>NC_090445.1:1572633346-1572937446 GCF_031143425.1 Pleurodeles waltl | reverse complement strand
TCCGCAAGGACCCGCCGAGGTGGAGGTGCGTGAAAAACGGGGAGGTGTGTGTTGATTTTTCAAGGCACACACAGGTGATGCGTCGTTGACTTTCCACGCAGGGCAGTCTTTGCATCGATTTCCAGCGTGTAGACTGGGATCCTCTTCAGGATGTGGGAGTTTTGGATTCCCCGGGGACGATGCGTTGAAATCCGGCGCTTGCAGGACGAAGTCACAGGGGCTGTGTTGATCGGGTGGGCGTTGCGTGGAAATTTCTACCGCAAGGCAGGCGGTGCGTCGATTCCTCTCAGGAAGTCAGGCTGCGTCATTCCGGCTCGGCACTGCGTCGATCTTCTCCTTGCAAAGTCTGGCTCGTCGTTCCGGTTCACCATGCAGTGATTTTCCCACTGCGATGCAGGCTGTGCATCGTTTCTTGCAGGCTGTGCGTCGATTTTCACGGCACAGGGAGTTCCTCTAGCAGAAATGAAGTCTTTTTGGTCCTGAGACTTCAGGGAACAGGAGGCAAGCTCTATCCAAGCCCTTGGAGAGCACTTCTTCAGCACAGCCAGAGAGCAGAAAGGCAGCAGGGCAACAACAAGACAGCAGTCCTTCTCAGAAAGCAGTCAGGTGAGCCCTGTGGGCCAGGCAATTCTTCTTGGCAGGTTGCAGGTTCAGGTTCTTCTCCAGGAAATGACTGAGTTGGTAGGGGCAGATGCCCTGTTTAAATACCCAAATGTGCCTTTGAAGTGGGGGAGACTTCAAAGAGTGGCTTAGAAGTGCACAAGGTCCCCTTTCAGTTCTATCCTGTCTGACAGGGCCCCAGTAGGGGGTGTGGCAGTCCTTTGTGTTAGGTCAGGCTAATTAATTTAGGAGTTTTACACTACCAGGACATGTAAACTACACAGGTACATGTCCTGCCTTTTGTCTAAACAGCACCCTGCCCTATGGGTTACCTAGGGCCTACCTTAGGGGTGCCTTATATGTAGGAAAAGGAGAGTTTTAGGCTTGGCCAGTACTTTTAAATGTCAAGTCGATTTGGCAGTGAAACTGCACACACACAGGCCTTGCAATGGCAGGCCTGAAACATAGTTGAGGGGCTAATTAAGTGGGTGGCACAATAGTGCTGCAGGCCCACTAGTAATATTTAATCTACAGGACCTGGGCACATATAGTGCACTTTACTAGGGACTTACAAGTACATTAAATAAGCCAATTAGGTATGATCCAATGTCATCATGTATTAAGGTAGAGAGCATATGCACTTTAGCACTGGTTAGCAGGGGTAAAGTGCACAGAGTCCTAAAACCAGCAAAAACAGTGTCCAATAAGTGGAGGGAGGCCGGCAAAAGTTAGGGGTGACCACCCTAAGGCTGTCTGGTCTAACAGCAATAATTACTATTCTCATTAAATTGTGAACCTCAAGGTGTCAGATTTTAACAGGCATGAAAATGATCATATCAAAGGCAAGGGCGTTCAGAATCATGGCCAGAATTGCTCAACGGGTCAGCTTATACCTTGTCTTGGAGACATTTGGTTCATTTAAATTGCCCAATCAAGTTCAAAGTTCCCTTCAAATGCTTGTGAAGAACACAGTATAGTAGAGTGCATTTTTCTTTTGGTGGCCAAAGCACAGGATGCTGTGAATGGTCAGGGAGCTCTAGTCATTATATGAGTGGTGTGCCAACCTCATGTTTCCATGCCACAGTCTTCGTTCAATTGTTGCTCCATGGGCAGGTCACACTTTGACCTTCTAGAACTGGTTCACCTTCAGTCACTTACAACAGGTCCTTCCTGTGAATGATGACTTAAAGCAAGACGCCTCACTTGGCTTTACAAAGAATTCCTATTGGATTGGAGCTATCTAAGGAGTCAGCTATCTCAAAACTTATAAGGACCTTATAGCTTGATAGGCTGTGAAGAAACCAACGAAACCCCATCATGTGTACTGCACCTTCCATTTTACAAAAGCACAGGGAATCACATTCATCATACACTAAGAGGAAATAACAAGGCCCATTATGACATACAGCCCTTATTTTGTGGTCAGAGGCAGTTTTGGTTCAATGGGTTGAGGAAAAAAAAGGAATTAGAATCAGTTGCCACCAACCGTTATTATGCCATGGCCTGTTTATGTGGACTGAGTCTGTCAGAATGGTCAAATGAGGAGCAGATTGTCATGAGGGGACTGTGTCAAGGGATCTTTGATTGTGTTTTATATTTCTGCTCACCTTGACAGCAGGCTACAAATGGAGGCCTTATTTTGGGGTAAGTAGTCAATATCTTTATAGATTTTTTTTCCTATAACACCATTTGCCAGGTAACATCTTTTCTTCATTACTGTGACAGTAGTGGTGCTGCACATTCTTTGCCATGGGCTGAAATTGAGTTTCAAAATGTACTCCCTGGTACATTAAATCTAGAGCTATTTTTATCTCATTATCTCATTTAATCTCATTAATACTCAAA
Organism: Pleurodeles waltl; assembly: GCF_031143425.1. Taxonomy (NCBI): domain Eukaryota; kingdom Metazoa; phylum Chordata; class Amphibia; order Caudata; family Salamandridae; genus Pleurodeles; species Pleurodeles waltl. The sequence goes on along the minus strand of NC_090445.1, from coordinate 1,572,935,001 downwards.
ACCGATGAGATTACACAATGGATAGAAGTCTGCAGGATTCTGCTTTCCAGAGCTACATCCAAGAGCGGGAAGCAGACCACCAGGAAAGAATGACATCTGATGGCAAACAATGGTCTACTTTGGCATTGACCATGCGCTTTAGTCCACTCTCAAGAAAAACATGGAACATTTCAACATAGTTAATTCTTTCACAATGCAGAAATATGGCTTAATTTGCTTTTTAGCAATCACATTCAGCTTATTGAACAAGTTACTTCCGTTCGGTAATGCCTTGTCTGGTGGAGATTCTAGCTGCAGATTCCGTACCTTAGAGTATGCCCCAGACATCAGACTGGATGAGGGCTTTTTTGAGAAGTCCCCTTGCATGCCGATAGGTGTCATCATTCGACTATGCATGACATTGTTGTCATCCGTGCCAGAAATTACATGCACAGTTCCTATATGGGCACCACCCTAGTTCATAACTATTTTTACACACTAGAGCCCCGGAGCCAAACTCAGGTGAAATGACCAATATACCAAGATGAGGTCCAGAAGGATCTCTTCGCAGAACTGGGAGGATGAAAGGGTCGATAAGGAATTTCCAGTTAATCAGAGTCACTACCATATAAGACTTTACAGAAGGTAAGTAACTTGTTCATCTGATAAAGTCTTCTAATAGCAGATACTTTACCTTAGAACTGATACCAAAGCAATCTCTCCCTGGAGAAGGGTCTGCAGACTGTTTACACTAAAACCGAGGACCGAACGGGTGAAATGGCCACCAAGCCAGACCTGACTGTCTAGGCAGTAGTATTTGGCAAACAAGTACAACAATGTTACATAACTGCTTGACAGGTGTTCAGAACTGTGGCCCCTCTAGCTACAAAGTGGTTGCAGAATTAGCCCTGGTGGATTAAGCTCTCAGGCCCTGAGGGGGTTGCTTCTTGGCCTTTGTGAGCAGATTTTTACACAGAGGACAATCCATCTGGAGATGCTTCTCCTTTCTTCACAGCCACAAATCCAACAAAGCGTTGATCGCCCACGCGGAAGTCTTTGGTACCATTAATGCAGAACGACAACGCTCTTTTTGGATACAGGCGGTTGAGTTTCTTCTCTTCCTTGATAGAGTGAGTGTTGGGGAAGAAAGTAGGCAGTGTGATGTTCTGCTTGACGTGGAAAGGTGTGACCACCTTTAGTAAGAAGGAGGGATGGGTTCTTAGGACCAGTTTATCCAGGAAAAAGGAGGTGTATGGGGGTTAGCAGAAAGTGCCTGCAATTTACTAACCCACCTGGCAGATGTTATAGCCACATGGAAGGCTGTTTTGATGGCATATTTCTCAGAGGGCAGCTGTGTATGGGGTCAAATGGTGAACACATTATGAAGGTGAGAACTAATTTAACCTCCCATTGGCGCATAATGAAAGGTGTAGGAGAAACATGTGCTGCAAACCTTTCAAGAAACGAGCCACAACAGGTGACTTAAACAGGGAGGGTTGATCTGACAACAGCCAGAAAGCTAAAATGGCTGAAAGATACACTTTATTTGAGCCCAAAGGAAGGCCTTGGAAGGAATAAAGCAAACAAAAGAACTTCAGGCAGGAGTGTAGACAGAAAATCAGTGGATTTGGCAGCACACCAAGCAACAACTTTGTTCCATCAGCAGGTGTAAATCATTTTCATGGGGAAACACCTGGCTGCCAGAACATCATCACACACTTCGGGAAGGAGGTCAAATACACTCAACTGTTGACGCTCAATTCTAGGGGTGTAATGGGAGCTCTGCTTCGCTGGTGGAGCTAACAGAGTTTTTGGAAAGGAGGGAGTGTGAGAGACTGGGAGGCGAGTTGAGGCTAATGCTGAGGACCGCTGAGGACTGCTTCTCCCAATGCAAGGTGTGTTTCCGGGGCAGCATCGCTGTGGTGCCGCAGAGCTGTGGGCTGTGGACAGCACCGGGCAGCAGAAAAGGCTGATGGAGAATGCTGCAAGGGTGGATCTCTGATGGGACGCTGTCGCTGAGGACCACTCCTGCTGACACGACGGGTAGCGGTGCTGTAGCAGCAGAACGTGCAGGCAGCTGGGCGCAGGGCGGTAAGGTGGCAAGGCGGCAGGGTGGCAAAGACAGCAGAAAGTGGTCAGAGGAAGCAGTGGGGCCTGGGATTTCGCAACCTTTGCGGCCCCAAACTGGCCCAGATTGGCTGGAAATGCTCCAGAACTTGACCCGTAAGCCGCTCCCTTCTCCCTTCACCTCCCTCCACCCCCCTTGCCCTGCTGGTGGTAGACCTGTAGGGTGGAGGTGCAAGGCATAAGTTGGAGGAAGAAACTGATTCTGTTCAGATTATCATCGCTATCACCACCACTGCACCACCACTGCACATTCCTAGCTACACCCTCCAGGATCCCCAATCTCAGCCTCAACTACAGCTCCTGCTTCTGCTGTGCCCCCCTGCTGCATACGACTTTGCACTAACTGTGCACTAACACTGCATCCTCTACACATCTGGTGCTTTTATGCAACCTGCGGATTCAGTGCACAAGAGGCAAATAGAGAAGGGGGCAAAATCAATTAATGATCCAACACCACATGGTTGTGCAAAAGTGTACAAGGGCCGCAAGAACATTAGAAGAAGGCGCTCATAGATCGGCTGTTTGGCCTAAACAACAATGACTTGTGCTGCACGAACAGATAGAGCGCACTATAAGACCCACGGTCGGCAACCAAAGACGGGTGTGGTGTGCGTGGCTATGGCGTTAGAGCCTGGGCCCTAGGGTAGAGCTGGAGAAGCGGCCGGACTAGGATGGGGTGTGGCTTGCTCCACTCTGTGTGCACCCAAGCCACCTTGACCTGTGTGATCCATGCGATCTGTGTGGTGGATAATGCAGTAACCCCGCTGAGATAACGCAATACAAGCACAACAAGGCACACAGCTGTTGCATATTAGCGACAATCAAATTATTGGGGTTGGACCTCTGAGTATGACGCTGTAGGTAATGCCACTAAAAAGCAGAAGAAGTATCAATGCAAGGCAGATTGCCCCGAGGCGCTCAATGAGAGTGCTTAATAGACTGATAAGAACACCTCCCAAGGCAAAAGGATTTGGGTGGAAGGAGTCTAGGCCTACGACAGGGGTTGTCAATGTTCTCTATGGTCCCGAGTCTACAGGGCCTGATCCCTCCTCCCCTGTAACTTCATTGGGTAATAACAACTGTAGCGATGCTGAGGACATGGTGAATAAGGCCACCCCTAGAACTCCCATGGGGCTAATAACTAGCTTCTACCAGAAGGTGGACAAGGTGCCCCACTTGCAGCAGATTGCTGAGCAAACAGGACCAGCTGAGCTTTAGGACCTGAGGAGCAAGTAGCAATGCAGGGTCATGCACTGGAGAAGGAGGATGGGCTAGAACCCTGCAGTGAAGAACGTTGAATAAACAGCACAGAGGTAGTCAGGGGGATGAGAACTATTGGAGACGTTAAACCTGTTCTAGCTGGACATCCAATGCCAGTGCTCACTTGTGAGCAAACCCGCAAGAAGTTATGTGCCACACCAAAGAATAAACAAAGAGCAATGAACAACTCGATGGGGGAGCATATGGCTCTGTCCCAGAGAAGGAAGTGGTACAAGATTCTACTCCACAGTTGCTCCAATAGAGACCTAGTGGCGCCAACTGACCATCTGGGAGATGTCAATCTAAATGGGAAAAGTGTCTATCTCAAGGAAAGTTCTCTCATGTTTCTCGATTACACACTCTCTGATGTACTGTGTAGCCCACTAGTTACCAGGAACAAGGCACTTGTAAGAAAGATTGGCTCTTGTGAACCGCCTGATGCTTTACTAACATCCAATGTTGACTCTGAGGCCTGGATGGAGGCTGCGCTCTGTACCAATTTAATTAATAACAGAACTACTTGAGTGAGGGGCTCTGCTTGGATGACTCCAGATTTCAGAGTATTCCCGCTAGCCAGTACTCGATGACCAACCCTATACTTGCATAGCCCCCACAAGGTTTCATAATTTCTGAGGCTATTACTGCACTAAATAACGTCATAGCATCGATCCTTGCTTTATTGGAGAAATTCCTTAGGGGAACCAACCACATCGAGACATTACTAACCATGATATTACAGGCTCTACTTCTGAGAGGCAGGACAGATAAAAGAAATCGAGATATACCTCCCCAGCAGTCCTGGGAAACGGCCACAACCATACCAAATCTCCAATAATGAAAAGGAACACTGTACAGACGCAAACTCCAGATACCAATCCTGCATGCACTGAGAGCCTAATACAATTTGACGCAATTACGGTCAACCCCTGTGATGATGGTGACTATGGCTGCGGAGTGGGCTAGCACAGTAGTGAGGGTCACTAGGTTTACAGAGGAGCATCAGGCTACTCGCCCTGAAAATGTCACAGTTACTTTTAGATCTAAGCAGCACACTGTGGAGCCTCAAGTGAGAACCCGGGGCTCACAGGGCAAAGCCCCAGGCAAAGCAGGTGATGAGCTGTCTATGGGTATCAAGTAAAAGGGAAAGGCTGTAAAAAAAGGGAAGGGGGCTACACCATTTCCAGTCTATTCCCTAAAATGGCTGTTCTCCAACTCCAAGAGCCGTGCAGACAGTGGGGTAACCCCAATCACTAACTATAAAGTTATGCCAAATGCAGAGAACACAGATGTTGGCAATCCAACCACCCCACTGCTGGATATTGTCGCATAGCAGGACGGAAGCAGCAGGTTCGAAGAAGGGGCTTCTGAATCACTCATGCCCCCGATTGTGAGGGCAGACGAAAAGGGGTAGGTCCAAAGGAAGAGGTAGACTGCCTAGAGCATCCCCTAGGGGAAAGGATGCATAGGAAAAAAGAAAAAGAGGCTTTAGAAAGGGAATAGCTGCAAGGAAGGGCACAACAAGAGCACTGAAGGGTGGTAGCCCTCCACCCCGCACCCAGGTGAGGACGGTAGCCCGAACCAAACTGAAAGATGCACGTACCCCTAGAGGCGCCTCCTAGTCTGAATCCTGATGCCCTACCATTTCCTGCGCCCCCTGCAACTAGACTCAGAGACAGCCCAGGAGTTTGTGATCTGTATTATGACAGTACTGCTGCTCCTGTTGGTATCTTGCCCAAAAGGAGGAGTAGTGGGCGTTGCCTGGAGTCTGTCAATCTCTTCCATGATGTCGGGTCAAATCAGCTCCTGAATGGATCAAGGTTGCTTGCGCGCTTTTACGCTGTCCCGGAGTTGAGAGTCCTTTCTTCAAGGGATGTGAAACTGGTGAAGTTGGGGAGCAAGCAACAGTGGTTTGACCGCAGCAGAAGGGGCGCCTATCCTACCACCTCCCTAGGTGGTACTTCCGTCTACTGTCCCTCCGCTGTAGTTGAATTTGCCCCGCCCATATGAGTTTCGTATAAGCTAAATTACAAAGGGCATAGTTGAATTTGCCCTGCCCGGTTATTCTCAACCACAAAGATTGCTTCCACATAATGGGGTTTGATCTGATGCCTTGTCCTGATATCAACTGAGAGGAAATTGGCTTGGATTAGTATTGTAAGAGTACTAAGGACATGTTGACTACCTGTAACCTGCATGGATATGGATCTCCAGTATGGGGTAAAATGAGGGGGTCCTCAGCTGATGACAATAAGTGCATGACATCCTGACCATCACCATTCATAACAACAGCAGGCAAAGTAGGATCCACAATCATGGCAAGAAGGAAACTGTGAATGTTTGTGAGGATTGGTCATGGGTAGCAGCTGTATTGGCTGGTGACTAAGGAGCCCCTCCCAGAGTGCAATTTGACTGAGTAGAGAAGGAATATCCCTGCTATTTGTCACCCCCTCTGCACATATTGTTCATACGCCTCTTTCATATAATAACTTGAAGGGGGTTGTGTACAAATTTTGTCATGGAATATAGCAGGTCTTGCTAGCAAAATGGAAGATAAGGATTGGTTAGAATTTGCTAGCTCACATGATATTTGCTGCTTCCAAGAAACCTGGGCTCTTAGTGAAATTTGTGCAAATGGGTTCTTGGGGGTTGATACATTGGCTGCCCGCTCCAGAAAGGGGCGGCCATCCGGTGGTCTTTCAATATGGGTTTCGTGTAAGCTAAATTGCAAAGTAGAGCAAGTAGATTTGCTAACCCTGTCGCTTTTGGCTAATGTTCAGTATGTGAAACTCAGGTCTGGGTGGGGACACGAGGCAGGAGATAGACATCCTGAATGTATACATTCCGTCATGGTGGTCACTAGCTCTTGAGCTCTGGAAAGATTGTTCAACATATATTGGAAGTGTTAGGCAGGCTGCAATACATTATAAATTAGTGAGGGGGAACAAAGGAGGGAAGAATCTGATGCTGATTTGTGGAGATTTCAACACACCAATCTATGACGCCATTAACAATAGTAGAATCATGATGGAAGATCTCAGTTTAGGAATTCCTGAGTCAGCTATATGCTGTTTTAAGTCTACAAAAAAGGCTGAGGCATTAACTGATCTGTTGCTAAATAATCATCTTCGTTTTGCCAATGGATGGTGCTGCTAAGGCAACCTTCAACAATGGAAGATGCTCTTCGGTCATTGACTATGTAATCATTAACGTTGAAGCGTGGAAGACTATCCTTGATATGGCTGTGATCAATAGGGTGGAAAGTGACCACAATCTACTTATCCTCAATATGAGAATGAGTGCCTTGGGGATAGAAAATACAACTAGGAGGGCCCCGGGGTACTATGAGGGTGAGATTGTCCTATCCAATTTCAGGAGAATAAAGTGGGATGGCGAGAATTCCCGCAACTTGAACATATAGTGGTAAATTTTCCACAGTCTATTTTAGATGCTCTTTCCAGCGATAGTCCCTCGATCCTAACCACATATGATACTATGGTAGGGGAGTTGAGGGCTCTGTGGACCAAGTCTGCAGCGACCAAGCTGGGTGGCAAAAATAGAGGGGGTGGCTTGGGGGGAAAGGCTGGTTTCATGAGGAGTTTGCGAGAGTAAAAAGAGATGTTTCCTGTGCCTTAACAGGGCGCCATGATAGCCGCACCAGTCAAGAGAAATTCAGAAAGTGTAGAAGAGGCTATAAGTGCCTGCTGGCTGCTAAGAAACTGCTGTACCAAAATGCTCTAAGGGAGGCTGCAGTTGAGAATAATTCAAAGAAAATCTGTGAATTGATAGCCAGAGTGGAGAAGGGAATGGTGAATGCTGTAGAAACTGGTATAAGCCCAGGTGTGTGGGTCCACCGTTATAGTACTTAATACAGTACTGACCCGGCTGGTCCCTTGGATCACAAGTTGACACAAGATGTCCTGCCCACCTGCCTCAATTCAACAGAAATATGAATCCCGGAAGAAATCAGAGCACTGGTAGCTATGAAGAAGCATGAGGCTCTGGGCCCTGATATGGTGCCTGTGGACCTCTACTGTAAGGCACACTACTACTGGGCTAGACCCCTCACTAAGGTGTTCAATGCAGCCCTTGGGGGAATGTAGTACCCCAGTCCTGACACTCTGCCATTATTGTTCCAATTTACAAGAAGGATGGCCGAGGCTGTCCTGCTAACTATCTGCCAATCTCCCTTCTTGATTGAGCCGGGAAGGTCCTAGGGAAAGTTTTGCTTACCCGATTGCAGGGGTGGGTGGAAGCCCAGGATGTCATGACAGGAGTGCAAGCTGGCTTTCGGTCCCAGGTGGAAACATTGATCAGGCTATCCGCCACTATATGATTGCATGCAATTTCACAGTAATCTGGGGGTCTTCATTATATTTGGTCTTTTTTAAACCTAAAAGCTGCCTTTGACTCAGTAGACAGAGGGAAGCTTTGGAAGTCATTGCTGGAGCCAGGGGTGGGTGAATCCTTAGTGAAAGCTATAGCGGCACTGCACTCAGATAACACGGCCAGAGTGAGGTACGGGATGGGTGTGGAGTGCACAGACCCTTTCCGGGTACAAAAGGGCGTGAAGCAAGGCTGTGTTTTGGCACCTCTACTTTTTATCCTCTTCCTGAATGATGTGGTCCATTACCTCCTAGAAGAACAGTTTGATATTTCTGCTGCAGCCGGTATGAGGGTCCCAATATTATTATTCGCAGACTACGAGGTGCTCATGGTACGCACAGAAAACGCAGCCCATGGGCTGCTTGGTCACTTTGTAAAATACTGCGTGGAAAAATCATTGATTATTAACTGTAGTATGACCATGAGTATGACCTTGCAGTCATCTCCAAACCTTAGGCGAAAATTAGCGAATAATGATGTACCAATTGATGCCATTAAGCACTTTGATTGTCTGGGCGTGCGGTTTTCGGATAGTCTAAGTTGGGACGGTCATGTGAGGAAGGCAGCTATAGTCTTAAAGCAAGCAACAGGGGCAATACTGAAGTTTAAGTGTAAGGCTGGGGTCTGAAGCATTAGTACCATCTTGAAAATATATGCTTAAAAGACAGTGGCTGCAGCACTCTATGTGGCAGGGCTTTGGGGACTTGCAAACACTAATGTGCTGCAAGTAGCCAAGAATAATTTCTTGAGAACTTTATTGGTATTAGGGCCAGGAACACCCAGGAAGGCCCTCTTCGCAGAGCTTAGCCTGGTGTCAATATCTGAACTAGCAGATCTAAGGCCAGTGTTAAGGGTAAGGTTAGTGCGCAATCCTAAGGCAGCAGTGTATTTGGAAACCCTCAAAGAGGTCACTGCGAGTGGTGGATGAGGGGGGCTATCGTGGGGGGCTCATGTCAAAAAGATTTTAGAAAACCTCTATCTAGAGGTTGTGTGGGTGGATTGCGGTACAGTCAGACAGGACACTGTGGGGCAGATAAAGGATTGGTATCAAGAATTCAATAAGATAATGGTCTGCCAGGAACTTCGGCTTGAATCTATTGTGAGCTAGCACTTTAACAACGCCTATGATCCTGCCCTTCTAAACTTTTTGGATCTGTTGTATGCCGAACTGAAGCATACTCTGTATATACAATATAGGTTGGGTGTGCTGCCACTAAGAGGCTATTTGGTCTGACCCGCCGCCTAGAGGCTGGACTGGAGTACTGCAACTGTAGGTCTGGGGAGGTAGACATGTTGCCCACTTTACCCTGTTTTGTAGGAAATTCGATGCGGCTTGGCATCTGTAGCTCTACCCCCTATTCAAATCTAGTGGGGCTAACTGTAACAAAACTGCACTAATCCTAAGGCCAGGTAGCATTAGTGCACATAACCTGGTCACCTCAAATATCTGGGCTGTGTGGCCCTCTTTGAGGAAGTTACCAGCTAAGCTGGGGTTTATTGAATTATAAGATCTGTTAGGGCCCAGCCCTGATGATTACATGAGACGGAACTATTTACTACCTCCCGTATGGATGGGGCGGTGCCATACTCAATGTCTCATTGTGGCAAAACCGTTATATGCCTAAACACTCCCTCTTTGTATTCCCTATCACACCTACTGTTCAGTGAGGGTCGGCCCAGTAGTGGTAGATGTTTTCCTAATGCCTTGTTACTATCAATTGCACAAGCAGCTTCTCTGGGTCCCCTTCATACAGTTCTTGGCTTGGATGTGGGGTCGTTCTTTTGTAGTTATAGATGGTGGTACTGTATTTGCACACATATGTACAAGGTGGTTCTAGGATCAGTGAGCTGCCTATGAGGAGATGCTTTGCTGCTGTTTGTTTTTTTATTTAATGATTAGCTGTTTTACGTGTAAATTAAGTTTTCTTATTCTTTTATGTATATTGTTTTATACTATTGTAAGGCGTGAAGCTGAAACAATTAATTGATTTTAAAAAAAATGTAAAAAGAAAGGTATGGTGCAATCCCGCTGGACAGTCTGAAGCACACATCTGTCTGAAGTGATTTCCTGCCATTTGGTCAAGTGGTGGCAAACCCTGCCACCAACAGTATGCCCGTGATGGTATGAGAGCAAATTAAAGGGGCTTTGACGCTGCTCTCCACCCGGGGGTGGGGAGCAAATAGGGTGACCTCTGGTCTTCACTAACAATGCCTCACTAACAATCACTAAGTTTATGCTTTCCAGAAAGATTGCTTTGTTTGATGATGTTGGCTTAGGTTTTGAGACCTATTGTGACATCATTCAAATGACTTTAATGGCTGGACCTCACTTACCAGAGTATGGGGTACAGAAATAGTACTCAGATAGGGGGCGATGCACACTGTTGATTCGGACAAGCTCGGGGACAGTGTCAGATGTCAACGAGTGCGGAGCGGGGCCTGGGGTGGATTCAAGTTGGCAGGCCTGAGTCCATCACCCCAGTTACTGCAACAGCCCAGCCTAAGGTACTTCTTCTCTTGGACTCAGCCACCCCAGTCGATAGCACACATCACATCTGTGTACTGCACACGGCAATGGCTGCCTGTCCACTATCCATGTGGGCCACATGCAGGCAAGCTCTTACATGATCGGTACCATGGTCTGTTGGTCAATTCTGGGCTAGCCAGGTTGTAACTCGCAAAAGCTGCACATGTGACATAGGCCAGCAGGTCACCTTCATAGTCATACTGGTTTAAACTGACCTGCATTTTAATATCATATCCAATACTCCAGCATGTTTACGTCTATCTATGTTGTCAGTGTATCACCGTCTGGTTAAGTTTGTCCTAAGTGAACAGACGTCCTTTCGTTGAAAGCACCAATCCACCACGCATTATTTGGGAGTGTCAGCAAATACATTACTTGTACTGTTTGTATGCTAAGCGCAAATATTCGTCAAGGCGAAGAAAAACAGGCATCACGCAAACAAATTGTTATTTTCTTTATTTGAAAGTAATGTTTCATTTCCCCAGCGTCGATGTGTTTTTACAGCGTATAATAAAATATGTCCCATGACCATTGCAGCATTGTTAACAATAAGTCCCTCTCCTGGTTCCCTTTGCCTTCATTGTTTATTGAGCTTATTTGTACACATACTCACATTACAGCATTTCAAAGGGAACAAACAATAATATTCAGAAAGCACATTTACGCACCACCTTCACCCGCTCCCGCACAGCTGAAAAGTAAGCCTCCCACCCCGGGGCGGAGTGTGGGGGTTGAAGGATTCCATTCTGGCATGCATTGGCGATCACCTGTGTTCTGAAACATCACGACGTGCACACTTCCGCCATCAGTGAGCGCGGTGCTTGGGTAAGAGGTGAGATGAGCTTGTTGGCGAACATTTTTATTGCTCTTTTTTGTCACAGGCCATCTTATTGCCTGGTGCAATTTTATTGTGTGTGTGGCGTGCACATGAGCAGGGTGATCTGCGGTACATTTGAAGTGGTAAGCTCCGGGTCGTATTCCACGTTTTAACCACAGTTTCAAAGTGAGGTGGGTCAAAACTTGAGATGCTAAGACATTGGTACATGGATGGAGATCTTGATATCAGATCGGAGAAGGGCATTCATGATTTTTCAATCCAATTAGGACCATATCTTTGTAAATCTATCTTTAATTGAAATCAAACCCCCCAAAGTCAGCACCAGTTTGTAAGGTGTCACCTGGCCGAGAGGCCATACCCTACAAGGCGAGCATTTTAAAAGTAATGACTTGTCAGAAACATCACACTTAGTACTCGTGGTCCTCATTTCTTAACTACATGTGTATGATAATTCAGTTTAGGATATGTATCCATGTGTGCATGACTTGTGACTGCGTATTTTTATGAGATGATTGTGTCACGTGGTTTCATAAACGAGATCCCCTCAGAGTAACAAGTGATATGTACTCTGATAGGCACGTGCCTTCTAGTCCGTCTGTCTCTCTCCCACACACATACCCACACTGGTAAGTACAGCTCTCTTCACATTACACCACATCCATGCGGGCCTGTGGCAATAACATTATGGGTTATACAGACCGTGCCGTGTTTCAACAACACATTCTTAGCACTCACCCAAAGTACTTATTTTATTCGTTTTCTTATTTTCTCAGTAGCAAAAGAATCACAATTATATACTATAGGAGAGCCCAAGATCATCCGGATACATACAGGTGGTGTGGACATTGGAGCTGTGCAATCAACTCCTTCCTGGGTAACCTGTATCCTTTATCGTGCCATTGGCACATCAAAACATGAGCACCCGGGACTGGACAGAACACAACATGCCTTATAGTGCGCATAAAAATACTATGAAAAACATTTACTGTTGAATATATAAATGCGTACAGGCGGCAGAATCATCATCAAAATTCATTGGCAGCTCCACTATGTACAATTGCTGGATAATTTAAAGCGTGGCACATCTGAGAAGATGGCAGATGATTACAGATTGACTTTAATAGAGGTTCAACAAGAATGTAGTCAAGGTGCACGCTCGCGGATACCTTTCTAGATTGCCAGGTTTTCCACTGACTATACTATTTAAAGTTTTAGTGTAATTGTCTCACGCATTTCTGATCAAACCTCTTTAAAGTTAATTTCAAGACTAGGTCCCATTTCAAGGTACGTTTGTCATTAATTTTGCTTGAAATTTGCCCTGGAGTCCGAAAGAAGTCTTCTGGCCTCTAACTCAGGTGTGTCAATGTTAATGTCATGTCATGTCATGTCATGAAAGAGCCATAAAGTGCAATATAAAATGAACATTTCCTGTGACTACCATTAGCTTGGAAAGAATGATGCCATTTGGCTCTAACCCAGCTGGCTTGTGGCAGGATGAGTGAACGGGTTCCTGTGCTTTTCAAAGGGATGGAGCTTCTATGCGCACAGCTGGAAACTGTCAATGTCTAAAGACTTTTTTTAGAACACCTATACTTCTGCAGACAACTTTGTGTTTTGAATATCTTTGGGTGTACTGTAATCCTTATTCTGCAATTGTCCCTCTCCTTAGTTGTATTGCTGGTACTGCTCTGCACCATATTCACTCAGTGCTAACTACAAGATGCGAACCCTTCCAGGTGCAAATCCAAAAAGACCAGGGATTGCACACATTAAAAAAACAAGGGTACAAATGAAGAGGAAAGACAACAGCAAAATCTGAGCACGGTTTCGAATCAGCTGTTTTTTCAGTTATGAACAATATGAACAAAAAAAATCAATTTCAAAGGTTGTACTAAAATACACTTTCATCCTGAACGTGCATTTCGAAGGCCCCGAGCAAGTGATTGCGCGGAACTTTGGAACCTGGCAAAATCTGGCCTATAGTTTATTTCACTCTTCCCCTAAAACCATTTTTAAGGCATTGGCTTCAATAGAAGCCTTTTTTATTTGGAAAGCCTGTCTAGTTGTTTGTAGGATGGACTGAATCTCTGCATCGGGACATGACATAAAAACAAAACTTGGCAGCCTGTTATTTACATTATATCCCAGTTTATATTAGTGAGATATAGCAACCCTAGCCTTGTAAATGTATCAAAAGTTAAGATGCTACATTCATTTGGTAGGAGAGTCTCATTCCCTCCAATAACCTTAAAAAGTAAAGTCGTAGAACCCAGACCATGGTTGAACACATGATCAGTGCTATTGTGTGAAATGTTTGATTAATCCCAGGAATGTCCTGGCTCCACACTTTATTGTTTATTGTTTTGGGTGCAGTTTGGGCATTAACTGCGCCTTCAACGATGCAAAGTTCTACCTCTATTCACGGATGCCAACTGTAGGAGGAGGTCTCTTTCATTTCAAACAAACATTGAGGCATGTTGACCTACTGAAGCACAAGGCATTAAAGTTATTGTGTATTGTTGTTATTTTTTGACTCCACACCTAGGGTGATAATTGTGTGTATGTGAGGATATTGCACTCTTTCCAAAGATTGTAAAAAGTTGTTACAGTAATTTGGCTGGCATGACTGGTGTCCGTGATCTGGAATTAATCACTTCATGATTAAATTAATCAAATCTAAATGCAAAACAGTTGCTCAAAAAAGTGCTATTTGCAGGGTATCTCGAATTCTGTAGCAACAAAGGAGTGAGTTATGTGGCCAATACCAACTTCTCTAAACTTGATGGAAATAGAAAGGCTACTGGAGCAGGAGTTTGCATTATAAATCACATTTAGCTCCAATTTTGGGACCCAGAAAAAAAACTATTTCGCAAACATGGTGCCCTGAGTGGTGTGAAGGAAAACTACTGGACCTCATGTAAGATATTTTGAGGGGTCCCCTATATTTTTATCAACCATAGCATAACAAGCATGTTACTTCCAAACTCTCCAGCTTTAATGACAGTGTCTAGAAGTCTCAGTTTTAATGAGTAGACAGCGGCCTGTGAAGGATTACTGAGTAAGAACCCTTGACAAGCGTGGACCCTCACCCTGAACCATTAGGGCTGAATATGTATATGCGAGGAACTTGGGATACCTCAGTCTTGCACAAGAGGAAAACGTTTGCTTCAAGTCACAGTTTTAGTTGTGGTTCACATCTGGTAACTTCAACACAATAACACCATTGAGTAGGGCAATTGAGCAATGAACAAAAGAAACCAAAATGTAAGCTCAGGGGATTGAGATGAAAATATCGCAAACATGGTTGGCTACATATTGCATCTGGTGTCAGATTACTTCAGAAAATAAATTTGATCTAAAATGTGAACTTGGCTTGCTCAATAGAGATCTCAATATGTATGGCTTCCTGTCATTACTATAAAGCACAAGTGCCATGGGTGCATCAACCATTATAACATTTCTTTAATAAAGAATATGCAGTCAGACTTCCACTGCACAGATCGTCTCTTTCTATTGCTTTTATTCCATGTTTTGTGTTTAAATTATTCTTTTGTACACTTCTTACTGCAAAGTCATGCAGCCCCGCAGGATTACTTGCTTGCAGCTCCAACCTCATCTTCCAATATGAGCATAAAATAATTTGTCTGGGTTAAGGGATCTACTATGAGCAATTGCCAGACTCTGAAACAGTGGCTAGGCTTCAGAGGCCAGCCAGGTTCACCTGGCGTGATGACTTGGACATGAGAATTGAGATTGCAGATATGTCTCTCTCGTAAGTGTGCTTCTCTTCCATGGCACTCGCTCCAGGTGCTTATCTTCTGTATATAATATTGGTTTTGAGAGTAGGTCCTTGGTCGTCTCCTCACACCACGGTACTGACCGAGGGGTCAGAGAGATTGAGCTGTCCTGTGATATCTGTTGGATGGTACTGCTGTGAAATACAAAGAAAGATCAAGAAATTGAGCCTCAAAGCATGGATGGAAAACAAACATTAACAATATCAAGGCCCAAGAAGCTGCCTCTCGGTGCAAATAAGAACCAGCGAGCTTCCAGCGCCTTTAAGTGACAAACATAAACAAACTTTGCCAGTCAGACTTTACAGAAATGCATGCAAAACATGCTCTAACAGGTTGGATCACGGTCTAGTTCAGAGTGAGAGGAAGCCTGTTCACAGGCACAGCACACTTCTGTAAATGGTGGTCTTTCCACACTGTGTAACTCAATGCATATATCACATTCTGATGTCTGTCTATTGTGTTTGCTTGCTATTGTGGCACTTAAGGAAGAGCTGAGATCAAGTTTGGAGACTGGTCCTATTGTTAGATATGGCGTTGTATGAATAATGTTCCCCGTGCACATGGTAAGTTATCTGTTTCAGTCTTTCATGTTGGACAGCAAGAATGCCATTGAGTTGGGGGTAATACTAGGATGTGTTATAGACAGCACATTGAAGCAGCAGGTAATTGTCAAGAAGTGCTATACAAACACAGCTCTATTATTTTTATTTTTCTAAGACAGTGGTCAAGCTTTGGGACTACTGCACATCATCCAGGTCTGTATCGTGCTTACACGTTATTTAGAAATACAACTGGAAAACGTGCAAATTTGTGTTTTCTGGACATCTAAGTAGCATAACTTGAGTAGCTGCTGCAAGAAATGGACAAACCTAAGTAGGCTTTTATATCCCACCCACATGTTTCGAAAGACGTTGGTCATCATTTGCCCTGGATTGCATGGCCGTGTTTGGGTGTTTGGAAGAGAATTGAATATTGACACTGATTCAAGGGCAAACTTATGATTCATCCAGTATTTTAGCATTTAGCAGTAATTAATTAACAGTGAGCCTGACCCATTGCGGCAAACTAGCTACACAAAGTTGAGGTAAATACTTTGATTCTGTATCCTTTTGTAGATACTTTATCCGGTCATAAACCTAAAATGCAACAAGGCAGATTTATCTGAAACGATTTTAAGCTGGATGCAGTACAATTTGCACAAGTTTTAGCATGCAAGTGCTTACCAATTATGGATTGCTGCAAACAAGTGCTGACACATTTTTATATGTGATAGGAGGCATCAAATCTGGGTCAAGATGTTTTTGATCTGCTCCACGCTTAGCAAGCGTCAAGAAGGATGCAAAATCAGTATGCCTATATGAGATAAATGTATTTATTTTTAAAAGTAAACCGAAATGCATAAAATAATGCCCTGATGTGTTAATTTTATCTGGGATCCAGAAGGGAGTGGACGTCAGAGTGGGTGTGAGCTACAGAGAGGCAAGGACAAGAAAAGCAAGTGCCTTGTAAACACTGGTAAGTCTAGGGCAGAGTCAGTCACAAGATAGGATTCTGCCATAACCATACAGACCTTCTATAGGCAAGTGCCTTTTGAGAAATCTCCTATTCTCCTTTTAGGTTAGACAGTTTCTACTGGGCTCCGCTACCTAACAGCAGAACATTTTCAAAGCCCCTATGGATATTTTGCCTCACAGCTGAAAATGACAAACCCGCTCCAGTGCCACACAGTCACTGTCAGGGTATCACAGTGCAGTCTCACATAAATAGCTGCCAGCATTTTTGTGCCTACCATTTTACAATCACCTCAGTGAACACTGTACACTGAACTAAACTGGAAGTCTTTGACTTGAGAGAGTCGAGTTTGGACCAAGTGTTTAGACGTCCCTCCTTACAGAAGAAATCGAGACACTTTCTATCCTCATTTTTAGTTGTTGTCATGCCCCAGTCCACATTCCCACATCACCCTAATATCGGTCTAACTTAGCAATGAGATGTCTTCATTTCCTATCATGTGAAACCCGCACGCATATTATCATTGTCTGCCCAACCTCTACAATGTCCCCTTCTTATGCCCATCACTTTGCTTTTATCACTGTAACCATACTGCTATTGCTAACACTTTTCCTTTGTGTTTCATCAACTTTAGCGGTTAGTTGCAAAACAAATCAAGGCTCCAGATAGTAAAAAAAAGTTACAAAGACGTTTATTAAACTGCTCAATAAAATAGCAAGCATTTTCCATGGCCTTCTTAACCCCGAAGACTCCAGGAGCCTCTCCTCAAGCTGCTGCTGGAACCTGAAATCAAGGCCCACCCAGGTGTGAAAGTACTCACTGATGAGCGCTCCCAGTACAGCTTCATGTATTGGAAGCAATCGCTTAAAAACAATTCATCCCCAGGAAAAAAACGAACACTTCTCAAAAACCCTCAGTAACTTTGTTTGTGTGTCAACCTTGACGGCTTCAACAGCGTGATGTATCTGACATGCTTTCAGAGTATAGAAGCTTAACGGAGCTAATGAAAACTTTCAGTGTTGTGGTAAAAAGTAGGATAAAAACACCGATTGCAATATAAGCGGAAAATGATTGAATATTTAGAGATTTTACATGTAGTAACCTTACATTTGTCAGCCTTTTTGTGTGTTTGAGGGAAGAGCTGTTTTGCCCATGTATTGTTAAGAACATAAGGCTGGCAGGGCAGTCATTCTTCCTCCAGTAGCCTTGAACAAGTATCGAGCTTAAGGGTAGCCTGATGGGCTCCAGTGCTTCTTCTCCGAAATACAGTAAGACTGTCAAATATGGTGGGCTGGTATGATTAGTTGAACGCTAAGCTCTTGCTAAGGCCTAGTGTCGGGATTTAGCTGTCCTGTGTGACAAAAGGGCCTGACCAGAGAGAAAGCCACGTTGTCAGATTACTCTATGTCGGGATAATAGCCAGAGGGTCCCCTGTCAGAGACCTGGAACTGTGATCATGATCTGCCTCATAATTTACTAAAAAGTTAAATCTTTGTAATTGGTGAGGTCTGGAGTGCATGATTTTAAACCACATTCTTGTGTGGAATTGTTGAGGGTGTTAGAGACAAACTGGCTATTTCGCTCAGTTCCTTAAACTTTTCTATCATGTGACCAACATCTCTAAAGGACTTGTCTGCACCAAATGAATGCCCACCAATGTACTCTGAATCGTAATGGAAAGCCAGACAACACTTACCACAAATGCCTCTTTTAGCAGAGGAATGATTCTTGATGTCATCACCAATTCAACTTTATCTAAACCTGCTCAAATATTTTTTTAGAAGTAAATTCATTAAATACCCCTTGCCTCAAAGCCTCCGACTGATCAGCAGACACATGCTCAACAAACACTTTACACCAGCTGCCACAAAGGTCAGTGGTATCCTGCCAGGTTACCTGTGCCTTTTACTGAGATCTAGAAGTGTTAGACCTGGCATTCTTGGTGTGGTTTTCCCTGACTGTTTTGCATTCTGACCTTCTGTTTGCTGACTTTGTTTTTGCTATCTTTAGCTCTGTAGGCATTTTACCACTGCTAAGGTGCATGTGCTCATTACCTAAAACATGTTACCAGTTGCTTGTCCATAATTGACATATTTAATTTTCTTATAAGTCCATAGTAAAGTGCACTACACGTGCCCAGGGCCTGTAAATTAAATCCTATCAGTGAGCCTGCTGCACTAATTGTGCCACCTGCTTAAGTAGCCTTTAAACATGCCTGGCCTGCCATTGTAGAGCCTGTGTGTGCAGTTATAAACTGCAATGTGGGCCTGGCAAGTTAACCCTCTTGCCAGGCCCAAACCTTCCTTTTAAATACATATGCCACCCTAAGGAATACCCTGGACAGCTCCAAGGGCAGCGTGCAGTTTATTTAAAAGTTGGACATGCACTTTTAAGTTTTACATCTCCAAGTAGTGAAAAACTCTTAACCACATTTTTCACTACTGCAGGGTCTATCTCTCCCATACGGTAGCATTGGGATTTTCTCATTGCATTTTTAAAGTGTAATTTCCAATTGGGAGGAGATGGAACCCCCAAGTTGTTGTCTCTGGAATCACAATTTAAAATCACAACTTATGTCGAAGTCAGATTTTGAATTATACTTCTGAAAATACAACTTTTAAAAAGTTGGCATTTTCTTACTTTAAATCATCTATTGCGTGCAGGCTGTCTCTGAATACACATCTGGGTGGGTGGCAGCTGGGCTCTTGTGCATTCCCTCCAGACAGCCAGACACAAAGGGAGCTTAAGTGTGACTGAGTGGCTGTCTGTAGATTGATGGCCCATCCTGCGCAGGATGGGTGGGAGGAGCTAGCACTTACACCTGAATGGGCAGGGTCCTTAGCCCTCACAAAGTGCTGCACAACCCCCTGTAGTCTGTCTGGAGCCAAGGCAGGAAGGACAGGGATTTTGTGCACTTCAAAGGCCTCTCTTTGATGTCTCCCTCACTTCAAATCCACCACTGGGTACAAGAACTGAACTTCTGGCCCCACCAAATCAGTACACGTCTGGACCTAAGGACATTCTTCCACGAAGAAGGACTACTGTGCTGCTGAAGGGGCTTTCACTCTGCTGGAACTCAGCTGCACTTTGCTGGACTCCTTCTTTGCTGTACCAGCCCTGATGCCCTCCTTGCCTGGAAGTCAGAAGGATTGGACCTGCATCTCTACATCCTCAGATCCAAAGGGACTGCAAGGGTGTGCTGGCTCAACTCCTGTTCTGAAGTCTCAGGGACATCAAAGATTTCACACCACTCTTCTACAGCTTCTAGACTCCGCCAACTGTGAGTCCTTCCCTGCCAAGTGTCACCAATCCAGTCCTAGGCCTTTGTAAGTTGGTTCTGCAGCTGTTTCTACAGAAATCCATGCATCACCATCACTGTGCCAATCAAAATTGCTGCATCTTTCTTCGACGCCGACACATCACCGCAGCCGTGGAGGACAATGACATCACATCATGAACTGCGCAGCCCAGAACCGAAGCATCGCCATCATTCCCGACTCATTGCCTTCACCTCTTGCCTAGCATCTTCTAAATTCCTAATGAGTCCGCAATCTGTTTTCAAGCTCACTATTTTGTTAACCCAATTACACTTGTCATATATCCTCTGAATATGAAGACCAATTACTAGTCATTCTCTTCTTTTGGCTGATTCTCAAACAGGGTAGCAGCCATACTTCTATTAGGCGTCACTGTGAACTCCTTTAGTATCCCCTTCGACATCCACAATGTGCTATGTGAAGTCCACAGTGCTGCAAAATCAACCAAAAGAACTAAAGCAACCATAGTTTCCCTCAGTGGATGTGTGTCAAGCTGCTGTGTAGATCTTTCACTTCAGGAGGTGCAGGACGTTTATAATGTCACCAACTGCAAATCTGCCTTGTTTCACTAAACACACAGACCCTTATTGAAAAGGTATGCACTGTACGGGTAAAATGGGAACAGCAGAGGTAACTCCTAATTTATCTAATTGACAAACTTTAAGTACACACAATTGTGCCCCAAATGTTGGGCAAGTCAGAAGTGCAATTGCAAACATGGGTTTCCTCTCCCTTGTCAATGAGGCTGCTCTCAGAGAAAAGTTCTATTGAGCTGTGTTTCACAAACATTTCTCCAGTTCTTCACCAGCTCCATTTTAGCAGTCGAGTTTGGGGGAGTTCTCCATTTTCTCTTCTTCTGCTTTTGAAAGCAACAAATCATTGGTATCTGTCTCACTGGTCCCACCTTTAAATGCCTAGAGGAATCTTGGTCATAGGAGTGTTATACACCTGTCTCACCCTGAATGGGTCCTTTGACTTTCTTGGCAAATTTAATTCCTTGACATTACCTATAACTATTTGTATGTTCCTTGTGTACTGTTTCTTCAAGGTGCTACTCAGGCAGGTTTCACATTTTTCATGGTCATGACAAATCCTCAACCCTACATCCTCTGGCCATGGCTTTCCAATTTAGACATAACTTTTATAAACCTGCCACAAAACTTACACCCCAAAGATATTTTGCTTGGTTAGAATGTAAAAACGTGTATGAATACTTGAGCCAGTGAAAGTAGTCCTGCATATGTTCTAGCGTCTCAGACCAATGCATGAAAGTTGGAACAGAGGGCACTATGTCCTAAGCCAACACTGTGATTCACAAACGTGTACAGTTTGTGATTGTTGCATGGCTTTTCACTATGTACTAAACCCATTAAGCAATTACATAAAAGGTTACTGAAACGCAATATGGGTTAGGAAATGCATTATGAATCTCAATTTGGAAAAATGTTTAGTGAGTGCCTTCTGAATTGTGAGTTCCAATGCAAAATATCAATGGTTTGCAACTACAATTTCAGTCACAATTCAATGGTAAGTTCCTGATTCCTCACAAAAGGTGGTAACCCATTCACAAAGGGGAAGGGGGAGCCAAAATGGCCCCTGTTCCTTTAAGTGGATGTCAAAAAAGTTGGTTTGAGAATAGGCAGTGGCAGGGACTGCTGCCAACTATTCAACACACTTAATAATTTTTTGTTGTTGTTTTAAACATGCAGCCCCCAGTTTCCTTTAAGGAGAAACAACTTATTTTTTTAAACAAGTTTTCATTATTTAGATACGATCATACATATTTTGGTCTGCTGGCTCTAGCAAGCCACCATCTCCGTGATAAAATCCAGAGTAAAATCAATTTGTAACCTACCACATGAACACTAATGATTTAGAGCAACTTGTAACCCACTCCAAATAACCTTATTTGGTGAACTGGTCTATTAATACATAGATCTGTTTGCGAAATATTCTACAAACATCCAGCCCTTTGTGGCGTTGTAAGAGCACTGCAAATTGTTTCCTGTAGTATCATCAGGTCAGTTGGCACAGTTGAGCATCAACAAGATAACCAACACTCAGTGGCAGACATGGCACTATCTACCTGATGAGGGACAGTGGTCTTTCTGTGAGCTCCTTGTACTTTGTGTTCAAATAAAGTAAAATACATTTAGAATTAGTACGTCTCTTCAGAATGAAACCCTGCTTAAAAGTCAGAAGAATGAATATAAGCTATCTGTGGGAGTAGTGAATCATGCAGTCCAACCTCCCGGCATACAAAGTAGATACTGGAGCTGCTACTCAAAACACCAAAGAAGGAGGATCCGATTTTGGGTATCTGGCCTGCAAAATTCACTGTTTGTATTGTGGCTGAGAAACCAAAATATGAACAATGATTTTTACTACCAGAAGACAGCACTGGACATTACAAACAAGAAATGTAGCAAGAGAGCTCGTCGTCAGTCACAATATGTAATGTGGTTCTAAATTTCACCATGTTTTAAATTAACACCAAGCAAGCATGTTATGGAATGTCCTCAATGTTCTTCTGCAGGTTTGGTCCCCCTAACCATAAAGCTACATCTGTATTTAAGAAATTCATGTGGTTTCAACATATTTTCAGCCATGGAAGAGAAGACAAAATAATAGTACATCAATTATCTCTTCGCTAAGAGCAAGCATGTTGCTGTATTTCTAAGGTTTTGTCCCAGTAGAGCTTTTGTCAACTGTTGATTGAGGGTGATGTATTTTGCAGTGACCCAATGTGAGGGAATGCACCCTGGACCATGACGCTATTTGGTGAAAAGGGTCAGAATTATTTTTTTCTGAAAACAAATAAGTCATGAGGGGCTAACACTGGGTGAGTCTAGGAATGTGCTTGCCTTTATCTATTGGGAGCTGAATATTTCAACCGGACCCACAGTAGTTAAAGCCATGTGCTTTGTAAATTAAAGACAGTCAAATGACACATACCTTCACGGTTGAAAGAAAACTACATTGGCATCCAGTGGCGGCACAAATCAAACATAAATTGCTCACATCGATGCATGAAATTGTAATGGCAATACTTTGAAACAAATCAAAGCAAGGATAACCAATTACCACCCAACAAGAAACCTACATTCAGCCCGTAACAACATTCTGTTAATCCAAAAAATGAACAGATCCTTGGTGGGAGGCAAACGCCTATCCTACCTGGGGCTCAAGGCTTGCAACAAACTTCCAGAGTCACTGAGAGAAGAGGAAAACATATTTAATTTCAAGAAAAATATTACATAAGCATCTATTCCAGCAAACCACTTGCCAAACCAGTCAATGCTGGCGTATTTGGTATTGCGCCTTCTAAGGCTTTTAGCTCTTTGGTTAGCCACTCTGTTTTAGCACCATATAAATATACTAACCATCAGTAAATAAAATAAACAAAAACATTTTTAAAGAGGAGTTTAGGACTGTGTATGTATGGTGCTGAGCAGGTCCCTCGCTAATTTTCACATACAAAAAAATTAAAAACGAACGTCTCTTGGTCACTTTTTTATACTAAGTCTTAATAAAATGCATTGCTTGGGCACAATAACATTAACACGGAAGGACACGGAGGTTTCTTTGAGTTGGACTTCGGTAATTGGTGGGCATTTGTCCATTTAAATGTGGTTGAAGCAATAGGTGGAGGTTGTGGAGCTGTTAGTGGGTCGAAGCACTGCGAATGATCTGGGGAGCAGGAGAGGATTTCAGCTGTGGGCCGTGGTCTGGGCTATTGGGAAAGGAAATGAGTGAATGAATGGGAAGCTCATGAAATTAGAAGGGTGAGTGGAGGGGTGGTTAAGTTGTGTTACAATAGGTGAACTATGATTCTGATGGAACCCTAAGTACAGGCAATAAACCGGCATACATTTTGGTTGCAGATCCCTTCCTTGAGTTTACTGTTTCAACTTTAAATATAACCTATACCTGTTACCCACATATTATCATTTATATTTTGCATCTAGTATGTTTAAATAGTGAAGATCTGATCCTTTATGAAAGATGAATAATTTGCACAGAACAGAAAAATATTCAGCAATCTGGTCTTAAAGGTCAACCACGAGGTCATTTCCATATTTTATATTTTCGAATATTTCCTTACATTTATTGTTGGCTGTGGATGGCCAGAGACCATGTACAGGGGCACCAGGATAGATACAAGATAGCAAAGCTGGTTTGGTAACAGTTGACACAAAGTAAACAGGGAAGCTCTAACTACTTCCTCCCTGAATTAGCTGAAAGACTTCAGCGATAAGGGGAGGAACTGTTTTCCAGAGGCTTGGAGTCGATTTCTATATTTCCTCATGCTGCTGTGGGGTAGGGCATTTTGTCAAATATTGCCTTGCATAATTGGCAAAATTCATTATGTAGAGAAAATAAGGCTGCACCCGTTGTACTGGCAGCAGATGCACCATACCAGGCCTATGGTGCCCCACACACCATATCCTGTCAAATCTACGGTGCAGCCACAAGAGGTGACAGATGATAAGTGTCCCCTCCTGTTGACTATGACATGCGAGTTCTTGATCCAGCAGCCGGAGACCATATGCCTTTCATGGGGGGTGACTCTGAGAACTGCGATCCAATCAACTGTACTCTGCATCTGCTGATGAACAAATAAGGTAAAGCAACCAAAGGCATTTCACAGACCACAAATTTGGTTTGTGAAAAATCCTAAATGCATACATTATTCAGAAATGAGCATCTGTTATGATTATCATCAGATGACTCCATGTCACTGTGAGCCATAATCCAGTCCATGGCTTTCCTTTTACAAAACACTGCAGAACTATAATTTACTTCAGTTTGTTTAACTGGAGTGATCATGAGTACCTCTACATGAATGTAGTGGGTGATACTGACACATCCTGGGTACTACTGAAAGCATGCCAGCAACGTCACACTGACTAGCACTATACTTGGTGAAACGCATCAGTAATTGTGTAGCTGTATGTTTTTGCTATAAAGTCAAACACATTTTGAATGAAAACTCTGGAGACATGAAGATGACATTAACCAGATCAGTGGAAATCCGTTTGGTCACAACTTCTGCCTTAATGCGTGGGCGACGCTACTTTAAAAGTTCCCGTGTAGAGAGGATGCTTTGATTGCATTCTGTTATTGGATGAATGACTGTCGTGGTACCAATTACTAAAACTCAATTGTGTTTGCAAAATGAGAAACTGATAGGCTGATAATCTCCAATGGAAAGTACGTTGTGTAGATTTATAATTTTCATTATAGAAAATGTGAAATCTGGGTAGATTTTGCTGTGTGTTGCCTTTCGAAATTCTGCTTGCCCCAGGGCTCAAAGATGAAATTATTGTCTAGCGAGTGTAGCTGCATACTGCACCACGTATGCGAGACAGCTTTGTGAAACAAGGTTTTAACAAACCGAGTGAAGGTCATTGCATACTGACAAATGATACGGGTGTATGAGTCGGGTAGTGGAAAACCTTTTTGAAGTTTAATTTCTGTAATTCTCAAATCAGCACTTTGTCACTAGCCGTGTCTCTTTGACGTTCATTGCACAACCATGGAACATATACATACATGCAATTCACTTCTCACACAAAAAGCGGAAACATGCTGCTTAGAAGTTGCATTTGAAAATCTTGAGAGAGACAATCTACACATAACACAATATGCATCAGCTTTTGGAAATGTACAGATACACAAAAGGAACACAAAACAATGACTTTCATTTTATTGTCCTCACCCCTAGGGTTCTTGTGACTATAGGAATGTGACTGTTTCGCCAAATTATCATCCTAGCCTCCTGTCCTTAGCTGTGTAAAGCTTTACATGAGTTGGAACTTATAGCCAACCAGTACCAGACATGTATCTGAGTACTGGCGATTGGGAGATGGTTTGGGTGTGTACTGAATACTATCGTGCAGTTGATGCTAATGCACAACCCTGCTGGAATAGTACTGCAGATTTATTACAGCATCAGTTCATAGATATCTTCATATCTTGGATTATAAAAGCCTTTAGGGCAATGGAATGATGAAAAACTGCTTATGTAACAAGAGGTTGGTGAACAGTGCGCAAGAAGAAGTGTACATGCATTTATTTTTAATTTTTGGCAGTTATTTATCACAATTTCAAGAAGTTAGACTAGTATTGTCTAACTACCTAAAATGTTTGTTTCTGAACGCCCATGACGGATATGCCGAGCTGCACTGTGGCACTATCCTAACCGCTTTATCTTTAGCTTCCTTCCACTCTTCTGATCCAGGAGATAACCCTTCCAGGTGACCAGGTCCACACCCTTCACATCCTAAAGACCACAAGCAGAAAAGCTAACCATGTGCGCCAGCTGATCTACAAGCTCCTCTCTTGGTGACCAAATGGCCTCCACCTGTAGAGAACCACCATGATCCCACTAATGCATAATGTAAAATGAATATGAACACTGTAAATCTCCATTTTGCAATCCATTTTCAAAATAACTTTACTATGCATTGGTTACATTGTTGCTAAGAACCTGGGACAAATGTGGCATGCTGTTTTTCTCGGATCAGCAGCTTCTTTTTTATTATCCCTTCCCTTATGCTTGACAGAGCTAAATCACAGATGAGTTTGGTAATCTCAGGATATCAGGATACCCACATTGTTTTGTAAATTATGTAGGTAATGCTGAAAACTTTGACTAATTATTTTGTCTGCAATCCGCTATCCTCTGACTAGCAGTAGGCATGAAAAGCATTAGGGAATTATAGCTTCGATCTTTTGGACCCTATGGTTAAATCCAATTCCTGTTTCATCAATATATATATTTTTTTTTACCATTACTATTTATTCATAAATAGGCTTCATAAACCTTTATAGTTCTGTGTATTTTCCCAGACCTTAACATTGTAGAAGAATATGATTGTGTTTTGACTATGATTTATCAATGCATGAGCCTATCACTGAATTAGTGAAGAGAGTAATCAACTCAAGCGTGGAAAATAATAACCAGTCTGTCTAGAGGTATGTCAATTAGGAGCACTGCTACTAGGTGGAGGTTTGTCCTGGTTAGACCACTTACACATGGTTTCCAGCTAGTGCAATCAGGAGACTGCTGAGGATGCAGGATGGCACGGTCAAGCTTTTTTGACATAATGATACAAGAGCATATTAAACCAGTTGTGATCAAATTGCAACATCTGCTAATTAAAAGTGTTGATTTCATGGTACCTATAATTGGCAGTAGATGTCTGTGCGACCGTTCATATCACAGATTCATATGGACTATATTTATTTGGTGTACCAATTGCTTGATGTGTTTATTCCCAGATATTTCCCGGAAGAAAGGAGCTTAGTTGGTCATCGGTTGCCATGCCAGTGATTAAGGTTTTGAGTATTCACCCACAAAAGATGTAATAGACAAAAGACAATTTTTGGATCACAGTCAAGCTCTTTAAGAAAGCTTTAGCTAAGCCTATGAATTTCATGTTATGTTAAACACTTTTATCATCAGTGACTTTCCCGAGAAACTCCACGCTTAGAAGCAAAACCCCGGGGAACACACTTTGCATGGAAAACGAAGCCTGATAACACAACATAGCCTAGCAGAATCTATTAGCATTCTGCTCTGCTGAAACTATCAGCCAGCTACTCGGTGAAGGTGTGATAACTAGTAATGGAGATAACAGCTCATGAAGTGTTAATCCTCTCGGATCCAAACAGTTCTTTTGTTCTAATAAGGGTGTCAAGGGAGACAGTTATGTTTTTCTTAGTTTATGGTTAATTAGTGTGTCTTGAACAGCTTTCTGAATTTTAATTCTGTTCTTGTTTTAGATTCTCCTGGAGGGGAGTTCACAGTGCGGGTTGGTATCACCAGCGCTGTGAACTCCCCTCAAGGAGAATCTTTTCTTCTGTAGTGAGAGGAAGAAGAATGAAATAGAACTCTTCTAGTTCACATAGAAGTCGAATTTTTTTTTCTTCAGTGAAGAGGACTAACTCAACACTGCTTTAAAACACACCACCCACAGTGATTAATTCATGAGCCATACACCGCACTGTGATACCACCCTCACTGTGAACTCTCCCCCAAGATAATCGAAGACAAGAAACAGAATTAAAATTCAGAAAGCCAATTGTCTCCATCGCTGTGGTATGATCATGTTGTGTTACTGTTCTTAATGTGGCAATAAGTATGTAAAGTGTAATCTTATTTTAAAGTGGAGAGAGAATTTGGTACTTTAGTATGTGAAAGGTCATGATGGTTTTGAATTAGAATTTTGCAACCACAATTAGCCATTGTAGATTATGGGAATGACATATGCAGAATGAGTTCAGTGGGAAAATCATTCTCATCTTTATTGTCTTCTTATAAAAATGCAAGAAGACACCCTCTGCACGACCTCTTCTATTTTGTTTATCACTGGTACTATTTTGCCATTCCCCCTTCTGTAATTTGCAGCTCGAAGCTTTCTCCACTCTCTTCATATAGTTTAGAAACTTTTCATATGCCTCCTGCTTAAATATAGATATTTTAGTAGGATCATTTTTACTTTTTGGTCCTTTGCTCATCAATTGTTTGTTTTTTAAAGATCTAGGCCTGTAAATTACAATTTAGGGTTTTCTATGACAACTTTGGGCTCCTCATTCAGTGTCCTGTGATTCGGTTAACATGTTTAGTATGGCTGAAGCATATTCTTCAGTGTCAATATGCCCCTTTTTATATCTCCAAGAACTTTTACTTTTTTCTAATTCTCTTATGCAGCAGTGAGGTATGTATAACTGGGTGATCTTTGTTTTTAACAAGATTTTTATTCTTTTAAAAGGAAAGGTGGTACACATTAGGCAGCTTTTTCCTGGGGCCAATGTGATGACTTCTATTTGGTGTGTGCTTGAGGTGATCAGGTAAGAATTCAGGGTTAATATATGCTGCTGTTCACATTGACTGGGTCTTGAAAGAGGGATCCAGAGATTCAAAAGAATAGCTTTATATAGTTGATGCTGTAGTTAATCAAACTTAAGAGAAACAGAGGTAGTGCCCAAGACTCTGCAAGCGGTGAATGTATATTGGCTTGTTGAACTTGCTTACACTTACTAGGCATATTTTAACTCAGAGTAGGGGTGCAAGCTATCAATATTCTAAGTCAGTTATCCTGATAATCTTCATAGAGCAACTCATGATTATTTGGTGTTGTAGTGTGTTGAAAGCAGCATTTAGGTATAACAACACCAAAACTGCCCTGTTACATGAATTCCTCATGCACACAAGCTGATCCTTTGCATATAGGAATGTGACTTCGGTGCTTCAGTTTGTGTAAACTCTGTCTGACAACTTCTTAGTGGATTACTGTTCACCATACTCTTTGTGTGTTGAATCCTGTCCATTATATCTTGGATTTTAGTTATCACTGCAATAAAGCAACAGTTGCCCAGGTTTTCTGCATCTCGAGTTTTTTGTTAGGTTGTGTGGAACTACACCACTTGTAAAATATTAGTTCATTATTTATTTGCATAAGGTGAAAAAGTTGCTGAACATAGATTTATAGTTGTTGCCGTGCATGCGTATGTTGGACACCCTGTTGCATTTTAGACTTTGGTTGTTCTCTCATTTTCAGAGGCAGGCCATGGCGTGAAGGTAAAGTTTGGGCACGATGACTATTTATTTTTAAAGGGTTTAGCTTGTACTGAGAGATGTTTATTTAGTTTGCAAAGTTGGAGTGTGTGTCAGGGGCCTGGTCTGAGCAACACAACTGGCCCTGATTCTGTGTATGGTATCAGCGAAGAAGCGATGTTTTTCAAAGTATTACTTTCTTATCTACTGTTTGATGTGACCTCTATGCATCATTTCAGAACATGAAAAATATAAATATGATGTATTTTAACCGTGGTCTATTGCAGCTAAGGGACATAAGTGACTTCAAGTTGGGGTAATATTTGTGAATAAAAAATGACAGGCTCGACTCTTGTAGCAGACAGCCAGCCCCTTAAGCCTTAATACTGTAAGCACAGTTTCCAGCCATGTTAGCTTCATGTGTTTTGAGTGTCTACATATTACTCCTGATGCTATGTTGAGACTATTAAAATGATTTATGTTAAATTAACACTCCAGAAGGTGTGCTACTGATCCAAACACGTTGACATCATCAAACTAGCTGATCAAACACCCAAAGCTTAGGTTGGTGTCTTTTTGTACTGGACGTCCTGCTGTAATTTCTCTGTCCTGCTGAAGCTTGTATCATCCTAGACTCTGAGCCCGGTGTATGATGGCACTCTCCTTCAGACTGAGAGTCTGATGCTCTGGTAATTTCCCTTTGTTCACAGGAGCTAAGTAACTCATGGCTAAAGAACAATTAGGGTCTCAAGACACCCCTCCAAGAAAGCCAGAACATTTGCAAATGTCTGCACATTAAAGGTGTCTCAAAGCGGAGGGCTATTGTTCCCCACTCTTTGTCCAGTTCCAACAGACTCAGAGTGCCCCTCAAGTCCGTGGATGCAAACTTTGTTTAAATCTATGTAATGCTCATTTGGTGCACTCAGTGGGCACCACATTTTAAAGTGTCTCTAACTGTTTGCTTAGAGCAGGCACGAGCATAAAAAGAGCAACAAAAATGAGAATATACTGTTTCAATATTGTTGCTTTCCTCGGCGAGCTACCATCACATGACAAATAACTATGAAAAGACGTTAAATAAGAACGAAATGTCTTGCAGCTCCGGGGACTTCCAAATAATTTATCATTTTAGTACCCCTACATTTTACTGAAGCATTTAACCACGAATTAGTCCTGACCGAAAGTAGATGACTAGTGAAAGCCAAACAAACTTGTAGCTAAGTGTGGTAGACATGACTAGGTAATCTGTGCAGAAGGAACAGTTAGAATACCCGTCTTTGTGGTTGATCCTTGTGTATTCTGTTAAGTCCACAGAGTCATAATTTATTTCGAGCATGCTATGAGCCAAAGATAAAAATGTGGCAGGCAGCGAATTCTATTAAAACAATATCTTGTTAAAATAATTTCGAGGAAGATTTTACTCGAACTGCACGTAGGCATAATGTTCAGGCGGCATTCGGTGAACTCTGTGGCCCTGCAGTGTCAATCTACCTTCTAGAAACTTATTTGGAATGACACTGATTTTAACAGCTTAATAGGAAGTTGATCTAAAACAGTGGTTCCCAACTTTGTTGACATCTGTGGACCCCCACATTATCACTACTGGAACCCGGGGACCCCCACTGAATCAATATTGGAATCCAGGGACCCCCTCCTGAGTCATTACTGAAAGCTGGGGACCTAATCTGTTAATATTATTTAACTTTCTAAGCAGTTGCGGAGCTCTTGAGAAGGCTTTGCGGTCCCTCAGTGGACCCCGGACCACAGTTTGGGAACCACTGATCTAAAATGTATGCAGGGAGAAATGTATTTGGATTTGGATGTAGTTAGAGTGCTTGGATAGATCTGATCCTGATCCTGAGATGGCAACATAATTGAGTAACATTTGCATATCTTAAGAAGTTATTAACTCCAATGTAATATTTCTTTTCTTCTATGGTTAGAGGAAGAAGACTGCAAGAGAACCCTTCTAGTTCACATAGAATTTAAATATATTTTTCGTCAGTGAAGATGACTGCTCAGCGCTGCTTTATTATACACAACCAACAGTGATTAATTCATTAGCTGAAGAACCTGTAACTCACTAATGATTGTAGGGGGTGTTGTTAGTAGTGTAAAAGTTTATTCATTAGCCAAACTAGGATTTTATGGGTTTGGCCAAAATGTACAATCACAGCGTTTTAAATGCATTCAATAAATTGACGTCCTGTCAGACTTCAATCATTTGTGAATTGTATTTCCGTATCTATATCTTGGGGCATAGGATTTATTAACATTATACTTTCTGTGGCCCATATTTGCTTTTTTCTGAGTGGACAAAGGAATCCTGCCTTCTGCTTGCCCTACAACACTTAAACACATATGATACAGAAAAATAGGCCAAACGTGCTACAGTAGAGTAGCTGTCCTGGGAATTAATAATCTTATTTTCTGCAAACAAAGGTCCACCTTAAAGGAGACGGCGCTCGAGATCAGGCAGGCTGTCAGGCATAAAATACCCGATATACTCACTTATTCCCAAGGAGATAACCCCTCAAATGCTGACCACAAACAACTGGGGGCAAGAGGGTCTCTGGTCTCTTTCTTAAAAAGTGAAAGGTAAGCACAGATGTACTTCAGCATTCAGATAGTTCATAAGTGTATCAGCAAATCGATTTTAATTCAGGGAATCGAAGAAGAATACAGAATTTTAATTTTATGATTCACATCTAGCAAGGTTGGACCAATAATGATAGAGAAATTCACAAATTGACGAATGCTGGATTATTCATACAGTCATTTAGTCATCCAATACTGAAAGACTGACAAATATATCAGCGAAAAAGCTGTCTCAACAGGAAAAGAAGGGGTTGTGGTAGTCTCTCATACATTGGAAATATAGAATTGTCCATCGATTAACAACCCTTGTTATAAAGACAATTAATACCATTATTCTGAAAAGCTTTCAAACCTGGAGTCACTGACTCCGGAAAACAACGATGTCAAGAGACTAATTCTGCCCCCGCCGCTCCTACTGAGACATTACCAGGTGCATAAACCGGTCTTCAAAATAATGACTGTGATAGTAGTTTGCTTCAGTGCTTAACTTTTAAGTTGAAGACCGTGGAACCCTTACTGAGTACCTAGATAGACAAATATAGAGACTATTTCTCCTGGCCAATGCAACCGACATGTTCTCCATGGAGTGGCCTTACTAAAATATTGCCTGCAGAGCTGAAAAGAAGGAAAAAGTTTCTTGTTCCACTTTTTAAGATTTAACTTGCCCTACAGTTTAAACTAAGACACACCCCAAGTGAGTCAACAACCAAGGAGTTAGAAAAAATAACAAAATAAAAACTGGGCTGATAAAGATTGTGAAACGTCTGGATAGTTTGAACAAATGCTAATTACCTGTTTGCACCTGAGGAAAAGTAGTTGTTTTCGTCATATTAGGATGAAAATGCATTAGTGATGAAAATGCTGCAAATCACATCATTCTAAAGCTCTAAGATCTTAGTAAAGTCATTTACAGATACTATTGTCTCAAGTTAGATGCGTCCAGATGCAGAAAGACCCCCACCTCAACAATCATTGTCTCTGGAAATCAGACAAAGTTAAGGAACGATCTTGTTGCATATATACAATGGGCCAAGGCAATTTATATCGTCCAAAGGGCCCTGAAATAACAGTTTCCTAGAGACCTGATGCACTCTACATATATATATATATATATATATATATATATATATATATATAAATATATTTATATATATATTTCAATGCAGAAGGTTTCCCTCAACTGCATTTATATGCTAGCATCTTTAACATATACTGTTGTACCATATTGTAAAGCTTGTAAAGATCAATTCCTCCTGATGGGCGGAGTCCTGCTCACACATAAAAAATACACAGCTAACTACATAAATAAATGTATGAATTAATAAATACCTATTTTGAATTACTGGAGACACATGAAGGCAGAGTTTTGGAGAAGGTCTGTACTTGTACCAATACTCAAAGAGAGTAATACAACAGATTCTTGAAATTACTATGCCAAAAGCATTACTTGAAATATGTGGCAAAATACAGGAACAAATGGTAAGGGAACTAGTTTCACAGTGGGTAAGTAAAGAGACGCTGGTATGGGTTTGGAATAGGTCATATCACAATAATCAGATGTTGTTCCAAGAGTAGTGGGAAAAGGTGATGCTGCTTACTTGACTAACTTTGACTTCAGTAAAGACTATGCAAATGAATTAATTTACTGGTAAAGTTTCTATTTCCCATAAAGACTTTGTTGCATATATGAAATCGGTTATGTGACCTTCGAGGGTAAAGGCCAAAGAGCAGCATATTGCTGGCAGAAGGTTAAAAGTGGAGTGATGCAGCGGTCACTGATACTAACATAGTACTTGACATAAAATGAACACGGAAAGATCAATAAAGACAAGTAAGTTGGCCTAAAGTAGACAGTATGAGAATTACCCCATACGAATATATATAAGTGAACAATTGAAAGCAAACAGATGGATGCTAATTAATCTAAGTTGAAGTTATGGCATAGTAAGGTACCTTAAATAGGAACATCTAGCAATTCTGTACTAAAAAATCTAATGTTCCATACCTTGCATAGAACAGAAATAAAGTCATATTATGTACACTTTATAATATGGTTTTAAAGTCATATTTAAACTACTCAGTGGAGTTAGAACGGCCCCAATAGAATTAAAGACTGTTACAAATGAAAAACTATACATGGAAGTGCAATAAAACAAATTAAAGTTACAGAGGGTACAGCCATTAAGAAAAACTAAAATAGTTGAATATATGTGTGCTCTGTATGAAGTGTTGAACCGGGAAGTACGGCTCTAAATAGATATTTATGGCAACCTATTCACCAGGAAGGGATTGTTTACTGAAGACATGTACCAGCTGATCAAGAAGGGTGAAGTTTATTACTGCTATAAACGTTTCAAAAAATAAGTTAAAGTTAGATGCCAGGAAAAAAAAATATCCATTGGGACGTTTTCCTGGATTCTAAGTTTAGTTTCGATTTCATCAAGCAGGTCAACAACTGTCATGCAAGGTTGCTTGAATACCAGCAGTGAGGGGTAAAAAAAAATCCCAAAATAGCAGGTACAGTAATATAGCCATAATTATGGAACTACAACATGGGGTTACACATGATTATATTATGGTTGTAGAAGAGTGTGAAACCTCCCACTCAATAGTTCCCATTTAGAATCCCATGAAAATGTTTCGGCTCACTAAAAAGCCTAGGTGGATTGTGGCTTGGAAGGTACTGTGCGTGCAGACATGGGGTGACAGGAGTTTTTTTGCCCTTGGAAAACCACCTTTGGAATGCTTTGATATGATTTCCTATTCTCTATTCAAATGGATCGATTGAGAATCAGCTCCTTATTTAAGCACTAATAGGGAATGTGAGTGGACTTACTTATATGCTGAGTTGTTGGTTTTATTTGTGCAGTTGGCATCATGGATTCTGAGAATGCATCCACCAGGAACTAAACTAAGACATAGGGGTTTATTTATTGAGAACTGGCGTAAGGCAGTGCCACAAGTCTTCTTGCTGCGCTGCCCTACACCAATGTGAAAGGGCAGGAATGCACTGTATTTATAAAATACGGAGCATTCCTGTCCTTTTCCCCTGCGCTGGCGCACAATTGACTGACTAGCGCCAATGCAGGTACCCTTGCACTGTGGTGCAAGGGTGCCTGCGTTGCATGTAAGTTTGTTTTTCTGCACAAAACAATCCTGAGAGGCGTTTTCCTATTTCTATATTTGCTGTGTGAGGAGAAATACAAATACAAATATTTCTTCTCGTCATGCCTCCCCTGGAGAGGCGTAAGGTTTTGTCACTTCCCCAGGTTTATATGGTTAAGTAATCTGGGGCAGCATCAAAACCCCTGGGTGTTCAGTCAGAAAACCTACCACAACGCCCATGGAATGAATCTGCAGAGCAAGGCAAAGCAACAACTGACACTGCTTTATCTTACTCCATCTCTATGAGGTCATTCAAAACCACGCAAAGTGGTTCTGTGTGGCCTCATAGATATGGCTGAGAGGTTAGCACCGCTGGAGCTTTAAGAAAAGTGACACTCCAGTGGCACAAGCCTCTGCTAAATAAGCGACAAAATGTCATGATTGGGACATTGTGATCTAGCCCCCTAACCGAGCAGTGCCACTTGGGTGAAGTTTATTAGTGGTGCAATCGGTGTGGCCACAGAGACACTGGCTTTGGAAATGCACCAAGAGAAGAATTTGCACCATTGTTTTCTTTCTGATTGACTCACTGTGGCCTCTCATTTGAGTAATGATACACAGTATGTTTTAACACACCTATGTTGAGCTACGGAAATCACTTACTGTATTGGCTATAATTGAGCCACTGGAATTCATGCCACGCTTTGGATGCTGCCTCTGACGGAAAGCATCAGTGGAGCCTATAAAATGGTCTTAGCCTGTTGTTTCTATGGTATTCAGCCTCCAGTCTAAGGACTGTGGCAAGCTAACAAAAAAAGAGAAATTACTGACAGAGGGACTGGAAATACGAATTTCTTTGTCCCTATCAAATCCTATGAGATGCACAATAGGTTTGAAATCATTAGGTCATATTATGAGAGATTACTTTTTTTGACTCTGAAACTGGTGTTTCGTTTCCTGCTACTATAATTTTTTCTAGTTTGTTTCTAGGTTGACTTATTTTTCTATGTTGACTGCAAAGTAAACATGAAGTGCACAATTCCCCTGTGGTAAAATTATGACCTTAAGACCTTAACAGGCAACTGTGCATATTGGGGGTGGGGGGGGAGGGGAGGGGGAGTGTGCTTATCCAGGGACTAAGCAATCGCTAATTATTTTTGATGTGGTAAATGATTGTGAAGTCTTCGAGACAAATGATCTTTCCCATGAGGGCTTGACCAACGGAATGATATTCGGCCTATTGACTCTAGACTTTCTCAGACACATCATTTTGGGGATGCCGGGGGATATGATTCCTCATTTGATTCCAGAGACAAACTAGATCTGCTCTTGTATTTATTTAAAATGGTCCCCTGCTTCAGGCTACGCTGAGTCCAATTGTTTGAACTGAAGTAATCACGCTGCAGATGAAAAGCCTTTTACTTAGAGTAGATCCTTGTTCACCCTTGCCATTTGAATGCTAAGCATTTGTCTTTACCTCGCTTGTGAGTTTACATGAGGCACACTACTTATATACTGAAAAACATTTAGCTATGGTGAATGAATTGCTTCTACATTTGAGGCAATGCATGTGGCTATTAACAACAAACATTTTCATATGTGCCTACCCTTGAAAACCTGTGGGGTCACTGCTCCCTAAAGTGGAGATGTTGAGACTCGTGGTTCGATTACTAGGAAATCTGTGACACCTCCTGGAAGCTCTGTTCTGCTTGAAACACTTAACTCCAATTACATATCTAGTTCATCAATTGAGAAGTTGAGCAAGAATGTGTTACTTGCTCCCCCTCTTTAATAAAATTGCAGAGGAATTGAAACCCATTCCTATTGCACATGACGGGGTGGAGGATGTTGATATCAGCTTGTCCTTACCTCTTCAACACAATCAGAAGTGTGTTCGTCCTAGGGAAAAAAAATATGAAAAGGACAAAGGGTCACCGTAAAAGAATAAGAAATTTAAAGTCCAGTGCACCACCACATAACAATGGTCTAGATGATTACGGAGTGGATAAAGGACTCCATGAATTATCTGATCCAGCTGCAAAGCCTAAGAATCTAAAAAATAGTAAATTACTATTTTTACACCTGGCTCACAAATGGCCTCACTAATGTTAACTGTAGCCAGAAGGAATAAGCCAGAAATCAGTAAAAAGGTGTTCAAACTTATGGATTTAAAAGTGCTAATGATTCCGAATAATGAAAGCATAACTCAGACCGCTTTGTCTTTCCATGTCACAAATGAGATTTTTTCTTCTGCAGCAGTGGGGTCTGATCTGACTATATCTTGTGAGCTCTCAAAGTCCATTGTGTGTGGTAGGCATAGTGACTGGATCAACTCTGGTGGATAGTTATAAAAATAATTCTATGGTTATTGGCAGTCCAGTCTTTTCCCACTATTTCTTCTCTCTCATAGGAATGAAAAGGGGTCATGGCTCAAGTAAGGAAAAGGCCAGTTATCAAGCTTTATAGTTTTTCTCGTTTATTATGATAAACTGCTTTAAATAGCGTTCTATTTCTTGTTTTTCTACATCATCATATTTCCCTCAGTGGTTGCTTGTGCAAAATGTCCGTGATCTGTTGATTCTGTGATTTCTGTTAAAACTGTTGCCAGAGAAAGAGATAACTTATTATGGACTTTGTGCGACACTGTGGTTTCCAAAAATTATTCTTGAAAACACAGATTATAAACATGATAATTGGACAGATAAACTCCTGGCAAGGGTGAACAAGCCAAAGGTTTTACTTAATAACACTGGGATAGTCACAAACTTGCTTCTTCACAGCTCAGCAAAAATGGAAGTTGATCATAGAAATAATAGCTGTGAGAAATGTACAGTTAGTTTCACATGGGTTCTCATTATGACTGAATTTACTCAGTATGGTCGCAGAGTTCATTATGTTGGCTATCATTCCACACAAAAAAACACACATCTAGTGATGACACTCTGAAACAAGCTAAAAATCTCAAGGCCTCGTAAGGCTATATTACCACAAACGATTGAACCTCCATCCTAGAATTCGTTTTCTACTCGGTCTGTTGTCTCCATGGTTTATGGGAAATTTGAACTATCAAGTTGTGTTTCAATGTTTTGTAAAAGTTTCAAATTCTACTTTCTGCAGTAGTTGTTGCTATTGATGAACATGTGTTTGATTTGGTATGCCCTTTATTTACAACTACTGAACCAGCTAATTACAGACCAAATGATGACTTAATCTGAGTATTTCATGTGGAATACAGTTTGAGTCCTGCACAAACCTCCTTGTCTGTTCATATGGTCCCTCTTCAGTTTTGCAGAACCATATTATGCTATTGATTTCGTAAACTTGTATTTATCACCATCTAAAATGTGTACTATGCATCTGATTACGTGGCTAGAATAGACAATTGTGATATAAAACATACAAATCTTCATGATTTTGTGTAATTCAACAGTGATTGTAATGCAAAATACCCATGTAAGGATTATTAATCAATTGAGTACATGAATTCTTTATTAAACATTGCAGAGATATTCCTTCCTCGGTTCATCTCTGACCACGGAGGTAATGAGATTGTTCATTGATTGTATTGATTTGTCCAGTATAACTTCTTGAAGATAAGAGTAAATTGACCGATCAACAACTGGAACCTTAGAATTATAAATATATGATTTCTTTGATATATTTCTGCTCCACACAACTCAGTTGGGGTGAACCAATTCTGTACCTGGCCATTCCTTTATTTTTCTACATGATGTTTCAAAGTCTATAGACTCTTCATGTGTATGGAAGGATAGTGAGTGATCATTGTCCCCACAATATTTTCAACACACAATCACTTTAGAGCAGGGAACTGACTGTACGCAGTGGGGATAATAAAGCTTGTTTAGCCCCCATTAAGATTAGCTATTCAAATAAGAGTATAGCCAGTTTTGATGACTTGCGTCTCTTGGAAGAATGACTGCTCCCTAAAAAGTGAAGTGTTAGGGGCACCTTCTCCTCTTATCCATGCCTCCGTTTTTGAATAGCTAGTGAAATGATTTCCTAAGATTTTTGCATCTCTAATTCCATGGTGTTAGAAAGATCCAGTCTCAGCCAAAATGAATGGATCTATGTGACTGAGGTGATAACAGGCCTCTAAATGAGAAGATAACACTTGCTTCCAATCTAAGAAGAATGTATAGAATTGCTATGAGAAAAGAGTGTGTTAGCATTAGTTATTTTTTGCCATGAAACCTACTAGTTCTTCAGACCTATATTTGATTATCAATTTAACTTTAAAACACCAATCAATTTGGTTGAAGAGATGTTCTGTGTTTGTGAACCTCACTTTGACTAGCACTACACATGCTGCTTGGAGGGGCAAGGTACTTTTGCCTAGTTACTGTCCTCAAGGCACTCCTTAAAGCTAGTGGAAAGATTTTTGGGCTAGTTTTTGTTCAACCCTTTGATGGACTGGGCTTCGTTTATTAACTTATTTCACCCAAATAGTTTTTAACTGTAACAGCATACTGTATTTAACTGCCAGCTGCCAGAAAACGTGATACTCCGGTGGACCACATTGATATTAGCCCACAGAGAAGCAAAGAAATCTTTGTAATTGTGTAAGATTCCCCCTCACCATCGACTGCCTTCAACTTGGTCACCCACTCGTAGGATGTCTGCAACAATCTCTCTCAATTCTTCAGCAACAAAATCATCACCGATTACAGTAACTACAGCCCACAACCACTCCCAGCAGACAGACCTCACCTAATGCCTCCTGAGCTTATCCAAAGAAACAATGCAAAACACTTGGCCCATAATTAGTCCAGCAAAAACTGCGACCACCATGAAGTCAATAAACTCAAGGTCTCCATCGGACCCCTGCCCTTATCATGCCTACTTCAGAGGACTACAACTCATCAGCGCCATGCTTACACCCATTTGGAATGCCTCCACCTCTTCAACGACCTTCTAAAATGCTTGGAAACACTGGGGCTAGACATTCTTCCCGTGGAATTGGCAGAATTTGGCGACTTCGTCTTACTCCTGTAATTTGGAGTTCTTGTCAAATTCCGCCAATCGCTGCATGGTGGAACTTTTTCGACAAGGCCCTAGAAATGTCAGCGCAAGTGAGATTTGGCATTCCCTACTGTGATTTTTTAACATGTGCAATCACGAGCGGTCACTGTCAGAGGGCTGCTTCTCAAGTAGATTTGCTGCAGCTCAAGTAGATTTCCTACTTGAGCGGCAGCATAATTAACTTAAGTGGCTGCACGCTCTTGTGCTCTTCATGGTGCCATTTATACTGCTTATTTAGCATTTCTTGCACTACTGTGCTAAATTGCAGCACTGTCAGTGCAACGTGCATATTTTCCGTCTATTGGCAGAAATCCGCTCCCAGAGGGGTGAGCGAGTTACCTCCACCCCTAGGAAACATGCAACTATCCTCCCATTACTGTAGAAACATTCTGTGGATTCTTCAATGCTCACTAATTACAGTCTGAGCTCCCTTCTACAATTCCTATCCAAGATCTTAGAGAAAATGATCAACAGACACCTCACCAAATACCTCAAAGACCATAAACTATTTGTTACCGCTCAATCTGGTTCCAGACCCAACCACAGCGTGGAAACTGCCTTCATCGCTGTCATGAATTACATCTGCATGACTCTGGATAGAGAGGATGAGGAGGCCTCTAACCTCCTGGACCTTTCTGTAGCTTTTGACACAGTCTCATACCCGATCCTCATCCAACACGTACAGGAAAACAGAATCGAAGGACAAGCACTCCAATAGATCTGCTCCTTCCGGACCCAGTCAGTCAGCCTGGTACTGTACACCTCGGACACCTGTGACCTCATCTATTGAGTTCTGAACGAATCCTCCCTAAGTCTTACCATCTTCAACACATACATAATCCCTCTAGCCAACATCAACTCTTTCAACGTTCTCTCCTACGTCAATGACACGCAACTCATTCACTCCATGATGGACAAAATGCCCAGTATCAGGATTAAGTTTAATGCCTGTATGACTGAAATCACACAATGGATGAAGACCAACTGTCTAAAGATGAACATTGACAAGACTGAAATCATGACTTTCGTGAAGAACATGTCACCGTAGGAATCCATCTGGTGGTCAACAAGGCCAGGACCAACATTGACCCCTACCCATGTCAAGAACCTCTGGGTCATCACTGACAGCAACTTCAACATGACCGCCCAAGTCAATGCTGAACCGGCTCATGCTCCACACCCTGAAGATGCTGAGGAAGATTTTCAAATGGCACGCAATCAGCACCTGGAGAACTGTCACGCATGCCCTGGTCACAAGCATGCTGGAATATGGGAACATCCTCTATGCTAGGATCAACACCAGAAGGCTGAAGACTATTTAATACTCTGTGGCCAGAATCCCTCTCAACCTCTCATGCTGCACTCACATCACACCACACCTGAAGGAGCTCTACTGGGTCCCAGTACACAAACAAGCACAATTCATACTTGTCACCTACACTTTCAAGGCACTACATAAAACTCGCCCACATACCTCAACAATCGCCTCTGCTTTCACAAACTTTTGCACTTCCACTTGTTTGTGTATAAGTGAATTAATTCCCCAAAAGACATGAAACACTGCCTTTGACATCTAATGTTGTCAATTGGGGGATAAGGGAGGCAATGTTAACAACATTTTCTAGGTCAACATGTTCTGAATCACTCGTGTGGCTGCCCGACCAAGTACATTGTCAGTAATGTGAATATGCAATGGTTCCAAAACGAATACCTTACAAGCACCCAGGCAAATTATATTATTTTGCCATTTGCTACAACAAAGGGGGACTTATGTGCAGAGTTTTTTTCTGTAAAACTAAACCACACTGTTAATGTACAAATGACAGATTCAGCTATGTGGAAATGGGTTGACCTTTAGGTAATGCTACCCTAAATGTGATCTTCAGCCTCCATATGAGAAATAATTGCGAATACATAGTTATCAAGTAAATTTCAAAAGGAAAATAAATATAAAGTGGATTAACACACCATTATACACAATGAATATTCGAGATTGCCAGGTCAGACCACGAATTGTATATATGTTTTCAAACAACATATGCACAGAAAATAGTGAGTTGAGTTTGAGCCACACTAAAGGCTAAACAGCAATTAAAACACCGCAAAACGTGTTTGCCTAGTGTTAGCGGATGAAGGCTAATGTGAAGGATTTGGCTAATGTGATTCAAAGCAAATGGTGGGCAAACTCAATGAAATAACTTTTATAGGGACAGGTGCCTCCAGAACCTGAACTATTATCAGCCCTAAGGGCACTTTGGAATCAGAAAATGTTTGGTTGGATTTTCACAAGCATTTGAAGGCTTTCATTTTTAGGCGCATATGTTAAGCGGCTAAGAAATTTTGAAATGAGAAGCTATTTGATTCTCTGGTTTTGTAATTTCAGCAAAGATTGTGGAAACTCTCTTCCTTAAATGTGATGTGTTTCTCCGCTTTTAAACTCATTAACAATATTACTGACCATGGGAAAGTCTGCAATTGTTGACAAGCGTTACATCTGAGATATAACCAAAAGTGATAAAACTGATGGATACCAGCTGACATACATTGATTTTTTTATCCTTCACAATCCTAACGGAAACAGAGGTTCTTGTTTCAACAGTCACCGTTCACTAATCACTAACAACCAGAAGAAGAGCAGGGCTGAAGCTTG
This sequence comes from Pleurodeles waltl, assembly GCF_031143425.1. Classification (NCBI taxonomy): domain Eukaryota; kingdom Metazoa; phylum Chordata; class Amphibia; order Caudata; family Salamandridae; genus Pleurodeles; species Pleurodeles waltl. Next base: position 1,572,892,303 of record NC_090445.1, on the reverse strand, counting down.
AGGGGCGAGGGCTGTCTGGGGGTTACACCCCCTTATAAATTGATTTTTCTGCTAAATAGTTGGGTACAGGTACTTTTAGTCGGGTATGGCGAGGTGTCTTTCGGATTTCACCAACACTCTCTAACTTTCAATGATTTGAAAGCCTTCAAAAATGTTGGTAAGTTTACAAAATACTGTGCTTTCCCTCAGTACCCCTATAAACTGCATTCCTCTCCCTTTCCTCTGCCCCTTAAGCCCCTCTCACGCACCCTGCTCCCGTATAATGTAGTTTTACATTCCATGCCAGCCTGATTGTCGGAAAATCTAAAACTGGTACCACCCAATCTACGCCCCTGAAGAAGAGCAGGATACCAGATTACCAAAGCTGAACGAAAACCGTGTCTGAAGACAACCAAAATCCCTTAAAAATAACCTACAGCTAAGGGACAAACAACAAACATACATAAATGGGTAGAGATGGAACGTCAAGAAAGCAAAACTAATTATAATGGGCAGAAAATATGGAATAGGTGCCAGCTAGATCGATAAAAATACAGTTAAGGTGCCCTACGGATAGGTCAATAAATAAGAAACAAGTGGACCCATAAAGAGGATTCATAAATGAGGATAAATTAATCAGGGTGAAAACACAAGTGAACAGTCCTAACACTGCCTAAACAAAGCAACTGGAAAAAAACGTGGAACTGCAATGCAAATAAATAAAATCAGATGTGAGGGATACAATGTAAAGAAACAAAGTGACAGCAGTGACATTTGAGCTAGCACAGGAGTAAGTCCTTATCCAATCCTTACAGCTAATCCTAACATCTAATCATTGTTTTTAGGAGAGCACCCATATGCCATGTATATACGTGGATGAAATTTACTTCGAATGGGCTGGGTGAAACACTACAGCATTGCAATGTGTGGACTAATATTCTTTTTCCCACCAAATAGACATTTCTACAAGTAACCGCTCCCTGTTCTAAATAAGCAGTGGCAAAGCTAATATGTCTCACCTAAACTCTACCAGTGATAAGCTATTGGATTTGCGAATGCTTGTTTATAAAGTACTGATCAAAAGTAAAATAATATTTTCAATTTTCATAAATGGCATGCTTTAGTTTTCAAATTTCATATTGGAAACTATGAACCAAATATAAAAAAACTCTTGCCCCGATCCAGCTTAAAAACAATACAAAGGACTAGTTGAAGAGAAAGCCAACATATTATATTCAAGGCTGAAACACAGCCGACTCTCAGTAGTTTGACTGTACAAAATAGGTCTTTGACAACAGATATCTAAAAGGTGTCTGTAGGTAAGACCTAAAAAGGGCAGAACAGAAGGGCTGCATCTAGTTCTAAAGCTTTTAATTGCTCTGCACCTCACATGCAGATGATAACATGGTAATTAGCTCAAGTGGAACAGGTGATGCTGTGAAGGAGTACCGAACCAAAATACTTTGTAGGAAACCTGTACTTAGTATTTTACTATTGACATAGCACATTTTATTGAGCTGGTTGGCTGGGATATTATGTAAGCCGAGACAACAAGCTGGGGATCACTGAGTTTGAAAGATTTAGACCAGGCAATCAGTGGAGAAAATATTCTCTCCAACTTGTAGTGGACTTGTCTGTTCTTGCTGGAGAGTGGCCCTCTCTCACTACTAATGTATAGCTCTGTAGACAAATCTGTCCTCAACACTAATATTATATTAGCAGACATGTAAACTGCACGTGTCCTAGTGTCAATAGTAAACCCACACCAACAAGTAAGCCTTCTACACAAACAAACCAATGCCCAGAAACTGAAGGATTACCTTTATCGATAATACAATTGCATGCATTCCTTGTGACAAGGTACATATTAGGATGGATAACAAGGTGTAGTGTACAAAGGGAACTGGTTAAGACAATGCCTGCACTGCCTGCACTCGTCCTCTCTGTAAAAGTGGCATGTTCTAGGTATGTAAAAATATAATTGTTAATACTGGTTTGGGCAGAATCAGAATTATGTTTTATATATACTCTTATAACAATACGGTATTAATATGGGTGCAAACAAGGAAATGGCCGGACCCACGATTTCCTCGTTGGACTCAGTCGATTGCCAGGTTAAAATAGTCTTCCAGGTTCCAGATAAGATTTTAAACTGAAGTTTTTCTCCTTCATTTGAATTCGAGACTATATTGATTCTTAGAAGATAAACAAGTAGTTCTAATTTCTGATGGGAGCACGTGTAAGTTGGCAAATGAATAACTAAATATGCTTTAATTTTAAAACAATGGCTTTTTATTTTATTTATTGGTTTATTTATTTATTTGAAGTATTTAGTATAGCACGAACCTAGCCACAGGGCAGCAGATCACTTTACAAGTAACAGTTAATAAAGGCAATTACAAAAGAATTAGTGTGATTTTAGCATAGGGCAAGAAGCATAGAGCAATGTGCTTTACCGTAAACAGTGAACTATGGGCATTCCTGAGAAACGAGAGGAAAATTTTGCTCAGCTGGAATGGGATTCCAATAGGAAAATTACAGGACTTTCCAGGAATCTGTTTGGAACCATACACCTAGAACAGCGTTCTGTACAGACTGCTAGATGTTTTGAGTTCTACAAAGTAGTAAATCTACACTCGGACATAGACGTAAATCTCCAAGTGTAGATTTGCTACTATTTTATAAACCTATCCCAATGCATTCAGGAAGCTGAAAATACACTGCTGCATATTGTTCTATTCCAGCCAAAGACTAATTGCCATTTATTTATCAAACATGTTATGAGCTTTATTTAGTTTGAACTAGGTTGCAGAAGGTGAATTCGAAGTGCTATACTTCAAACGAACACTTGCACAGCCTCCCTAGCCTGTCAGGAGTATCTAGGATACTCCTTTTGCTTTGCTGGCTCTTTCGATACAGTGCCAACGCTGTTATGATTTGACAAGAGTTGTGCAAAGATGTAAATTCCAGGGACTATAAAATGTGTAATTTTCTAAAACTTTGCAAAGCTTTGCAAATTGCAAAGCTTGTGAACTTTACAAAAGATTGCTCCAGTGGCCCTATTCGCAACAGGAAACCTTTTCCACTGCAGCAAAGGGCCGCTCGGTCGGGACAGCAGATTATCACTGGTGTCCAAATGTGTCCCTTGCAAAGTTTCCCAAAAGCATGAACCTTTGACTCCATATCACATCTATTTCTGCCCAGGGTCATTAGTGATGGCACAGAATTTTCTTCCTCCGGCTGTGTCCTGGAGGAAATCCTGCTTCACAACAAAAAACCGCACATTTTACTTTACCAACTGTGAAGATGGATGAAATCAAGAAACTTCACCAGCTTTACTGAGCTGAAGTATTCCTACTTTGCCCTACTCTAAATCTCAACTGCCTCCAGCAACGCATCTTCTCCCAGAAGTAATCCTTAATGATCCTTTTTGGATGCCAGAGATCAGAATGACTATAATGCTTTCAAAAGCATATTTATAAGAGACCTTGCTGGGACTTAAATGACTTGAAAATAGGCTATGTGTGTCTCCAGATGTGATAGAACAATAGATGTGCAGCATGGTTGTTTTCCTGGTATTGCTTTCTAAGCCAAACATATGAAAGACTAATACTTCTTGAGAATTGACTGGTAATTGGCTTGGTAGCCCGTAACCCTGGCTGAGAAGATGTGTAGACCGCCCAAATCCAAGACATGTTGTTGCTAAATAGCCAATCTACAACCATCCCGGGGGCCTAATTACAGCAGCTCAAAATACTGACCCAGCAAATGAGAAGAACGCTACATTATGCTAATTCAATGGTAATACCACAACTCAATTGTCAGTTGCTCTTCAGGATTCTAGCAAGGTTGCCAAGTTGGAAATTGAATACTTAAACCTGGACTTTGGTGGCTGGATGTATTGTGGGTGACAAAAAACTCAAATCAAAATCATAGGCCACTGGCAATGAGCGGTGAACAGATATGATTGGTGTAATGTGGCTGGTCCTATGAAAACTGGACAGCAGGAGTGCTGCAGTCTGATAGTGGTACTCCAGTCACTATTGAAATCCGTGAATCTTGAAAGGATATGTCTGAAAAATCCCTTGTCTTCATTCTCCAACAGAACAAGGGAATGCAGACTTCACTGGCATAGTAATCACTGTGTATGTTTATTGAAGCAGGGCTCAGGTTCTAGGCTTGAAATGCAGGATGAGGAGAAATGAAGGGAAAGAGCAATGGAATAAAACATAAACTAATAATATGGCTGTAAATATATACAATGTAGATTCACTATATTCATTACCTCTGGTAAGGTAAGTATTAAGATTTACTGTTAGGATATTTGGAAGCTAATTTCGTATAAGGCACAAGTGTAATGTCTGGTCCCCTAATGCCTTTACTGTGGTTTCTAGCAATTTTATTATAGCTCTAGCAAGTTATGCCACTTTCATATAGAAACTCTAGCAAGAATCCTTTAAAAATGTCATATAGTAATCTTCGTAGACTGTAATTTAGTAATCCTTGCATTGACCTTTGAAGCTGCTCACCTACAGGTTTCTAGACGTCCTGTACAAATCCCAGAGGAATCTGAGAATGCCATTTTATGTAGGCCTGGCTATTTGAAATAACTTTTGATGATTTGTTTTTATACCCGCTTAACCACCACTAGAGTCTTAGCATTTTTAGATGCACTGCCATTTTGTTATTCCCAGTTGTACATTGTACATTTAGGCTGTGTGTTCAAGTAAGCATAGCCCCTTGGCTCAACGAAGTGAGAAATGCAGATTTAGTGAAATCAGCCTATTACCATAGCTTGCTGTATCTTTATTTCAAGGCATTCTCACATCCTTCCCACAAGAAGAGCCTGACATCTTCTTGTTAGTGTCTATCTGCAGTTTCTAATTAATCACATCTCCTGTCCTCTCCTTATGGCATTTAGAAATAATCGTATTGAAGTAGCAACATGAGGTACAGAATTCAGCATTACATGCTCCAACGGATCAGACAGTGGAACAATGGTGCTTTTAAACGGCAGATTACACTGAGAACATTTTTGATTATTGCCAGCTATTTTTTCATTTACAATGGGTTTGACTTCCATTACTTTTACAGATTGTCTGTTTTCTTTCACAAACTATATAAGCATAGGCTCAGTCTTCTGCCTAGTGGCTTGATAACTGTCCCAGAAGTTCTGAGTTCTATGGCAATGAGGGTTGTGCAAACCGCAATTCAAGAGCTCTTCTTCTCTTTAATCCTCTCCTGAAATCTGAGCTTTGCAAGTAAATGTCTTGATTACAGAGAGGGAGCGGGAACTGTGGAAAATTGTGAAGTGAACCACAAAAGTCACTAATTTACCCTGTGCTTAACCCTCTGGTACCTTGGCACAAAAACAGCTATGCATAATTTAGAGGCACTGTTTTAATTTGTTATGCAGCACAAAAATAGTAATAAAGTAAAAAGACAACACAAGAAAACTCCCACATCAATTTAGAAAAATAGAGTAACAATTAATAATAAAATGAGACCATAACAACAAAAATCCAATCAGTAGAACCGAAGATATGAATTGTAAATGCTTAAGTAAAAATAGTGTCAAGAAGCAGCAAGGGCTAACTGTGGGTATCTGGTTGCATCAGACAGGAACAAAGTCACAACTTCAGGCCAGCCACGATGGAGTGCGGGCTGAATATAGGGACCAGGTTTGTCTCTCTGAAAAATGTACCTTCTCAAAGTCCTGCGTGCAGAGTTCAAAACTTCAAGATTTCAGAAGAATAGCTCATCTGATGCCGGAGAGGGTCCAGGACTTGGGGAGGCATATCTTTGGCATCAGGAACTCACTTGAAAAGAGGCCAGCAGGGCTCAGGCATGTCCAGTTGCAGGTCCAGGCAAGTCCATTTGCAGCAGTTCAGCTGAGCAGTTGCAGGGAGGCCTTTGGAGCTTGGGTCCCTTTAGCTCAGAACAGGAGGTCAGCCAACAGACTCTTGAAGACACTCTGGTGGTCCTAGGTTGAAGAAGATGGTCCTCTCTCTGTCAAGCAGCAAGTCAGGCTCCAAGAAGAGGGGCAGTCCTTTGAAAAACCAGGCAGGCCTCAAGCAGCAGGGTAGTCATCCAGTAGCAGCAGGGCAATTCTTTGAGAAACAAGGCAGGCCTCAAGCAGCATAGCAGTCCTATGAGAAACAAGGCAAGCCTCAAGTGGCAGGGAAGTTCTCTGGAGTACAAGGCAGTCCTTCTGCAGTCTTCCACAGGTCCTGGAGTATACTAATGAGTGGGCCGGAGGGTTCTAATTTTATACCTGTTGCCAGCTTTGAAGTGGAAGAAGATTCTGGAGTTCACTCCCTCTCACATACATGTCTGCTGGAAGTTCCTGTCTTCCTGACCAGACCCCAGGAGGTTTGGGCCACAAATAGGATAGTGTGAAGCTCTTTGTGTATCTGCTGGGGCAGTGTCTTTGAAGTGGCTGTGCACACCCAGTCCCTCTATTGTGTGACTGTCTAGGAGGAATACACAAAGGCCAACTGCCAATTACACCTAGTCATGTGACCCAGGAAGCAGGCTGTAGGCACCAAATTGTTAAAATAGGAAAATGCCAATTTTCTAAAAGTATAATTTTCAGAATTGTGACATAAAATATGACTTTACCAATAAAGAGTATTTGAAATTACAAATCCTTAGATACTAAACATGAAATTTTCTACCTGCTCCTAAACAAAAGTTTTCACTTATTGTTGTAAAGTCTTCTTTTTGGCAGGTTTCCCCCCACTTTTTGCTGCTGGATGCTGTTGTTTTTGACCTGAAGGTGTACTAAGGCCTGCTAACCAGACTCCAGTACCAGCGCTCTTTCCCTTAAATTGTACTGAGACTCTGCAAACCCAATTGGCAAGGACTTTACTACCACTGTAAGGTCCTAGTAAATGGTACCGGTCATACCTAGGGCAGGGATGGTAACAGCAAAGTTTGCAGAGCTGCCATGCCAGCCTTCATGGGAAGCTTGTCTGCTCGAGTCCCTTCACTGCCCATAGCACAGGTCAGTCACCCCTAAGGCAGGCCTCCTATAGCCCATTAGGCAGGGTGCAATTTGTAATGAGTGTGGATATATATGCACGAGCATATATGACCTTGCTATAGCATTTAAAACTTGATCACAAGCGACCAGCAGTCCGTAGCATACCATGGGCTGGAACTTGGGCAGTCCCCAGATGCCCGGCTCCATGATGGCCCAGCCGCCCCTGTCTTTGGTATCAAACACCGGGCTTTTTAATTCAGAGCACAATTCTCGTACCTAGGATTACCTAGCATGTACCCTGGTGGCATCCTTAGAGGATGCCCACCAAGATACCAGCTTTCTCTTGCCTTGGAGGACTCTCCTGAGCCATTTAGTGCTAAGACAAGAGTCTGCCCTCCTGGTCATGATAACACTTCCCTCAGGACAGAGACAAAGGACCTGGGCAGGAAGCAGGTCACACCTCCTCCCTCCCACGATGGCTACTGTGAGAATAATCAAGGTGGTGAGCCTCAAAGTATTTCACTGCCCTTGATGTGTAAATTCTTGCCCCCCATTTGAGGACAAAGCCCTTTTCCACCTTGTCCAGGTCAACAGGTGGGAAAATGAGCTTTGCAGGAGGCATTTTCCTCCAAAAGGGTAGTCATACCTTTATGGTATGCTAGGAGGTCTCTACAGCCGAGGGAAGGTTCTGCCATATTGGCAAACCTTAGTAATAGTGGGTTCTGGGTAGAAAAGTGAAGTACTCCCGAAGGAAGTCATCACTTCAGGGGCGGACTAGCTGCAGGGCCACTAGCCCATTGGTCAACTTCCCTCACACCCTTTACACCTGTTAAAACTAGGATTTAAAGGGCTCCCCTGACACCAGACCTCCAGTTCTGTCTTGCAACTGAGGCACAAAGAAGAAGCCATCACTGACAACAGGATGTAGGATTCCGCTGCAGTGCAAAGCGAGGACACTTAAGTGCCCTGAGGGGACTACTACTGGAACTGTATGAACGACGTGTGCCTGTGGTGAAAACTCATTGGTCCAAGCAAGAGGAACCCCAGTGGACACCAAGAAGCCAAGACAGACTCCCCCGACTGCTGGTACCAGTCACCTGCAACCTGCAGAAGAATTATTGTGCTGCCTCACAAGAAGTGTGACCCATCGGGCCCCTCATGAGTGAGCCCAAAGAAAGTCGGTGACCTGCACCCCGGCAGTGGGGCTCTCACCAAGTTTCAGGACGCTACCTCCAGCCAATTGAGGAACCGTGGACTACTTTTGCCACTGCCAAAGACTTGTTGGTCGCCAGTCCGGTAACCAACGGCTTCTCAGAAATCACTGACTCCAGAGCAGTTCCCAGCATAGAGACCGACATCAGCAACTACCCCTCTCCTGAGATCCTGCATCCTGAAGGAGCCGACTTCGAGAGGCGCGGCAACGCATCCTTGGCACAACCAGCCCTTGTTTGACAGCTGAAGGTCACCTCTGCATCCGGAGACGCCGGGCATTTTTGGAAAGTTCCCGCTGTGGAATCCAGGTCCTGGGACCCAAAAAGCCTCTACTTCCCAGGGGTAGAGTGTGAATCCACCCGAAAGTGTGCTTTTGTCAAGTGCTGCAATTTTGACAGCGCACGTGGATCCCGTCAGCACCAAGGTCAGCCAGAGCACCTCTGCACCCGGACTCTCTGGGCAAGGTAACTAAAACTGACTGTTGAAGGTTGGTCTTGAGACCTGCAAGACCTTAACTCCAACGGGGTCCCCCGGAGCTCACCCTACAAGTGATCTATTGCACACTGTGATTTTCCCCATTGAATTCAATGGGAGTTGTTTGACCATTAAAAGTACTCTATATTTCAACGCTTTAAAAATCCACAACTCCAGTTGTATGTAAAATAAAAAGTTTGTTCTGGTGTCTATATTAAGACAAAAATTGCCTATATTTTTCTAAATTGGTGTTGGATTTCTTTTGAGTCGTGTCATTTACTTATCATCCATGTGGGTGTTGTGAAATGATTTACATACGTTCCTGTAAGTATCCTGACTGCTCTTTGCCACACTACCAGGACTGAGCTAAGGTTTACTGGAGTGAACACGAGGTCCACTTCTGAGTAACGTGTAGTATTACATGGTAAGACTCCCCAGTCATACCACATAATACTGCCATTTTGCTACAATTACTAAATGTAATATGGTCACCCAATGGTACTTAAGCTTACATGTCCAACCTTTTACATAGAATGTACCCTGCCCTATGGGCTGTTTAAAGTCTACCTTATGGGTGTCGTATATTTATTAAAAAGGAAGTTTTAGGTCTGGCAAGGGGTTTATTTTGCCAAGTTGAATTGTCACTTTGAAACTGCATACAGGCTGCAATGGCAGGCCTGAGACATGTTTTAAGGAGATACTTAAGTAGTTGGCACACAAAGTAATTTACCAGCTTTAAGACTTTTAAGCTAATTAAATATGCAAATCAGGTGTAAGTAAATTTCACTATATTTTAGGGAGTGAGCGCAAGCACTTTAGCACTGATTAACCTTGGGGAAGTACACAGGTCTCTAAAGCCAGCAAAATTAACTCAACAAAAAGAAGGGATGAAGGCAAAAGGTTTGGGGGTGACCCTGTAGAGACGGCCAGATCTAACAGGCACAATCTGTGACTTTTGTTTTTTTGGTAGATTTCTGGAAACAAACTAATAATGGAATACAGAATATACCAAGATATGGAACCTGCATAAATGAGGGCGAAGATAGGGAAAATACTTACTCCATAATAAGGAACTCAATTACTTTTGGACAATGACCACCTTTTTTTAAAATTTTAAAAAGAAAAAAGCTATTTTTGTTGATTTTATGCAACAAAACATTAAGTAGTTAACACACAAGCAAAGCATAGCTCCATTCCTGGAAACGGAGAGACTTTAGTTACATGTCATAGCAGTATACTTAGAAACAGTAGTACACATGGCTGAATCCAACACCAGATGGATAAAACGACTAGGGAACAGGAGCACATCAAAGCCAAGTCATCACGCCCAATACACAGTGATCACTACAATTATGCAAACTTGGCTGCCACCGTCACTGTACCTTGGCACTAAGGGCACATACATCATCCTTCCTTGTCAGAGCCGTCCCTCGAATCAATCACATCCTCAGCAACAAATTTATTGAGAAGATGCCCGCAAAACATGATTGCAAAGAAGGCACCCTTATCCGTGTGGTCTTAACGCATGTGCATCTCCTCTGCTACCCTCTATTCAAGGAGATCCCACTGCTAAGAAGACACCAACGGGGCTCTGGTGCCCATCCATCTGAAGGCCACCCACCTTTAGGCCAAGAGCAGCTCAAGCTGGGCTAGTCTATATAAATCCTCCAGCCCCTGGGTTTCACCACCACCCCCAGGAGGCAGGCCAATGGAGTCAGAGGGATCCCAATGTCCATCGCTTCCTCTATTTTGGGCACAACATCCCTCCAGAATCCCTGAATCACAGCACATGCTGAGGCCAAGTGTAAAAAGATGGATTCCAAAACCCCACATCATGCACACCCAGCCTTGCTCGAGGGGCCTATCCTGTTCAATTGCATAGGAGTCAAATAAGTGTGATGTAGATAATTAAAATGAAGCAACATGAATCTATGGTTGCATGACAACCTCCTCACCAATTCACATGCACACGCCCAGTCAGCATCCTCAATGGGCTCCTCCAATTCCTCCTCTCACGCCCTGAGTGAAGTGTAAGGGGCATTAACCATGTCAGTCCGGATCATCTTGTAAAATAAGGAGGTGAGATGCCTGCCCTCTCCCCACCAAAGTAGGCCACCCAACATCAGTGATGGCTGGGGTACCATAGGAAAACAGCCCAGATCTCTTGTTCACCTCTCTCCAACTTTGAATATTGGAGGAAGTGGCCCGGTCCTACTTCAAAGTTCTCCTGAGCCTGCTGGAATGTGATGAAGACCTCCCCGGGGTACAGATCCCCCGCCACCTGGGAACCTTCCATCCTCCATCGATCCATGGATATATCCTCATCAATAGCCCTATACGGAGCAAGGTCCCAGAGACAAAGATCCTTTTCGAAGGGAGTCCTGCGCAGCACCTGCTCCACCACTGCCTCCCAAATCGCCGTTGTCTGCCTCACCGAGTACAGGATTGTGCACTCGGACTGACTGTGAAGCATCAACAAGGATGTCAACGTGTCATCTCCCAGCATATTGAGAAACAATCGTTTTCCCCAGTTATCAGAATCTGTAAACCACCTTGCAGGATGTTGTAAGTTAGCCGCATAGTATTTCTGCCGTACATCCGGTATAGCAGGGTCCCCATCCTCCATATTGCACTTGAGTACTGATAGGGCCACCCTACTACGCCTCCCAGCCAAGACAAAGGATGTAAATAAACTGTCCAATTTGCTGAAGAAGTGCGGTCGGAGAGTAAACATTGCATTTTGGACTAAATAAAGGCAGTGAGGGAGAAATACCATTTTGGCTACTGAAGCCCTACCTATCACTGACAAAGGAAGTCTATTCCAGAATGCTATAGAGCCTTCAAATCCTGCTACAACTTTATCCTCATTCAAACGCCGAAACACATCCTCAGTGTGGGCTACCCATATACCCAAGCATCTAAAGCCCTCCATTTCCCAGCGGAAACCAATCCCGGGTAACCGGGCAGCGAGCACCCCGATCAGACCACCAAGTGGAAACAAGAGTAATTTCCTTAGATTAACGCAAAGGCCCTTAGATCCTACTAAAGACACTGAGGAGCCCTATTAATATTGGCACAGACTGGTGGAGGGACCATATATATATACCAGCGCGTCATCCGTATAGAGAGAGATAACATGCATGGAGACCTCCCCAATCGACTCCCCCATGGCTCCACCCCTTTACACAGAAGAAGTGCCAAGGGCTCAATAGCAAGAGCAACAGGAGTGGCGAGAGGGGCCAAACCTGCTGGTGCCCCTCCTGACCACACACCCCTGACAAAGGTCACTCCCAATCTTTACTCGGGCCGTGGGGCTAGTATACAAGAGCTGTACCCAGCTACAAAAGGAGGGGTCGAACACCATCCTCCGCAGCACTGCCATCAAAAACGGCCACTCCACAGTATCAAATGCTTTTTCCAGATCAAGGGAGACCAATGCCAGTTCGCGACAATCATCTATTATGTCATGTAGGATGTATGTGAGCCTCCAGAGATTTAAGGCAGTACTACGGGCTGGCATGAAGCCACATTGGTCTTCATGAACCAAGTCACAAACCACTTCCCCAGCTGGGCCACTAGTAGTTTACATAGTATTTTGACATCAGTATTGAGCATCATAAGGGGTCTACATGATAAAGGGTTCTCCCTTAAGATGATTTACGAAGACACTCCGGATATCACAGCGACTAGTCATCAATTCTCCATTAAGAGCACAAACATGAAGGATAGGATAAGCTTCCTGCTCCAGTCGCAACATCCATGCCAAAAGTCTACCGGATTTGTCCCCCTCCCTATGTAGTTATTGACAGTATGCCCTAATCCTGCACTTATCCAAGGATTCTGCGCCTGGAGCACTCCCTCCCATATTTCCAGCTTGAACACCTCAGAACCCTGGAGATTCCCCAAAGGATGCTCCCGCTCCCCTAGATCCACCTCCAGCTGTCGTCGTATGCCATAGCTGATTCCTATACCGGCCCCACACATGACTCCCTTAGGAGCCTCCCAATCCATAGCTCTGGGGGTGGTAGACCCCCAATTAAGATCCAAATAATCAGTGCGGGATGTCACCAGTGCGTCACGAAACACGGCGTCAGCAAAGAGGTCAGCTGTAGCACCAGCGCACATCTGTGCCCCTTTGTAATTTGAGTAGCACTGGCGCATGAGCGCCAAACTTAGATGCATCACCCCCAACAATTTCTGAATATCTATTCCACTAACCAGTTTACAATCTAGGCGGCTATAAGTAATATGGGTCAAGGAGTGACATGTATACTCGTGGCCATCGGGGTGCAGACCCTGCCAACTTTTACGAAAGTCCAAATTGCGCATTACTGCTGCAAGGGAGGATGTCACCAAGGGCTTAGTACCTTTCTTAGGTGGGTAGCAATCCGCATCCCCGTCCAGTAGACAGTTGTAACCCCTGCCCAGATTACCAGAGTCCCAGCACTGTCATCCAGGAGATCCTAAATACGGTCCTAAAACTGTTTATCATCAATATTAGGTGCATAAATATTGAGGAGTGTAATGGCCATACCATCAGCTGTGCCCTGATCCAGGAGATGGCGCCCCTCTATGTCTGCCTCACTATAAGTATGTCAGAAGGATAACCCTGGTGCAATCCAAATGGTCACCCCCAGGTATAGGAGGAGCAAGAAGCTGAAAACAACTGCCCCCGCCATTTCATCCCCCAGGAGATGGGTTACCTGCAGACAGGCTATATGGGCCTTATGCCATCGGAGGAACGAGTGAACCCTATACTTTTTAAAGTAACCCTTCAATCCTCTAACATTCCATATTTGTAGACCCAGCCATGTTAGAGCATAATGCCATTTCAACAAGATCAGACTCGGCCCCCCCCAAGCAGCTGTCTACATGGACCCATTTCTCCATTTAAATGGAGAAGCAAAGCTCCCTATATTCACTGCAAGCAATAAACTGCACAAAAAAATGAGTAGGAGTACCGAACAAGACAACTCCCTCAACACCTCACACCCCGGGCAGACAGTATAATGATGATAACTCATACTGCACATCCATCAGGTATCATGCTGTCAGGACCCACAGCCTAACCCCAAGACCCACAAACATGGCCTACCACTTAATTTGGAAAAGAAGCATTTGTGGCCCCGTAGAGAATGCATAAACTCCATACCATTCATCAAATAGAGCCAACAGTACAACATATACATTTTCCTGCAACAACGGCACACTACACCCAACCTCCAAGGACCACCTCTCCACAATTCAGGATGAAGAAAAAAAACACAGGAAGAGGAACATGTGGAAAAATGCAATGACATAAAATGGGTACGCAATCAAGTAGCAGAGTCACCCATGTCTGGGTCCGCACCAAGGTGGACATTGTCCCCATCAAGACAGGCTGAGCGTCCTGGGACACCAACGCCATGGTACCATCCCCTTGGATCTCAATCCTCATTGGGCTCCCATCTCGGCGCGGCGAAGAGCCACCTAGCACAGTGTCCTCCCGGAATCTCTAGTTCAGGCTGGTGGCTCCACGTGCACTCCCAGCTCCAACCTGATGGGGGCCAGTCTTCTCCCGATGCACCTTGTCCCACACCTCCAACCATCGCCACACATCTTCTGGGGTATCAAAGAAGTGGGACTTTCCCCCTGACAGGACCCTCAAATGGTCCGGGTACAAAACCATGTAGCAGAGGCCCACTGAGTGAAGATTGGCCTTGACTTCCAGGAAGCCCTTCTAAGACCACTGAACTTTGTTAGTACAATCCGGGCAGATGGAGATCCTGTGATTCTCAAAGTGGCAAGTATTGATCTCCCGGGCAGCACGAAGGATACAATCCCTGTCCTTAAAGTTCAGGATCTGGGCAATGATAGCTTGCAGCAGTGCTCCAGGCCTAAAGAGAGCGACCAGCATTTAGTGCGCCCTTTCAATTGCAAATAGCGGGTGACAAACCAGACAATTTCAGTACATCACAGATATAGTGTGCCACAAACACATCTGTCACATTACCATCAGCATGCTCCTGGAACCCAAGAAAAAGGACATTGTTGCGGCAGGACCCTTGAGGCACTCTGCCTCAAGGGTCCCCGCTCTGGAAATGACCTCAAACATCTGTTACCATAGCGTGACCACCTCAGACTGGAGCTCAGCGATGGAGCCCTCTGCAACTCATACCTTATCAGACACATTCATGAAGTCCACTCAGAGGAGGTTGACCTGAATAGCCACCGTCTCAATCTTTCCCTGAGGGCCGATTTGCAGCCATGTCTCACAGCAAGTAATTCGGTCCTAGATGGCTCCTCAGAGGACAAACCAGGCTCAGGATCCACTCTGAGACCAGCATGCCTTGCCAGCCACTGTGAAGGAGGGACTGGTGTAGTATACTGCTCCATAGTGTTCCCCCACAAAGGGGCCAGCTGCTTGTTCCTCCCTATAATAGAGACCGGAAGGGGATTCGTGTTCTCACTAGACCAGGTAACACAGCAGCAGAGGCACCACCCCAGAGGGCACAGCAACCCCTGACAGAATTGTGCTGCCTGGCTGTTGTTCACTCCCCAGCCGTAGGATGTAAAGTAGGAGGTTGGGGGGGGCAGAGAACTCAAGCCCCCATTGGCGGTCCCCCTTAGTTTTGCAATGCACCTCAAGCATGGCCCCCCAATGTTCACTGTCCCAGGGGTAAGGGGGTAAGAGGGAACACAAACCCAAACACCTGGGTCAATGGCCCAAGGTCCAGTTCAGTATTGAGGCTTCTCCTCCAAGAGGGGTTCCAAGGGTGAGACAAAGGCTGATCTATTAGGCTAATGTCCAGACCAAGATGGTTCTAGGCCCTCAGTTCCTGCAAAAACGTACCGCATCTCAGTGGGGGCCCTGCGCACAAACAACCCCAGGCCTCACAAGAGAGCTTGAGGCCCAGCTCTTGGCCACAATCTTGCCTCCTCATCGCAGCAGGCTCCTACACAAGCCAGATCTAATTTTGGCCCCAAGAGGACGAGGAAGTGGCTCCAGGGCTAGCCATCTCAGCCCAGCATGATCCACAAGGAAGAAGGCAGCCCGGGTTCCATAATTCCCAGGAGGTCACCGGCTGGAACTAGATGCCAGCCGATGATCAGGGCCCAATGTGGTCCAGTCAGAGCCGGCGCTAGAAGAGCTTCCTCCCCTGTGAGTCTTTGGTCCAGGGCGCAGGAGGCAAGCTTGTGCCACTGACCCCAGTGCCCTCCACTGCCGGCACCCCACTCAGTAAATTGCATTGGGCAGAAGACGCCTCCAGTCACACCCTGCGGCCCGGGCCACTCAATGCTGCTATTCAGATCACACAACACAGGCCGCAGTTCCAATCCAGCCACCACTCGCTCTCCTAAGGTGTGGACTGAGTTCAAGGGGACAGCTCCCAAGTTGCAGGGACAAATGAGGTAAGGTATGGCAGGATTCCAAAGGATAATGCCGGGGCTGCGAGGAACCTCTTAGAGACGTGTCCTGACGGTCATCTTGCGTGGCCACGCCCAGGACAACGACCACCTTAACTCCTGGAACTCTATAATGCCCGCCTCTGCATTAACCTACAGGCAGCATACAAAAGTCAGTAAACTCATGCAGTGTCAAGAGGTCACATAAATTGCAAACAGGGAGCCTTACAAAATTGCATACAATAGTATTTGTCTAGTTTAACAAAGCGTTTACAATGCCAGAGTTACTCATTTAATCATCTTCTGGATGTAAAAGTCAGCATCTTGCTCTCTTTAATTTCTTAAAACCTCTTATATCACTCTTTTTCAAGCACAGGACCTCTTGCACAATGCATATGCAGGATAATACCAAGACATGTTTGATTAGGACCCAAGACATAATAATGTGAAAGGGTTCACTCAATTTGAGGATAACCCAAAGGTAATTTCTTTAGTACTATAATCATTAGCATTATCAATATTCATTTCTTTATTTTAGTTTTGTAGTAGTATAATCCACAGCGGTTTTAGCATTCTGACTATTATTAACCAAATTTGCTATTTTATTAAAAAATGTATGTATTAACAAGATAAATAGCAGCAATACTTTAATCATCAGTACCACAATTTATATCATCATAATAGCACTATTATCTGCACACTTTTGGTGGGGATTGCATGTCCCAGGAGTGCCTAAGGCAAGCCACGGTGCAGGAAGTGGACAGAGCCATCACACACTACGAACCACTGCCCCTGATCCAGCTGTGTGGAAGTATCTGTACTCTTTAGGTTGGGACTGTAGGTCAAAGAAGCGCCTGAGGCAAGCCATGTTGCATGGGGGAGGAGGGGCAGAGCCAACACAAGAAACATAGCACTGCTTCTGACCCCAGTAATAAGCAGAGTACTGCGGGGGACTATCTGCACAGATCTGATAGGGACTGCAGGTCCCAGGAGTGCCTGAGGCAAGCCACGCTACAGGAGGGCTGCGGAGCCAATATGCACTATAGGTGCTCCCCCTGACCCCACTGCTCGGTGAATCTGTACACTTTTGGCAAGCTGTAGGAGTGGGGCAGAACCAACATGCACTGCAAAGCGAGATTCCTGACTGCTGCGTGCGTTGCATGCAGGCCACCCACAAGCAAATCACAAGCCAAGAACAGGCTAATCTCTGTGTGTCATTGACCAAATTTGGCCAGGTTGGGCCCCCTCATGGTCCATTGATGTATTATTACCTCAGTCATTACGTGTTTCACACTTCTCTCTTTTTTATTTGTTCTACAGTCTAATTACGGTGACCTAGCCCACCATCTGCAGCATCTGGGGGTATCTGTAGCTTGTGTATTTGATTCTTTTGGCTTGACTTTCCTGGTATTGGTTAAGCTCAAATTAGGAGCCCATAAATCCAGTACTGGTAGAAACGCTAATTTGGATGGTTTCTTTCAATGGGCAGTGGGGGTCATCAATAAGGAAATTCAGCTTGCTGAGAGACGCCTTTTCTTAACTCTGGATGTTGTGGACTTGCCTTCAGCAACCCTGGGTCACTACCCCTCTTTGGTGCTTGCGGAACTTGGTGAGCCTATCCCTCTTCCTGCCAGCAATAGTGACAATATGGACCCTCTGTTAAATTCAGTTGCGTTGCCGAAAATGATGGCGTCTTTAGGGAAACAGCCAAAGCGGGGTAAAAGCTGAGGAACCCGATTAATGGACCAGACAAGACCCCTCCTCAGTCCAATCTTATATCCCCACTTTCTCTGAATGCAATGAAGAGTGATTTAATTTCTCAGATTTGTAACCAGCTCAACTGCATACTGAAAGACTGCCTTTGCCCCCTCCATGACCGGCTGGACTTAATTGAGTACAAACTATCTTCTTTGGGATCGGTAGGGGTTGGGGCCTCTAGTCCTCACAATAAACCTGCAAATTCAGTATCTACTCAGACCCCTGCCTCGACTGAAACAATGGCAGATGAGGCACCAGGGTCTGGATTTCCAATGATGCCCAACAAGCAAGTTCCTGTCAATGTTCACTGGTGGGTAATTCTAATTTGGTGGATGTGGGCCCACCTATTCAGCATCTATTGCCAGAGATTTCCGCTGCGGGTCTTGAGTTAATAAGAGAGGGGAAAGCAATGTAACTTGTCACTTAGTCCAAGCGTTTCTCTGTATGTGGTGAGTCTGTCCAATGTCCCCAGATTAGCCCAGCATGTAAGTGAATCAGCAGGGCAGCTGGTAAACAAGGTTATGCATTGGTTTCATGCTCATGTTAAGCGTAAGGGTGGGCTATTTGGCTGCATCTTGTTTGCACATAGTGTGAAATGGGTGGCCTTTTCGATAAGGAATATGAGGGGAACTGTATAGTTGTCAAACGCATAAATCCGCTTATAGCGAATGATTTGCTACATGCCCCACTTTTAGGCCTAACTAGGCCTAATAAGGTCAAGGTATTCCCGTTGGGCTATTTCTATAAATATCACAGATCAGATCCCTTGGAGTCCACGTTTATACCATTCACCATGCCCCCTTGTATACATAGTCAAGTACCAACCCAAAACTGATACTCTGTTCTTTTGGCTCTTCCAGGTAATGACTGATTGCAGTGTGTTTGGCTGCAAAATAATTTTTGCGGTTTGGTCCAGACATACAATCCATTTTTTCCTAAACTAAATTAGGCAGTAGTTAGTGAGGTTATTAGGACAGCTGCATCATGTGATAGGATCCTCATGTCTTGAGATCCATACCCACCTCCAAATCTTTTCACTGTGGCATTGCCTTTCTAACTCAATTACATTTTTGAGCTCTAAAAGTTCTGGTATTTATTCTAAATTGTTTGGAATTTACTAATTTATCCAATATTGTTCTCTTACAGGAAAAGTGGGCAACTCCTGAAATTGTTTCTCAAGATTTTGTTTGTTATTCCGTCCCCACTGTCCCCTCTACTGTGGATTAAGACAGGGCTGAACTTACTGCATAGTTCAAGACCACTTTAAACTGTACTATATCACATATTCTGCTTAAGAGTGGTCTAATTCAGGCCTTTTATGTGAGCTGGCTAAAGAACCTCTGTATTGTTATTATTAATTATTTATAAGGACAACTTTATAGCTAAGGATAACCCAAATTTTGATCTACTCAACTACAAACTAGGAGTGGGAGTTGGGAATATCTCTACCATGCACAATGGGAGAAGATTGGTTTGGCGTACAGCAAATGTGGCTGACTTCTTACGCAAACTCTGCTCTTTCTGGTTTCAATATATTGCTCTCTTAGTGTTGAGCAGGCATTCTCTATAGGTGTAGAGGCCTGTGTTCAATTGCATCTTATAATCAGGGATGCACCTTTGAAGCCCCACAGGACCATGGGTGATATTCAACCATCATGGTTTGATGGCACTTTTAGGTTAGCAAACACATGGCTCCGTACAGCCATACATAAGAGCCCGAAAGATAGGGGGCTAATTGCAAAATGTAGGAGGCAGTGTAAACAGACTCAGAGAAAAAGAAAGTTGAGTGTGCAGCTTGACATCTAGAACAATCCGGTCTTATCTTGTAAAGTTTGAAATACCAGCCTGTATTGACATGCAGTCAACTGTAGTAACCTATCTACTAGCCGTACCAATTGTCTGAGTGCTAAACACAGATCAATGGATGGAGCATTTTGCAAGATTTATAACCCAGTGAATTGCTTGACAGAGAATATTCACCAATCTCCATCTGACTTCTCCATTGATATTATTTGGATCCCTTGATGAGGTTTTAGAGGCTGTTAACAATAGCCCAAGTAACAAAGCACCTGGGCAGAATGGCACTGATTTTAACAAAGCTAACCTAGATTTGTGAGTGCCATTGCTTACCAGTTATATAAACCTTGCTGCTAAGTCCATCTTCCTTCATTCTTGGCAATCTGCAATTACAGTACCCATGTTTAAAAAGGAGAACCGTGCAATCCCCCAGTTGTTTTCTGCCCAATTTCCCTTTTACAGTCTGCTGTGAAAATTGTGGGCAGGATGGTTCTTGATAGGCTAACAACATGGATGACTAACAACCATGGCATTTCAAGTGTGCAATCTGGTTTCAGGGCTGCCTTGGTCATCGAGAAAATCGTCAACACTCAGCTCACTCGGTACCTCGAAGACAACAACATCCTCGACTCCTATCAGTCCGGCTTCAGATGCAACCACAGTACCGAAACCACCCTCCTCGCCGCCATAGACTACATCAGAAGCCACCTCGACAATGGAGAAACATCAGCCCTCATCCTCCTAGACCTATCAGCCGCCTTTGACACCGTCTGTCACCACACCCTAAAATCCCGCCTCCACGCAGCAGGAATCCAGGAGCAGGCCCTCGAATGGACCGCATCCTTCCTCGCCGGCAGAACCCAAAGAGTCCACCTCCCCGTACCAATCCAAAGCCTTCAACATCATCTGCGGCGTACCCCAGGGCTCATCCCTCAGCCCGACGCTGTTCAACATCTACATGGCCCCCCTCGCACAAGTGACCCGTCAGCACAACCTCAACATCATCTCCTACGCCGACGACACCCAACTCAGCCTCTCCCTCACCAAGGACCCGCACACCACCAAAACCAACCTCCACGAGAGACTAAAAGCCATCGCCGACTGGATGAGAGACAGCCGGCTAAAACTGAACACGGACAAAACAGAGGTCCTCATCCTTGGGCGCACCCCCTCCGCCTGGGACAACTCATGGTGGCCGTCCACGCTGGCTCCCCCACCGACAGTGTACGAAACCTTGGCTTCACCCTCGACTCCTCACTCTCCATGTCAAAGCAGGTCAGCGCCATCTCCTCCTCCTGCTACGCTTCGCAGAGTTTACAAATGGATCCCAACAGAAACAAAAAAAACAGTAACCCAGGCCCTCGTCAGCAGCAGACTCGACTACGGCAACGCCCTCTACACCGGTATCTCATCCAAACTCCTCCAACGCCTCCAACGCATCCAAAACGCCTCCGCCCGACTCATCCTCAACATCCCTCGCCACTGCCACATCATCCCCCACCTAAGAGACCTTCACTGGCTCCCCGTCTACAAGAGGATCACCTTCAAGCTACTCATCCACGCATACAAGGGACTCCACTACACCGGACCATCATACCTGAACAACAGACTCAGCTTCTACACCCCCACCCGACATCTTCGCTCCGTTAACCTCGCCCTCGCCTCCATCCCCCGCGTCCGACGCAAATCTCCCGGCGGCAGATCCTTCTCGTACCTCGCCACCAAGACCTGGAACACCCTCCCGCCGGATCTACGACAGACCCAGGACCTTCTTTCCTTCAGAAAACTCCTCAAGACTTGGCTCTTCGAGCAGTAGCAGCACCCCCCCCCCCCCCCCAGCGCCCTGAAACCCTCACGGGTATGTAGCACGCTTTACAAATTGATTGATTGATTGGGTATGATGAATTAGTGTCTTACTGTACACGATTGGCAAACACATTTTCATCTAACTAGCCCTCATGAATCTTTCCTGTGCTTTTGACAGTGTTGTTAACACAAAGTTGTGGAAAAGTTTAGAGTCTTTGATGGCTGAGTAGGATATCGGTACCGTCTTATGTGCCTTGCATTGTGACCTTGTAGTCTCAGTCAGATACAGGGCGAGTAGCACATGTACGGAGTCTTTTGGACTGTCCCGGTTGTTCGGCAGGGTTGTGTACTTGCCCCTGTACTGTTTTTATTCTATATCAACAGACATAAAGCAGTTATGATTAAGAAGGGCAGGAATATCTCCCAGGTTAAGAACAAGGAGGCGAACATTTTATTATACGTGGATGATGCAGTGCTATTAGCAAAACTTCAAATGGGATTAAACTTTTGCCTGACCCCTTTATTAATTCCATAGGCCAGTTACCCCTAGAAACCAATCTTACCAAAACGTTTGATATGGCCTGTGGCCCAAGAAACCTTAAGTCCCATTGCCTGGCCATCCAGAGCAAAGCAATCTCATGAGTTCCCTTATTTGGGAGTAACTTGTGACTCGCAGGGCTAATGGGCATCACGTTTGACCAAGAGAACAGAAAGATTTTCTAATGATGTTGTACTCTTATTTAATTTGGCATCCTCTATTGCAAGGAAACTTATCACCCCACCCCTAGAAGTATACAAGACAAAATGTTTACCGGTAGTAACACAAGATTCAGGTGTCTGGGGTTATAAAAAAGGGAGGGAAACAGGGTTTGTATGCACATTTTAGGCATCCCGGTCAGCTGTCCTGCTTATGATATTCATGAGGAGGTGGGACCGGCCTTTATTGAGGATGATAATAAGGTGTAATCTGCATGCTACATTCAACAGGGAGGTTATTGACAACAGCCTATCTTACGACCTGGATCTTTGGATCCTAATGCTGTCCTGTAATCAACAGGTCTGCACAACAGGTCTGCACTAAGGTAAGTAGATCTTTTTACATTTTTAGGGACTTAATCATAAAAGAGAAAATGATCTATTTAAATTCTAGAAATGTAAGCAAAACAATAAGAAATGCTGGATCAAAATGAACTTTCTGGCCCTTAAGCAGCAGGAAAGAGAGTCAGTGGAATTAACTAAACCAATTAATACACTATGATAAGAACCACCATGGGTGTGGAGCAATATTTGGATAAGGTATTTCACACTTGGGACTGGATCTTATTGACTAGATTGCCCTGTGGTGAGCATTCTTTCCAAATGTATTAAATTTTACACTTTTTTGTAAATGTTATTTATACCAAATTCCTGGTTAAGTGCAAGTCTGTCTTGCTTTTTCTTCAAAACCTTAACGCCCCTATTGCGTGTTTTAGTGTTTGTTCCTTTCTGAAACAGACTTTTCCACATGGGATTCTCCTTATGTTTTAAATTCTGGCGGAATTATAGTGTTTGCACTTAGAATGTATGACATTCTGGGATTATATGTGCTGATGGATTGTTTTATGTTATTTTTCATGATCGCATATTTACTGAATTTTTTATATCTGGTACATGCTTTATGTTCAGATACAGCTATCTTTCTATCGATCTATCTCACTATTATCGGTATCAGCATCGTTATTACCAGAATTAGTGTTTTTTATGCATTGCTAATAATACCATCACATATAACATTAATAGGTAATAATTATATTGTTAGATATCTAATCAATTCATGCTCAATATGATTAGCCTTGATTTATTTTGCTGACAAGATGGACAAGTTAAACTCTCACAATGAGGTAACACGTTTAAAATAATCACTTCATAATAAAAAAAAAAAGGTGTTTTAGAAGTATTATCAGCAGCGTTATCAGTATGCTTACTATTAATAATTAAGATTAATTATAATCACTGTTTTATTAAAAATGCATGCAATTTATTTTATTTTTATTATGAGTCTTATTTCTATCATCCTGACAACACTATTATTATCATTATTCACATTGTTATTTGCAATCTTAAGGCCTAATTCACAAAGGTGAGTATATGCATGTATATTTAATCACATGCATATTTACTTCTACATCTAGGTGTAACTTTACACTTTTTGAGCTATTCAACATTTCAGAGTGGAGATTTACACCTAGGTGTATAGTTATGTGTCTCTACAGTGTCCAACATGTGGCTAGAGCCTCCGTACAATGGCATCTTTGACTGTAGATTTACGAGAAGTAACTTTACAAAGGTAGTTTACGTTTTGCCTACTTGGTGTTCGTGTCTGGAGCTGGAGACCTGGCAACAGAGATGGAAATCCCTTGGGGAAAGTATAGTGTTGTAATTAAGGATTCCTTCTTGGTAAGCAGGAGTCAGGTAGCCAGTTCATGTAGAATAACAGGTTGTAGGTTTATTGACAAATCTACAGGTCGCATAATAAAGTACCCCACCAGCAGCAGCAGCATCCTCTCTGCTCAGCCCACCCTCTCTAACTGTCAAACAACCTCCAGTCATTCACCAGTATTCCGTGACATCACACACTGCTGAGCAGTGCAGGGAACAATGGAGGTGTGCACAGAATGCATCACAAGCTTAGCAGATTATAACATATAGGAAAATGTAATAATGATTTATTATTTAAAAATAAATAACTAAATATATTATAATATATGATATACATGTAAATTGATGGAATGTATTTAGCATGGATCTGGAGATAATAAAATGAAAATGTAGAGTGCGTTAACTCCTTGAAAAGTGTATTAATAAACACAAATATGAAATGTATTAATTTCATTTATAAATACCAATATTTACAACAATACTTTAAACAACTACTCCCCTGCACTGACATTTTAATATCATATTTAGTACACTTGGTCAAAAGAAACATTAAAACTATAAAATATTCATATATAATTGTTTAATCATGCCAAGTCTTTAATGCTGTTTTTGTTCATAGCATCTATCAATAATAGCATTCATGGTATTGCTTCTGACTGATAGCACTGTCGACATTATTAATAGCAATATGATTTCCACTTATTTATTATGCTAGAAGATGGCTTGGTAAGTTAAACTGCCACAAAGTAGGCAACAAGCTTATCATCATTAGATTCAATGGTATTATACTGTTATTATCATTATCATTTTTATTATTTATTTATTTAGTTCTGGTGTTTTACTAATATTATCAACAGAGTCATTAAGATATTTATAATACTAGTAAGTCCTATTTACAAAAACAACAGTAACTGACTAATAACAATGTTGACTTTTTTATCAGTTCTCTGGCCAATATGATTATCATTAATTTCACTGATTTGTTATGCTGGTGATGTTGCTCCGTAACTTAAACTATCACAATGCAGGTCACAAGTCGGAATTCCAGCAAGCCAAACTCAGCTTTCCATGCTTCTGAGGTCAGCACATTGAGTACCATTAAATTGGATAACAGTAACACCTTCTAAATAAGGTGTCCAAAAATGGCAAAAATGTAGTTTGAAGCATAATATAAAAAGGAAGATATCATTAATCTATTACCAGTTTTATTATTATTAGTAATGTTGATAATATTTTCATCACTAATAATTAGTACAAATCTACAACAGTACAAAGCAGATGATGCTTTTCTGACAACTGAGCTAACCTAAAAAGCAAGCAACAAACAAAAAATAGGCATTTGACTGCCTATGCAGAAACACCGAGATTGGCCTTACAGTGTCTGCAGCTTCTCTACTTTCGAAACACCCAGTACATATAGTCTGAACTTTAAGCAGTTCAACACAAGCTGCACATAATATAACTTCAGCTTGACTGGTCAGTGTACTTTATAAAAATAGACTGTATGTATTTGTTTTTTTATAACAAGTTTTTTTTAATTTCAAACTAAACACTAACAAATGTTACAATAACTACACTTTATTTACAGGTATTACACTTTCTATTGTTCATTTCCCTCTGATTCTCCACTACGGTATTCATACTTTCCTATCCCATATCTTCATGTACTTTCAAGGATAATAGATAACACTAAAAATGATGCTCATTATCTTTAAAAAGGGTCCTAGTCCCTTCGGCAACGTCACCCCATTTCTTTTGAAAGTCAGCAATATATTTTCTAACTGTAACCAATATTTTCATAAAGTGAATTAAAAAAGATGTGTCTTTTCTTTAATTTGTTGGCTCCCGTAAGTATATGTAATGTCTGTGATCTAAGGCACTTCTGGCGAAGAGTGTTGTTGGGAATATTTCATTGATTGTCTTACTATGGCATAAAATGTGCCTGAATCCCTCTATCTAGATGTATAAGCTGTTTGCAGATACATCCTCGTAAGTGCTTCTGAGCATATCCTACCACAAACTTTGGTTTGATGAATATTTTCCTGAATCAGAATACATGGGTTTGATAATAAACATGGTCAAATAACTCGACGCCATGAAAGAGGCCCGGCCAATGTTGCCCATCCTTACAAAGGAGACCTAGGCTAAGTCTGTAGTTGCAGATCCAAGACAGTATGGACAAGCAAAAAAATACATCATGCTCAATATAGCAAAACCGAAAGAGAGGGGCTGTGAAAGGAGTCTAACAGTGGAGATTAAAATATATTTTTATTGAAAACTGGGAACATTCCTTGAAGGTGAGTGTGAGACTACGTCATACACTGTTTTCAATTTGTAACTCCAAATGATGCTTCCACTTGCTTACTGAACCTACTTGTAATTCAACAAATTGTGACTGCCCCGATCAGACAAAGTGTTTCTATGTATAACGATATTAAAATGACAAATCCATAAACAGTGCTTGGAACTAACCATCATTATAGGTATGTAAACCGATTTGTTTGGACAGTAGTTTTCACATAAGGTAGATCTTGAAAAATAGTGTGCTGAGACAATGACATCTCACACATTACATTTGCTAAAATAATGACGAGCAGAAGTCTGGAGATCATGAAATGTTACAATCGCAATAGAAATGTATCTCTGAGCAATGGGGCATCTAACTATGGGATCCTACTAAAGAGGTCTCCAATCGCGGCTGACTCTCCACTGGGTCATAAGCACTGACAGCAGGCCCAAAATACGCTGCCATTAAACCGTATTAAACTTGACATTTATGGGTGGGTTTGTATTAGGCTGCTGACTGAGTAATTAAACACATTTGAGCCACAGGGGGCTGAACTGCAGATTTTAGTTGAGGAAAGATAATGCCAGAACCAATGCACTTCAGATGTGTGTCCCACAGGTAGTAAAAACAAGCCAGAATTTGCTGAATAAATGGCGGGGGAAGGAACAAGCACACTCAATAACAGATGCTTTTATCAAAGCTGTTTTTCAACTCTCTGTCTCATATCATGAGTTGCTGTTTAGAGGATGCTGTGTGGCCCCTTAGTGGTGGGTAGCAAAAAATGTATAAATGATGCCCCTGCTGGAAGGAGAAAGTGACTCAATAGTGTCTTCTTGAGATGTAAGCCATAAGAGGTCCTAGTACTGAAGCAATTACACGTGTATCAAAATGGCAGCCCTGGCCTTTGCCTAGTCCTGCTAAGCTGTTTGCCTGAGCAGTTGTTGGTAGATGTGCACAATGAAGGACAGCAAGAGGTGTCTTATTAGTAGATCACAGTGAGCTCAAGCCTATGTTTACATTTACCAAATTGAGGGGAGCTGGGACTTCCGCCCAGGCACATGGGGGGTCATTCTGACCCTGGCGGTCCATGACCGCCATGGCGGAGGGCAGCGGAAGCACCGCCAACAGGCTGGCGGTGCTTCCTGGGCGATTCTGACCGCGGCGGTAAAGCCGCGGTCAGAAAAGGGGAGCCGGCGGTTTCCCGCCGATTTCCCGCTGGCCCAGGGAATCCGCCATGGCGGCGCTGCTTGCAGCACCGCCATGGGGATTCCGACCCCCTTCCCGCCAGCCTGTTTCTGGCGGTGTCCACCGTCAGAACCAGGATGGCGGGAACAGGTGCCGTGGGGCCCCCTAACAGGGCCCCACAAAGATTTTCACTCTCTGCTTTCCAGACAGTGAAAATCGCGACGGGTGCCACTGCACCCGTCGCACCCCTGCAACTCCACCGGCTCCATTCGGAGCTGGCTTCATTGTTGAAGAGGCTTTCCCGCTGGGCCGGCCGGCGGTCTTCTGGCGGTCGCCCGCCGGCCCAGCGGGAAAGCCGGAATGGCCGCGCGGTCTTTCGGCGGGAACCGCTTGGCGGGTGGCGACCGCCGACCGCCGCGGTCAGAATGACCGCCATAATGCCCCCTTTCAAATCTCGAATCAACACTGAGAAAAAGACAAGGATAGGTGGGTGTGTTTTCGACCAAGGTAGTGACAGACAAAAAATTATATTATTTTCTGAGAAGTAAGTGTGGCAAATGAAAGCCACAACAGTTGATTTCATCTGGAAAGCAGACAGACACTCAAACGGCCAAAATGTCGTCAATTGAAACATACATTGAAAATGTCACTGCAAACCACAAATTAAAACAATATAAGTAAATAGCAGAGTTGCTGGTAACCATGTTAAAGAGGCATTTAGAGATTTCTACCACATTTCAGTGGAGGAAACATAGAACGAGGCTTAATAGCTTAACACCCAGGGTTCTAACTCTATCAAGGGGAGACCACTTCCCTCCAACTCATTTCGGACTTTTGTGTGCTATCGTAATACATTCTGGGTGTTCTAGTCCTGATTTGCTTCAATTGAACTAATACACTTGAAAGCAATGATTTGTAGGTGAAAGGATACAGGCTGGAGACTATGCGCAGTGACCTGGAGTGAGGTGATCAATGCACTCTTTCATAAGTAAGGATCTCTTGGCTTACAAAAATCATTTCATTCACACCCAATGTGAACCACAAGGATGACAGTGCTCTATTATTAAGCCATCAAGACCCTGAAATCCCAGAAAGTGTTGCAAAAGTGTTGAGGATGGTGAAAACATAATTCTGAAGAACGTTATATTCAAAATGTCAGAAAAATGGTAAGACTTTTGAGACTACGGGAAGCTCCTCTTATCAGACGAACAGCCAGTGCTTAATTTGTAAAAAAAAAAACATAAAAGTGCCAGAGCCCTTCTCAGAAAGTCATTGGAGCTTACACCATCTGTTACCCCTGCTACCACTGCCAATGACAGTACCAACATAACTACGAACTATTGCACTCCTACACGTGTGACAATCTAGACTATTCCAGGCGACTCAAAGCTATAGGAATGCAGGCATTATTCATTTGTATTCTATATGAAAGTATTGCACACTGTTGTTGTGCTCATCTCAACATTAGACATACAGCACCACGATGTGGTGCACTGCTTTTAGTGCCGGTGTTGACAATCAAGCGCCAGCGCTGAGCACCCGAAAGCTCCAGCTCAAATTAAGTAGTGACAACAGGAAAAAAGATTAATTCAGCAACTACCTTTCAACTTGTCAGCATTTCAGTCTAAGTGGGGGTGGTTATGCAGAAGCACACAGAGCAAAATAATTATCTAAGTACACGGTTAAGGCAGATCAACCTTCAATGTGAAAGTCTCTACGTATTTTCCCATGCACAGAGGATTTGCATTCATTAACCTTGTTGATTATAAGTTATTGCTAATCCGTACCTAGAACTGAAGGGGTACTTTCTTCACTTGGAGACAACTACGGCTCAATATAAATGAGACTTGAAACGTTTTATTCCTCTCCCCTTGAACTGAGCCATTTGAACAATAAGTGTCTGAGTATCGGAGGATGCATTTATTTGGAACGATTCGTTGATATAAAGCTTTATTAGTTACGTCTGCCTAGTGAAAGTCAGTGGAAGTTCTAAACTAGATTTCCTGATAGTAACTGATCTACTAAGCCATGAATGACAGAAAAGGATATTTACTGGTACAAATTTAGTAAATCATAAAATACATTTCAAGTCATTGCAGAAGTCCATAGGGAGATTTCAATTAACTACATTAAATGAGTTCCCAATAGCCCTCCGTTATGAGGTTAAGTATTCTTCTTGAACCCTACTTGTATGAGTGAATCACTGAATACTGCATCATCAACACAAATGAACAGAGATTTTCTTTAAGTGATGAACGAAGGACCTTCCTGCACACTACCACCTGCAGAGCTGGAGTTTGCTGCACAAATACTTTCTGGTAATAAAACGGCCAGTTTCCAGCTGATGAGGGAGAGTGAAGTCCTTCGTTTAGAAAAGGCACGTTTTCAGAATGTTAAACTGGAGAGCCCTGTTGCTCCGCTCGTTGAGACAGGCAGACTCGTCAGTGGAGTCAGTGCTCGTTTCCAAGAGCACATGAAACAACCTATGAACCTGTCAAGAATTATTGGCCAGGTACTCCTTAACTAAACTTAGAATCATTTTACAACTACCTGACACTCTCAACTCGTCAGAGGTACATACACCCTGGTGCTACCAAAGATGTAGGATTACTGCCGGCCTGCCAGCACAGGTGCTTTCATCAGATAACTAACTCAGCAGCCTAACTATGTATACTCTTCAGTATTTGGTAGGTCGTTCCCATGCCCTACACATACAGAGTAAGATTGCGAAGAAAGCACTGCCAACTGTATTGTGCGTTTTCTAAAAGACACATTGCACTAGCCCAGACAGGACACCGTTGGGCCGATTGGCTAAATAACTGGCTGTGATGCTTCAATGAAACATTCAAGACTGCCCCAACACTTATTTTGGAGGCGCTCCCTTCCTAAAACATGTTTCCTTAGACTACTAACGATAACTGTCTTTCTGAAGCTGAGTAGTGCATGACAATTATAATGCTGCAGCACCCACTTCCACTGTCACTCATGTAAACAGGGGCGTGGCTTCAGGGTTTTTTGGGGTGTTACACCCCCTAACAAATATATCTTGTTATGAATATTTGGGAACAGGGGCTTTTAGTCGGGTATGGTGAGGTGTCTGTCGGATTTCGCCAGGAATTTTACGCAGGCAAACAAAAACACACACAGTCTCTCTCCCTCAATCTCTTTGGGAATACTTAAAAAATGTTGGTTATTTCACAACATAATGCGCTTTCTCTCACTTCGTGCACCTACCAATCTGCATTCCTCGCCCTTTCCGCCGCGTCTAAGCCCCTCGTGCACCAGCTTGTCCTATAATGCATTTCAACATTATGTGCCAGCGAGATTGTTGGGACATCGGAAGCTCACAACCCAACCCCACAATCTTAAACCCAAGCTACGCCCCTGCATCTAGCGGGCACCTAGCAGGTATTAATATACCTTTCACACTCAAAATATGATTCAGCTCTGTTCAGAGCTGCTTAGGCTAGCTATGCATAGGCAGTCTGACGAAAGAAACTGAAAGGCCCTTGTGCCCCACTAGCACCTCTGAGCCTTAGCCACGGACTTTAAACAGTGTTTTACTCCTCGTTTTAGTCATTCTTTTTAAAAGTAAATCTCGTTGGCGGTGATCTATTCTATTTTCTTTTGCGTACTCATAAATCCTTAGAAAAGTAATGTTACAAGGAATGTGGTTTAGAATAATACATTTATTTTATCCTTTCCTCACTTTTTTGAAGTATTGCTTTTCTTGCCTTTTTCTTTCAAGTGTTGTACCTAATCCGCATTCAGCAATTTCATCCATCTGGCTATGAGCTACTGGCTAAATTACTTGGGCAAGTATGTTTACATTCAGCTCAGGACCCTACACTGAAAATGCCATTATGGTTCACTGATGGCATTTGTAAAGAGAGGGAACAGAAGGCCCTGCTGAATTAAGTTGAAAGTCTCAATCAGAAAAAGACGTTTCATTCTGAGTCCCACAAATCGAACATTTAGGTTAGACACTTGTTGCACTCGGACAGTACCGATCTTTCTGGCGCACAAGTCAGATTGCACCTACCTTGATGCACCTGCACTTGCTACGGGTATGCGATGTGTTAGCCTGAATGTATCCTAAGGTATCCTAAGGTGCACCGAGAACAAGGCATTGTCGTGCATGGATTCTGTGGATGGCACAGCGTTCACTGGTGTAGAGATGCAGCTTTGGATATCCATGTACCCGAGAAATGGATCATCCAACAGCAAACCTCCACCACTCTGCCTCTTCTGGCACAGGGTCTACAGAATGTCCCATCTCTCAGCCTGCTCTCGAACGCTTTAAGTGATATCTGTAAGTGACTATAATCCTGGCACCAGGTATCACACAGATAACAGATTATGTAGCAGTGCTGACAGCAGTCCAACATTTACATGCCCTAACAGTTCAGCCGAGATCGCTGGTCTTAACGGTGGAGGACTCAAGCTTAAAGAAGACCAACTTCAAGCTTAACTAGTTATTGTTGGACTTTTGCTTATGCAGGGTCATCCCCAGTCTTTTTCGCCTCCTGCCTCCTATTTTTTTTCTGACATGTTGCTGTTGGCTTTTCAACTCTGAGCACTTTACCACTGCTAACCAGTGCTAAAGTGCATATGCTCTCCTGTCTAAATTGTATGTAAGTGGTTTATCCATGATTGGCATATTTGATTTACTAGTAAGTCCCTAGTAAGGTGCACTAGAGGTGCCAGGGCCTGTAAATCAAATGCTACTAGTGGGCCTGCAGCACTGGTTGTGCCACCCACATAAGTAGCTCTGTAATCATGTCTCAGACCTGCCACTGCAGTGTCTGTATGTGTAATTTTACACTGTAAATTCGACTTGGCAAGTGTACCCACTTGCCAGGTCTAAACCTTCCCTTTCCTTACATGTAAGGCACCCCTAAGGTAGGCCCTAGGTAGCCCCAAGGGCAGGGTGCAGTGTATGGATAAGGTAGGACATATAGTAATGTGGTTTATATGTCCTAACAATGAAATACTGCCAATTTCGTTTTCACTGTTGCAAGGTCTGTCTCTCTCATAGGATAATATGGGGGCTACCTTTAAATATGATTAAAGTGTAGATTCCCCTAGAGAGTAGATGGACATGTGGAGTTTGGGATCCCTGAACTCACAATTTAAAAATACATCTTTTAGTAAAGTTGATTTTAAGATTGTGAGTTTGGAAATGCCACTTTTAGAAAGTGAGCATTTTCTTGCTTAAACCATTCTGTGACTCTGCCTTGTTTGTGGATTCCCTGTCTGGGTCAGTTTGACAGTTGGGTTGTTTTTCACCTCACACCAGACAGTGACACAAAGGGAGCTGGGGTGTAATCTGCATTTCCTGATTAGCCATCTCTGCTAGGAGGGAGGGGTGGAGTGGTCACTCTCATCTGAAAGGACTGTGCCTGCCTCTGACAATGCTGTCTCCAACCCCCTGGTGTGTGTCTGAGGCCTTGCCTGGGCAAGGCAGGATTTCACAAGAAGGTGTGAGTCCCCTTTGAAGGAAGGTGACTTCAAAGACTAAAATGGGTATAAGAAGGGCACCCAAACTTACAAACTTTAGAAACACTTCTGGAATCAAGGGGAACCCCTGCCTGGAGAAGAGCTGATAGCTGAGGAAAACGTGCTGCCCTGCCTGTGACTGTGCTTTGTGGAGCTTTCCTGCAGTGCTGCTTCTGCCAGAGTAAGAGGGCAAAGACTGGACTTTGTGTGCCTTCCATCTTGAAGAAGAAATCTCCAAGGGCTTGATGTAGAGCTTGCCTCCTGTTGTTGAAGTCTCAGGGATAGCAAAGACTTCTTCCTGCCAGCACCTGGAGTCTCTGGAGAGACCCCTACTCTGCTCTGTGGTGCCCTTCCAGTTCCTGGGACCCTGAAAGGAGAGGCTGGCAGCCTAAGGACAAAAATACACGCACCGAGCGCCGTGCGGAGAAAAGATCGACGCAAATCCGATCGCGGCTGAGAAAACGACGCGACGCCGGCTCCGCAGCTGAGAAACGACGCCGCAGGAAACGCGACCGGAGAATCGACGCCCGGAGCAGGAGAAACGACGCGCAGCATCGCTGACGAAGGCTGAGAGATCGCAACCTGCGCCGCGGGACTTTCGGACCGTCGCGTGGCTGGCTTTTTCGACGCGCATCACCGTGCCGAGTTGTTTTCGACGCATATAACCGTGCAGGGTTATTTTCGACGCACACCGTCCGTGCGGGGTTATTTT
Source organism: Pleurodeles waltl (assembly GCF_031143425.1). Taxonomy (NCBI): domain Eukaryota; kingdom Metazoa; phylum Chordata; class Amphibia; order Caudata; family Salamandridae; genus Pleurodeles; species Pleurodeles waltl. Next base: position 1,572,858,805 of record NC_090445.1, on the reverse strand, counting down.
TGACGCAAACCAGGTACATTTACACGCTAGCAGCGCTAGTGTGTTGTTACAACTACCTAAAGACTCTTTTTATTTTAAACCTTTAAAAAATCATAACTTGACTTGTGTATGTGGGATTTTTGTCGTTTTGGTCTTGTTTTGTCTAGATAAATATTTCCTATTTTTCTAAACTGGTGTTGTGTCATTTTGTAGTGTTTTCATTAAGTTACTGTGTGTGTTGGTACAAATACTTTACGCCCAGCACTCTGAGGTTAAGCCTACTGCTCTGCCAAGCTACCAAGGGGGTAAGCAGGGGTTAGCTGAGGGTGATTCTCTTTTATCCTAACTAGAGGGAGGGTCCTTGCTTGAACAGGGGGTAACCTGACTGTCAACCAAAGACCCCATTTCTAACATTGGAGGCAGCGACGGGATTGGACTTGTATTTGTACTTGACATACAGTAATTAAGTGTACACTACTGTTTTGATCTCAGACCACTACGTGACCACATACTACTTGTTTGGTGATCTTTTTGATTTTTCTCTTAAGGACTCTTTTTATTCTACTTCCATGATTTTGCTGATCCCTTGACTGATTCTTTTTACTTCATTGGGAAATTATTTTTTTCTGCCTTTTGGAACTTTGCACTTGTGACCATCATGTCTCAATCTGGAGATGCAACAGCTGGAGCTGTGTTTGAAATGGAGAAACTGAAGGAGTACTCAGTTGCTCAATTGAAACAGTTCCTTAAAGATCTTGACTGTCCCACTGAGAGCTCCACCAGGGAGGGGGAGCTGCAACAGGCACAGAGGGCCTGGGTGACAATCAAGAAGGCTGGAAGGCACACAGAGGAGGAGAATATGGGGGGGGAAGTGCAGAGGATACACAGTGGTGTAGTGGAGGAACCTGTTACGCCTGGGGGGAGGGTCCCCAGGAGGGGTGGCAGGGTGTCACCCAAGGGTCTGACTCCTGAAGAGTTACAGGACAGACAGGCAGAGAGGGAGTACCAATGGGAGATGAAAAAGCTCAATTGGGAGTTGGAAGAAAGGAGGAGGAACTTAGAGATTAAAAAAATGATTTATGCTTACGAGCTTAAATTGAAAGAGCTGGAAGTCATGAGGGCTGAGTCCAGCTGGAATGGTGGCAGCAACAATTGTATATCCAGTGACGCTGCAGAAGTGCACATGCCCAGAGAGGTGGTGCCCTACTTGAAGGAGGGAGTTAACACACGCCAGGAGGTTCAGGGGTATGAGGTAGCTCCAGTGATGCACAGGGTCCCTGAGGTGGATTGGGGAACTGGCATGGGGAGTCATATTCCTACTAGTGGGAGGGACACTCTACTGACTCTAGGTGAGAGTGACAGGGAGAGGGGTTCCCCCCAGGTAGAAGTCCTGGTTATGGAGTGTGAAAACATCCCAGAAGAGTGTGGGTTGAGTGTCAGGGACAGTCAGGTACTGTCTCACCAGTCTCAGGAGGGTGATGTGGGGTGCTTTTTCAAGGCAGAGTCACTGGATGGTTGGGTGAAGGGTACTTTGGTTAATTCATGTGAGGGGCTGAGTGATGTAATTGCTGGAGAGCATATGTCTAGTCCTTATTTTCCAGAGCTATGCCAACACCAGGTGGAGTGTGAGTTCTCTGACCCCAGGGAGCTTACAATGGAGGCAGACTTCTGGGTGAGTACCAGAGAGTCTGAAGAGGCATTTGGGGGTGCTCCTGAGAGGAGTGGTCTAGGTAGTTCCCAACCAGGTGAGGTAGGGAAGGATTGTAGTGTCCCAGGTAGGTCCCAGTGTAGTGGGATGGGTGAGGGACCCCATGTCCAGTCTCAGAGGAGAGGGAATGGGGATGGGTTGAGGCCCAAGGTGCCCGAGATCCGGTCCCAGGTCCTGGAGGGTTCCCTGCGGGAACACCAGGAGGGGAGCCTAGCCTGTACCATAGGGCCATCTGTTGAGGGAGACCCCACAGTGTCAGGAGAACTTGGGGGGGCGGCTGTAGCCAGCGTCCCACCAGTTCTGGTGTCTGGCAGTACCACTCCTAGGGAGGGGGTGCAGAAGTCCAGACAGAGGGTTGAGAGGGGGTTGCGGACCCCAGTGGAGAACCTGGAGGGTCAGGGGTCAGCTCTGAGAGCAGAGCCCCCCATGAATGACCTTGGTGAGACCATTTCTGGGTTGGGGGGAATCCAGACTCTGTCAGATGGGCAGAGGTCAGGAGACCTGCGCCAGCCAGACTCTTGTGTGGCCCTTCGGGACAGTGTGTCCCTTGAGGGGGGTAAGTGTGCCCCCCAGGAAGTCCTGGTGTGCCAGGCAATGGTTCAACCGCAGGGTGGTGACTCTGGGTTGAATGATCAGGTTCAGGGGGTAAACTCTGACCTGATGGGGGGTAAATGTGCTCCCAAGGAAGTCCTGGTGTGCCAGGCAGTGGTTCAACCGCAGGGTGGTGACCCTGGGTTGGATGACCAGGTTCAGAGGGTAAACTCTGACCTGGTAGGGGGTAGGTATGCCCCCCAGGAAGTCCTGGTTTGCCAGGCAGTGATCCAGTCTGTGGGTACAGACCCTGGATTGGGAGGCCAGGTTAAGGGTGTCCCCCCTGACCTGGAGGAAGGGGCTACTGCTAACAGTGCCCCTACCATGCTGTCTTCTGGGGGGGCCACTCCTAGTTGGGTGGTTCAGGACCCCAGAGGAGAGGGCAGGGGGAGGGAAGCCTCACCCCTGGCCCTGGTCCAACCTGAAGGTACAGACCCCAGGTTGGAGGATCAGTTGCAGGTTAACATCCCTGCACTGGTGGAAGAATTGTGCAGGACTGCTTCTACAAGCACCCTGACAGTTTTTGACTCTGGGGGTGCCGCTTCTGCAGGGAGGTTACAGAGCCCCAGAGGGGAGGACCAGGGTCAGGTTGTCATCCCTGACCTGGTGGAAGAGAGAGTGGTCAAAGGGTGCCAGGCACCTGGGGCTACCACCCCCCACTCTCCACAGTCACAGTGGTTAGAGAGGCCTGAGGTCGGGCTCTCATCCCTGACAGTTGTCTGGGGCCACTGTGGCTTGCTGTCCTGGTGGACAGAGTTGCCCCTGGGGGGGGGAGGACGAGAGTCACACCCCGGGGGTGGAGTGGGCAACACCACTGTGTTGGCCCTGGTGGTACTATCTGCCCATTACAATACATCTGTGAGCAAAGTAAAGTTAGGTGTTGCACAGATGGTGTCTGTAGATGTGGAGAAGGGTTCCCCATGGGTTAGCTTAGTGGGCCCTGAGAGTATGGACAGAGGGATCCAACTGGAGTCAGGAAGGCGTAGAACTGGAACATGCCCCTGCTGTTGTGGGCCTGGGTCCCTGTTCTATCGCCCCAATCAGGGAAGTACATCAAGGTATTGATTGTTCTCCCCTGGCTTTAGGCTGGTAGGGGGTCGTGTTGGACTTTTGCTTATGCAGGGTCATCCCCAGTCTTTTTCGCCTCCTGCCTCCTATTTTTTTCTGACATGTTGCTGTTGGCTTTTCAACTCTGAGCACTTTACCACTGCTAACCAGTGCTAAAGTGCATATGCTCTCCTGTCTAAATTGTATGTAAGTGGTTTATCCATGATTGGCATATTTGATTTACTAGTAAGTCCCTAGTAAGGTGCACTAGAGGTGCCAGGGCCTGTAAATCAAATGCTACTAGTGGGCCTGCAGCACTGGTTGTGCCACCCACATAAGTAGCTCTGTAATCATGTCTCAGACCTGCCACTGCAGTGTCTGTATGTGTAATTTTACACTGTAAATTCGACTTGGCAAGTGTACCCACTTGCCAGGTCTAAACCTTCCCTTTCCTTACATGTAAGGCACCCCTAAGGTAGGCCCTAGGTAGCCCCAAGGGCAGGGTGCAGTGTATGGATAAGGTAGGACATATAGTAATGTGGTTTATATGTCCTAACAGTGAAATACTGCCAATTTCGTTTTCACTGTTGCAAGGTCTGTCTCTCTCATAGGATAATATGGGGGCTACCTTTAAATATGATTAAAGTGTAGATTCCCCTAGAGAGTAGATGGACATGTGGAGTTTGGGATCCCTGAACTCACAATTTAAAAATACATCTTTTAGTAAAGTTGATTTTAAGATTGTGAGTTTGGAAATGCCACTTTTAGAAAGTGAGCATTTTCTTGCTTAAACCATTCTGTGACTCTGCCTTGTTTGTGGATTCCCTGTCTGGGTCAGTTTGACAGTTGGGTTGTTTTTCACCTCACACCAGACAGTGACACAAAGGGAGCTGGGGTGTAATCTGCATTTCCTGATTAGCCATCTCTGCTAGGAGGGAGGGGTGGAGTGGTCACTCTCATCTGAAAGGACTGTGCCTGCCTCTGACAATGCTGTCTCCAACCCCCTGGTGTGTGTCTGAGGCCTTGCCTGGGCAAGGCAGGATTTCACAAGAAGGTGTGAGTCCCCTTTGAAGGAAGGTGACTTCAAAGACTAAAATGGGTATAAGAAGGGCACCCAAACTTACAAACTTTAGAAACACTTCTGGAATCAAGGGGAACCTCTGCCTGGAGAAGAGCTGATAGCTGAGGAAAACGTGCTGCCCTGCCTGTGACTGTGCTTTGTGGAGCTTTCCTGCAGTGCTGCTTCTGCCAGAGTAAGAGGGCAAAGACTGGACTTTGTGTGCCTTCCATCTTGAAGAAGAAATCTCCAAGGGCTTGATGTAGAGCTTGCCTCCTGTTGTTGAAGTCTCAGGGATAGCAAAGACTTCTTCCTGCCAGCACCTGGAGTCTCTGGAGAGACCCCTACTCTGCTCTGTGGTGCCCTTCCAGTTCCTGGGACCCTGAAAGGAGAGGCTGGCAGCCTAAGGACAAAAATACACGCACCGAGCGCCGTGCGGAGAAAAGATCGACGCAAATCCGATCGCGGCTGAGAAAACGACGCGACGCCGGCTCCGCAGCTGAGAAACGACGCCGCAGGAAACGCGACCGGAGAATCGACGCCCGGAGCAGGAGAAACGACGCGCAGCATCGCTGACGAAGGCTGAGAGATCGCAACCTGCGCCGCGGGACTTTCGGACCGTCGCGTGGCTGGCTTTTTCGACGCGCATCACCGTGCCGAGTTGTTTTCGACGCATATAACCGTGCAGGGTTATTTTCGACGCACACCGTCCGTGCGGGGTTATTTTTGACGCAAACCAGGTACATTTACACGCTAGCAGCGCTAGTGTGTTGTTACAACTACCTAAAGACTCTTTTTATTTTAAACCTTTAAAAAATCATAACTTGACTTGTGTATGTGGGATTTTTGTCGTTTTGGTCTTGTTTTGTCTAGATAAATATTTCCTATTTTTCTAAACTGGTGTTGTGTCATTTTGTAGTGTTTTCATTAAGTTACTGTGTGTGTTGGTACAAATACTTTACGCCCAGCACTCTGAGGTTAAGCCTACTGCTCTGCCAAGCTACCAAGGGGGTAAGCAGGGGTTAGCTGAGGGTGATTCTCTTTTATCCTAACTAGAGGGAGGGTCCTTGCTTGAACAGGGGGTAACCTGACTGTCAACCAAAGACCCCATTTCTAACAGTTATCTAAAGGCTATTCACATTTTTACTGTGATTGACAGCAATGCCCACTTAATGAGGGGAGTCTGAATGCATATTTACAGAGACTGATCCCTTCTGACGGGTAGAGTAAGCAGACAAACTCAGCTGTTCTTAGACTAAAAAGAGATTACATGCAGTTTAGAGGGTAAGCTAAAGGGGTAAAAGACTAAACATTAATAACAATAACAATATGATGATAATAATGTATTGTTGTAATATTACTTTTATTATTATTTTTATTATTACTTTTATTATTGTTTGTATTGTTCTTCATTTGCATTGAAAAGTAGTATTACTCATTCTAGAAGGGCAGTTGCACTCAGGGTGGAGTTAAATTGACATTGACTAGAAGGGTACTGCTCTTTCAATATGCTTTTACTTCTACTTATTAAAAGATCTGAAGTACTTTTACTAGAGTGATGCCAGCACTTCCTAGAATGGGTTCTCCACTTTGAATTGTATACTCTTGGCACTCGGAACAAGAGCTGCTCCACTTTGCATAGAGTGGCACTGGCTTCCTGGTAGAGTTGCAATAGTTTTAAAGTGAATTATCTAGATTAGCAGCAAGGAACTTCTAGGCTGGCTGCTGGGTTTTTTATGTTGTTTTAGGGCTCTCCCAAAAGTGTACTTTAAATGTGGTGTTAACAAAGAGACTGCTGTACTGAATAGTTGAGAGTGGCAATTCAAGTACCTGTTCATTCCCTTTCTTTTCTGTCTCAAGTATTGGAGTTGCTACACACGATTTGCGAGACTATTTTGAAATAAATGTGGTTGTGCTCCATTTTTATGCCTGGTGTGTCATTTGTACACACACAACAGCAACACTGTTCGAAGATTTCGAACACCATGGATCTTGTTGTACAGGTCCCTATTGGAGAATACCGAAGCAAGGATTGGTCTACCAAACGATCCAAGTTTTAAATTAATGACGTGGAGAGGTTGGAGTGATGGGAAAACAGAGGGGTCCCAGCTGGAGGAAGTAACTAAGCGCCTTAATTTTGGGATAATATGTAAAAGATTTTTGAGGGAAACATATGTGAGCTCTGGTATGGGCACACACAGGCGAGTGTTAGTCCGCCATGATATAAATGGTATTTATTTACAGACAGTAACATATCTCTATGAATTCAGTCAGCACGATTGAATAGGTTTTGCCTTAAGTTAGTGCGCACTATCAAGCTCTTTGCCAATGCCAGAGAGAAATTCAGATTTTGACAAAAATCTCTGGCAGGTCTAGTAAAAAAACAACTATGTGACCAGCAGAATGAGATCCAAGTACTGACAATGCAAAAGTCTTGCTTCGCAATGTTTGGAGCAGAATGAGGAGTTTATCATTTTGAACGGGAGGCCACAAGATTATCTTGTACACATGTTAATTAAACTGGGTTAGATGTATTATTGGGGAAATTATTAGAAGCTCTTCAAAACAGATGGTATGGTCAGGTTTCATTGGCGGGATCGAACCATACTCCAATACCTTGCACTTAAATATCAGCAATCAATAGATGTTTAGGAATACTGTGTTTCAACCATACTTGAGTGGAGAACACCTGACAGTTAATTGTGGGCCACTACAAAAAGAACAATCATGATAGTATGGAAGGGAAATTTTTTCTCAATAAAATACATATGATAAAATCAATTTTACCTTTTTGCCATGAAAAGTGAGTTTTCTCTCATCTTGGTGTCTCAATCGATTTTTATAAAAGTACTCTCTACAATCCATGAGGGCAAAGCTGCCCTTAGAAGAGTTTGTTACAGAAATATCTGACTGACCAAGAGGTGAAACAATATCTGTGGGTGTAGGAACTCTTGACTTTGAAATCCTGCAATCGAAGCTGGGGAGAGTTCTCTCACCCAATTACCTTCCTCTACAACAGATTGAAAATTCCTGGCAACCCCCGCCAGGTATTTTAGGGTTAATTTCTAGGTATCTTAGGTACATATCTGGTCATTCACAAACCTAAAGATGTAAATGCAATTCAGGAAGCTCTATTTGAGGATGTTTGATTTAGGTCGGACAGATGTGATACAGTGAGTTTTTTTCCCTTTACTTAGCGCAACAAGTGGACAAAGGGACCTAGGGGAGGAGCTTCCATAGCTGAATCAGTAGTGACAGAAGAGATGCAGGATTAAGCAACGAATACCTTGGTGGGGGATTGCTTGTAGGGTGAAGGCAAATTGACCAATGGTTGTGTTTCCAAAGTTATGATTGTATCCACTGCAGTAATAGCTCAGGCAATGGCAGCAATGCTAGGGGCATTCGGAGCAATGAGCCAGGGAACTGGAGAAATGACTGTGGAAAACATGAATGGAAAACAGAAGAGACTGAAGAAAGAGGGAGGGCTGGAGGCAAAAGAGAAAAAAACATGAGCACAGGAAAAATATAGAACTTCAATATTGCACTGTTGTGTAGCCATAGTATGGACAAGTGGTGGTGTTCGTATCGCCAGAGAACGAGAAGATAGTTCACTTGTATTACACATTGTAGGTTAATACGCCAGCATGTATTGTCTCAGACAGGAAGATGACAATACTATCAAAGATTCCTTGCCCTCAATCTCTGCATTAGGGAATTGCAAGACTGAGAAATGATGCTGAGTTCAGAAACACTTTTGAACACTTTTGGCTGATGACACCACATGGAAAGTGTGATCTAGAGATTACCTCAAGGGTCTACTTGACGGTTTCTGAGCTCTATGAGGACTCATGCAGTTGTAAGGCACAGCTTGTCTAAAGATAGCATGGTTGGTGTGCCTAAAGTGCAAGCTTTCACTCTGTAGATTGCTGAGTCAGTAAGTAGTTTTCAGAACACTACTATCTGTTTCTTTTTGTCCTTTAGACCAATGATGGTGCTAAATAAAACATTAATCACTGGGAGTGCAAGTGTTGATACTTGATGTCCGCATAATCTAAGGCAAATGGCTTTTAAATTGCAGCCTCAAAAGCACAAAATGGCGACAATTTAGTCACACAAATATTTAAAGCTCTGTACAGACACCTTAGGAACAAACACAGTTATACAGCAAAGTAATCCGGATTTATAAATCCTCAGACTTATTACAGGAACAGCAGACAATACACCTAAGCAGTGAACCTGATATTATTCACAAAATACCTGACTACCATTTGCTATATTGGCTCTCCAAGGCCAACGCTCAAGTAATGAGGCACCACTACAGTATAACAAAGCAGGAGACTCATAACCAGAACATAATATAGATAGTCATGAGAGGGAGCCTCAAATGTAGACAATTGAAGAACATTCATACTGAACATGATGCAAATATCTGTGGCGTAATAGACTAGATTGAACCAACATAAGGTATTTATGTGCTACCCTCATAATGATCACCTACTTCACTGATCCCCACCCACTACCAACCTCTAGACAACCTACATGAAACCAGCATGATGCAAACAAACAGACTCCGTTCACGGTACCCATAGTACAAATTAAATATGTCTTAGAGCAACTGGATTTTGCACTTGATAGCATTGTCTTCATTTGCTAGAAGGAGTGTTTTAGATGTAATGCAGGAGGCCTACGTCAATACAGCCTGAAGATTACCTACCTTTTTGCATATATTTTGAAAGCAGGGCGGGGGACCAACACTCGGAATAGAACGTGTTTGCTCTACTGTGTTTCCTTTACCAAGCTTGCTTTTGCTTTGACACGCTATAAAATTTATTTAGACTTCTCTCCCAATAAAGAAAGGTAAGGTGTCTTATCTTTAATTGTGTTTTTCATTGTGAATATACTGATCATACGGATAACCTTTAGGGTATTTCTTCTGGTCCAGTGAAATTATTTTCTCTAAAATATAGAAATATATCTAAAATATAGAAATTATTTCCCTTTTTTAATGGAAGCTAACATGTAGTGGTTGAACAGGGAAGTGAACTCTGACTCTTTAAGACTACCATCTCGGCAGCATATACAAAAAATTTGCACCAGCCTGTTTCTTTGGTTCTATTTGTAACATACCAATCATTGCTTCCCCATAGGGAGGTTTTAGTGGGTTGTTTATGAACAAACAACATGAAGGTACCATTGATGGAGAAGCAGTGCTTAATTTGTGAAAGAATGAGTGCTGGTACCCAAAGTTCTGTTGAGAAGCCTGTGTTCAGTGATATTAAATATCAGCAGGCCAAATACCAAGATTGCGTAGTCCTGAATCCAACCCAGGCCTCTTTATTCCACTATCAGACACTCCCTGCCCCTTTATCTCACTCTTTTCTGTTCCTGCTTTCTCCCTTTGTGGTGGTGTTCTGTCTTTCTCTTCCTCTGTCTTTCTACTTTCTGTGATTTTACTTCTCTTGCTCTTGGAAAATGTCTGAAGAGGAAAAATATGTGCGGGTCCCCAAAAATGAGTGCCAGTTCACCCCACCACCTACAGCCACCGTCTCAAATTGAGCACTGCAGAATAGTACCACTGTCATCAAGAACACTTTTCTTCTCTATCATGAAATTTTCATTGCCATTTATAACTTTTAGAATGGGATGACGGGGAAAACTCCATGATCAAAGCGAACAGATTTTTTTATGTGACAGACCTGGCTGTGCATATGAGCATCAGTGCTTATCTATAATTGTGTTTTTCATTGGACTCATAGTAAAAATTAAAGATGTCTCAGAGCTACTGTATTCTGCACTTGATAACATTATCCTCATTTGTTAGGAGGGGAGTCTTAATTATATTGCAGGAGACCTTCAGTAGCGCAATCTGAAGCCCACGTACCTTTTTTGCAAGTATTTTGGAAGTAGGACGGAGGACCAACACTCGGAATCGAACGTGTTCGCTCTATTTTGTTTCCAAACTTGTTTTTGCTTTGATACACTATAAAAGTCATTTATACTTCTCTTCCAATAAAGGAAGGAAAGGTGGCTTATCTATAATTGTATTTTTCATTATAAATGTTGATCATATGTATAGCCTTTAGAATATTCCTCGTGGTCCAGTGAAACCGTGGAACACTTGTTTTAAAATTATTTTTGCAATTATTTTTTCCTCTAAGATATAGAAAGTGATGCTCTATTTTCAATGGAAGTGAACATGTGGTGGTTCAACAGGGAAGTGAATTCTGACTCCTTAAGACTACCAGCTCTGCAGCATATACAATGATTTGGACCAGCCTGTTTCTTTGGTTTGTTTAGTAGAATTATCAAGCAAGAACGTCTTTCTTCTTTATCATGAAACCTTCATTGCCATTCATAATTTTTAGAATAGGTAGCATGCAGTAATCCCTTCTACCTAATCATACAGGTGTAGATAGATGACAATGCCTTGTTACCTCTGATGCTTGAGCCCCAACTTGGAATCTTAGATACTTCCTGTGCGATGCCTGAAATGGCATACGGAAGTTGGTCTACAGTGCAAAGCCATCTGCTTTTTGAGTTTGAGATTTTCAAAACACTTTTGTCTACCAAAGTCTTTTGAGCATACCAGAGAAACAACTCCAATGGCATTTTCAAAGTAATTTGATTAATATTTTAAGAAGTTGAGTAAAATGAAAAAGATTAAACCAAAGAGGAAAAACATACAAATGGAGAGAATAGGAAAATAATAGTGACTATGGGCACTTGTACATACTCAAAACGTCTGATTCAATGGAGATAGACTAAGCTCCATAGTATTTGGGTAATTTTATGTACTGGGGCAAAGAAAAGGGACCGATGACATCTTTACAAACAAAATAATTTCGTGCTAGCTCCTCACTCTTCATAGAGTTTCTAGCAATTGCCATTTCTACAACCAGTCTGAACACAATCTTTCTTCCTACTCATTCTGTTATGTGAATTCCTTCCAACATCTTGTTGTGATGTCGCCCAGGCCAAACCTGGTTTGGCATTATCCCTCAACCATAACATTACCTTTTTCTGGAAACTATCCTAAGGTTAATGACCTGCAAACATGGGAACATTTGTGGCTATAACATTACATTTACCTTACATCAGAATTCTCAAATTATGGTCTGCTTCTAGGGTTATCTCCTTTTCTCGATGTTTAAGCATTTGCAGGAGCCTGATTTGTCCCAGAAAGGAAGGGTAGGACCAATACATTTAGCGGTGTCTCTTTTCAAACTCTACTTTGGGATCTGTCAAGTTGGTCTAGTTGAATATTTTCTCTATCGTCTCACAACAAATATGCATATCAGAACTGGCTACCCATCTGTGGTTTGAATTTGGCTTTCTAACCGTTGGCTATGAAACTGAAAATGTAGTAAGGTGTACTATCGAATTTGTTTACTCTTTCTTTGCTTTAAGCTTCAGCTCTTTCTGAAGTCTAGCTTTTTTTTACTTCTGAGCAAATACAGTAGGCCAATGTAAGAGGCACCCTCACGATGAGTCTTACCCAGTGTGTGCTGTAGTTTGGTTTTTGTGCTATGTTAAATGTAATTGTTCAGCCTGAATCTCACCTGGGAAGGTATCTTGGTGCTGATGAGAAAGGGGGTTACTTGCCACCCAATCTGTGTCCTAACTGAAGAGCCAGGTGTTCAGCTTCTTCCTGAATTCTAGGACTGAGATGGCAGCCCAAATGTGAAGAGGGAGTACATTCCAGGATTTAGGAACCCGTTATGAAAAGGTGCAGCTGCTGGCTCTGACTTTTCTCATGTGGAGGACAGTGGTGAGCATGAGTTTTGCAGAGTGGAGGTGTCTGGTGGAGCTGTGGAAGCTTACACAGTTGTTCAGGTAAGTGGGGCCTAAACTATATGGAGTGCGTTATATGTGTGAGAGAGTGTTCTGAAGTGAGCACGTTTGTGTATGAGGAGCCGGTGGGGCTTTCTGAGGTGCGTAGAGATATGGGTGAATGCAGGAAGGTTGAGTATGAGCCCAGCTGCTGTATTCTGAATAATCTGCAGCAACGTGGTGAGTTGGGTGGAAATTCCAATATAGAGAGCATGTCCATAGTTTAGCTTACTGTTGATGAGTGCTTGGGTGATTGTTCATCAGGCATTGAGAGGATGCCACCTGAAGATTTTCCTGAGGATCTTGAGGGTGTGAAAGTAGGAGGTGGTGACTGAGTTGTGTGAGCTGGCCATTGATGGTTTCTTGTCGACCACAATTCCCAAGTTCTTGGATAGCCTGGAAGGGATTGGAGTAGGACCAACTACTGATGGCCACCACTCTAAGGACCATACAGTCAGGTCTTCCTACAAGGATGCTACCTCCATCTTGCCTGTGCTCAGTTTGAGGCAGTTGGACTTCATGCAGAGGGCCATGACGGCCTTGTATTCAATTAATTCTGTTTGGGTGTTGGCGGTGTCCTTGGAGAGAGACAGGATGAGTTGTGTCTCACTGGCATATATTTGATGATATTGGTTCCAAAGGTTCATACGATGTTAGCGAGTGGGGCCATTTAGATATTGAAGGTCATGGGGCTCAGTGATTTTTCCTGGGGGACTCCGCAGATCAGATGTGGTTTTGGATGTTTAAGGGGATAAGCTGACTTTCTGCAGACGTCCTGCGAGGAAGAAGCTGATCCACTGAAAGGCTGTTGCACAAATTCCTAATTAGGTGGACTTGTTGGATTGGCAGAGGCCTATGAGATGCTCGTCATCCAGGTGGTTGGCTTATCTCTTGTTGATCAGTTTCTCAAAGACTTTCACAGGCTATTGATGTAGAGAGATGGGTCAGTAGTTGGCAGGACAGGATGGGTCTGCAGTGGATTTCTTCAGTAATGGCAGTGGTGCGGTTCCAGGGGTCCAGGATGGTAGCTATGGGTAGGAAGTCAATCAGGGTGAGTGTGGTGCTGATGGACTTGAGTCCTCTTGCGAAGGTAAAGTGAGGGCAGGGGTACAATGGGATTCCAGAGCAGATGGATCGCATGACAGTGGTGGTGTCCGCGAAGGTGATTGTGGGCAAGAGGTCAGGATAGTTGCAGGAAAGCTGTTGTCATCTCCGAGGATGGCTGCTGAAGTAGAAGAGTTCAGTAAGGGTGTGATAATATTCTTCACCAGGAGGGCAATTTAATTTACTAAGAGTTTTTCTTGCAGGAATTTGATTCCTTTCCTTTGTTAATTGAAGTGGCGATGAGGTGGGCAGCACCTCTCAGACGGCTGTTGCATGGGCACCCTTTTTTACAGATTTGCCTCTTTTGTTACTGGCTGTTCTTTATTTATGGATTTTGGAATGGAAGAGAGTGCATACTACTGTTCTCTGTCCTCATCATCTTCTCTTATCTCTTACTTCCTAGCCTTGTTCTCCTTCTATGACTCAACCATTTTTTGAACAGGAGTACTTTGGTGCAACCAGTATACTCAGAGTATCTTTCCTCAATAATGTATGGACAAATATCAAGCCCAGAAGAGGTCTTAAAGCTCTGGGCAGTATTTGTTGCACTCATTAGAGTGCCTTGTATAATATTCTTCTTGTTGATAGACAAATAGAATAATTTTGACTGACTCCTGAATGTATAGAATGGATGCTGTCTTTTGATATTGAAGTAGGTTAAATTGAAGGCAATGTGCATGAATTGCAGCCACTCACACTGATGTTTCTGTTTGAAACTATATTGATCATCAGGGAATCTGTAGCAATGCCCCTCAAAGATAAAATACACTTGGAACATATCCTCTCCTATTGAGTGCTGAATGGTGAGGTGTTAGGAAGTCACTAGGAATTTTGGGATGGAGTTGGATATTTTCCCTGGAGCACAGCATTAGGAGACAATCATTATCATTTTCCTGGAGGGGGGGTAAACAATCTAGAAATCTCATGTAACTTTTTAATGTAGTACTGGGAGCAGGGAACCTCATACAACCCTATTTGCTTTGGGCATTTGATCTGAAGCAAGGTTTCAAGGATCTCCAATCACACCAATCTTAGGATGTCTGTTGGAAATGGCCCTTCCTGCATGTTCACCCCCAACCATTTTGCCTTACTTCTCTTACTCTTTTCTGGATTTTTACATGTTCGTGTTAGGACTCTGTGCACTTTAACACTGCTAACCAGTTCTAAAGTACATGTACTGTCACCCTAAAACATGGGTTGATTGGCACATACCAAATTGTCATGTTTAATTTACATGTAAGCCCCTTGTAGAGTGGCATACCATACACCAGGGCTTGTAGGCCTGTGCAATAAATGTTACCAGTGGGCTTACAGCACTTATTGTGCCACTCACCTAAATAGCACCTTAAAACTTGTCCCAGGTCTGCCATTGCAGCCTGAAGGCAGTGGCCCACCGCCATGTTGACTTGCCATTCAAAACCCCTTGCCAAGCCTTAAACTCCCCTTTTATTACAAAGGTCACCCCTTAGATAAGCCCTAGGTTGCCCATAGGACAGGGTGCTATGCAGTTAAAAGGTGGGGCATGTACTTTTTAGTTTTACATGTCCCAGTAGTGATAAACTCCCAAATTTGTTTTTCACTATTGTGAGGCCTACCCCTCCTATAGGATAACATTGGAGATTCCATATTATATTTAATACTCTGCAATTTCTAAACCAGAGGCGGTATCTATATCATGTTTGATATCTATAAATGTAATAATAAACCCTCTTTAATAGTAAAGTTGGATTTATCATTAAAAGTTTTAGAAAGTTGGCATTGTCCTGCCCCTATCCATCTGTGCCGACAGCCTGTCTTAGGTCACATGACTGGGTGTAAATGACAGTTAGGGCTTTTGAATTCCCTCCAGGCAGTCATACAATTGTGGGATTACCTGAGCCTGAATGGCTACTATACAGCAGGCTTAACAACACTGTATTGTCAGTGCAGCCAGCTAGAAGCTAGGGAAGGGAAGGCAGGAAACTCCTGGAAAGAACCCTTCTGGAGACTTCTGGAGACTTCTCCCAACTTCGAAGAGCAGGGCACCCGAGCATAAAAATAAGGCTTTCAGACCCACACTTCAGTTTACCACTGGATCTGTGGAAGGACTCTCAGAGGACTGCCTATTGATGTGACCTGCTGTACACTCTGCCAGACTGCTGTCTGGAGCCTGCCTTAAACCTTCAGAGGTCAGCCCTGCTGAGGAGCCCTGCATCTTCACCTGCACCAGGACTTCCAGAAGTGACTCCAAGGGCTAGTTGTTCTGGCGTCCTGTTCAGAGCCACAGGGACATAACAGACTCACACCATCTTGAACCCACATCTGGACCCAGCCTGAGTAAATCTTGATTCCCAGGAGGTCTCCATCCACACTTGGATCCTTGGTTGTCATGCTAACAGTGCCAAGGTGGCCATTTTCCAAATAAGAGGACTTGCTACTTTGAACCTTAAACATCACAAATTTGTAACTCTGGTTCTACTAATTGGATTAGGTTGGTTTTGGTATCAGATCATTTATTACAATTTGCTCTATGTATCTAAATTGGTTTGGGATTTTTCTTGTGTTGTGTTTTTACTTTAGTACTATTTGCGTGATGCATAAATACTTCCCATAGTTCCTCTAACTTTAGGCTGGCTGTTTTTTGTGCCATGCTACCCAGGGCTAAGCACAGGTTAAATTAGTGATTTTTTGTGGTTCACTTTGCAAGGGACCGTAGCTGTTTCTTGACCAGGTATCACAACCTAGTCAACCAACAACCCAGTTTCTCCCAATGTGTAACTCTGTTTTCATCCTTAAAATTTCTCTGTGCTCCTGTGCACCAAAATTTGTATTTTGAGAGAAGGGCAAATTAACTATGTTTTGCTGTGTTTCAGGTAAAAGTTCAGTCAACGTAGATGGGAAAACCTTATTAGAGCTGGGACATGCATGACATTTATGGTCTCTTAGTCAACTAGCTCCACTGAAGAGTTATCAATGATAACTGGAAGCTACTTGCCACTCTCCCAACATCACTACCATTTAGCATGTTGTCAAGGTGTGCCGGAAAGGGATTTGTCACGTGTTGTGTGTAGATCTTCTTTTTCATCTGGCCTACCATGCAATTTCCTTGTCTGGATTCCTAGCAGATGGTGTTCCAGGTAATAGTAGTAGCTTACCCTTAACTGCAGATGCAACTACTGAATATGGAGGAGGCATTCCTTCATGAAGGAAGGAGACCAAAGAGAGGTTTGTATGTTTTCTCATGACTTTGAGTGCTACTTGAAGCAGTTGTCAAAAAATGCTTGCATTTGCATCTTGAGTAAGCCTGGCAATAATGAAATGTTATTTTTGATGCTGTTGTGGGTGTTAATGTTTCAAATATTAATGTAGTCCTTCTAGTAATTTCTGTGAAGCAAGTGACATCTTCTGGAGGTGATGAACTTGTCAGTTTATTTTGGTTGGCATCTGGAGCTGGTAAGGACTGTGGCCTATTATATTATGAGCTAATTGTGGTGTCAAGACCTGCTGATTGCAGCAGGCTTCTTGTAAAATGCAAACTGGACTTAGCAGTGTATACACATATTGTAAGTTCATTGTGGGCATTGGTCTAAATTATATAGTGCGTTATATGTGTGAGTGAGTGGCCAATAAAAACTGCCAGGTGACTGTGGGATGCACATGGCACATTTATATGATAATCTTTGTTCTGGATTTTGAAATATGTTCTAATAAGGCAGGTGTGAGGGAGGATAAAGCATTAGAAGTGATGCTCAATGTGTCAAGTGCCATTGCCATATCAATCAGCTGCTCAATCTCAAAGAGAGTCTCAACATTGGATATTTCAATGACAATGATTGCAAGACTGACAAGAGTCATCCTGGCTACATGGGCCTGCTCAGAATTGCAGTTTCTGCTGTTGAATCCCATAGCACCACAGGGGATCTCAACAAATGGGAGACATAAGTTGTCACAAAAGGTTTAACACCAATCATCTAAGAGACAGCCCTGCTGATTATTTAAAGATGTCACAACAGAAAATCAAAGTAGGTTCAATTATTCACTAGGTTACTTGGCCGAAGACAGAGATCTATGTTTTTCCTCCTTCATATTTGGGGCTTCAGTGGTGAGTACAAACCTTCCTTCGCTAGCTTTCTCTCCATAATGTTGCCAGTTCTGCATATAGTGGTGTTGCTGAAGTGCCATTGCCATATCAATCAGCTGCTCAATCTTAAAGAGAGTCTCCACACTGGCTATTTCAGTGACAATGATAGCAACACTGACAAGGGTCATCTTGGCTGCATGGCCTGCTCAGAGTTGCAGTGTCTGTCCATTTTTCAATGACAGGAATAAATGCTAAAGGGGGGGTCCTCAGAGAAAATGTATTCTTTTTGGATAATGTCAAAAAAGTGCTGCTGAGACTGTAGCAAAACTGGGAGGACTGGGATTAATTTAAATTACGCCGGCATAATTTGTGTAATGTGTGATTTCGCATTACATTTGGTACGCAAAATTTCCAAAATGATGCCATTACACCACTTCACATAACTGCTTATCATTTGCAGTAGAAATTTACAATGAAATGTGAAATTTTAGGTAAAAAGAATACCTGCAAACACATGGGAACAACAGAACGCTACTGACTGTTGTTTGTGTCCTTTTGCACTTAGTTTGTGTGCAAAATGTGTGCTTGCATCAAAAATGTACAGGACCGCCCAATTCACGCTGACGTATATATTAAGAAATGCTAGTTTAGAATTTCATGTAATTGTGTATAATTTTGCTGAAATTTAGCACAATTGCGCAAAAGCAAAAATTTGGAACCTCATAGGAAAAACCAAGATGAGAATATAGTATCTTTCCCCCCCCAAAAAAAGGCAATTTTTTCCTCTATAGCTGAGGGGAAAATGGAAATAAATGACTGGGCTCGTTCAGAGCGCTGTGGTTGCCGGAGTCTTAGTGGTCTTAAAGCAATAGGATCTTATACCAGGGGCAAACTCTGAATACATAGTTACACTAAAAAAAGAAGAAACAATATTTTCAGTGACTTTTTAATTTTTGTGTAATTAAATATAAATCTAATTTACGAAAAGTGTTCTAGATTCCCACTAGAACAGTGGGCAGAGCTTATTGGTTATGAATTATGATTGATGAAGGTCGCACTATGGAAAATTAGTCTTGAAAACTATTAGTCAAACTATGGGCCTGATTTAGATCTGGTGGACGAGTTACTCTGTAACAATGGTGATGGATTTCCTGTCAGCCGAAATATAACTTTCATTATATCCTACGGAACTAAAATTTTGGTGGATGGGAAATCTGTCACCGCTGTGACTGAATAACTCACCCGCCAAGATTTAAATTAGCCCCAAGTGTCTAAGATAGGCTTCATATTTGCAAGCTATTATTTTCTTTTTTTCCTTTGAAAAAATAAACTGTATATTATGATAATTATTTTACTTAAATCTGGGCCTGAAATGAGTGATCCTTTTCCCTAGGTATGTTTAAGCGTAAGAAGTGTACATTCTTATAGTCGCTATATTTTATGTATTATCTATCAGGAAGTGTGATTTCTGCCTTTCAGGTCAAATGCACTTGTCAGGGGCAAAGGAAATGTGCCACCTGATTTTCTGATCATCTTATGATTTTTTAATTACCATTGTTTTTCATAATGTGAAGTGTGAAATAAAGGTTTCCCAGCGTCATTCTTACTTGTTATTACGAAAACGATGAGAACATTTTAGAACAGTTTAAGAGAATATAACAGAGCATGCCATTTCGTTTTCAGATAAGGATTAACATTCTGCTCCTCTCCAGCAAAATGCCATAACCACAAACAAAAAATACACATACAAAATATGACACAAACATGACTCTTGGTGATGTGAAACAATGCCCAAATTAAAGAAAATGGTGCCACAATGGCATTGGATGAAAGACAAGTAGAAGAACATGAAAAAAAGAAACACAAAAAATATTGGTTTTAAAGACCGGCACCAGTAATGTAAGCAAAAAAAAATACAAAAAACAAAAATTTTATGTCAAAAAACTTGACAGCATATCAAAACTGTCACAAAAATTACAGACAGACTCCTTCTATTCCTAGAGGAGTCAAGAAGATCCTTTCAGATACACTGGATGACTGACCGACTGACTGACTGACTGTGGACGAACATGGCTATGAGATGCTGCCTGAGCAGTTGCAGCGTCTGAATGGGCTTTGGCAGTCAATGGGATGACAGAAAAGAAAGAGAGAGGTAGTAATAGACAGAAAAATAGAGAAAAAGAGAAAGAAAGAAAGGAAGGAAAAGGGCAGAATTCTTCTTCTTATTCTTACCGTGTCTTTCGAGGACCTACGTCTCTTGAAGCTGGAGGCCAGGGTGGAGGTGATGGACCTAAAAGAGCCTTTCTTTTTAGGGTCAGGTTCTGCTCTACCACTTTTTCTATCCTAAAATGAATATGTATAAGCAATTAGATCTCTAGTGTGTCTGTTTAAGCTAAACCTAGCATTTGTTGAATCATGCCCTGTGTGATTTTTAGTGGGTAGGAAAGCAAAAGTATTCATTGGAATAGCATCATCCCCAAAATCATCCATTTTAAGGCATTTTGGTGTACTGAATTCTCAATTTGTAACCACAAAAGGGTCTACAAATCTGCTATGCCTTCCTTTGTCTATTTATAATTAGGAAAATGTGTAGGAGTCCAGACCAGCTAATTGATCTTAAGTTTCTAAAAATACATTTATCATCTACAAGATTTGTATTATTTAGCCAGATTTTCATAGTTTAAAACTAATAAATTTCAATATGTTTTGATTACATTATAAAATTGTTCAGTGTACTTTTGGAAAGTATTGTGTTTTTCTTTTTAAATTACAATCCAATTACATGTTTCAGATCTAGCTTAGTCAATTTCTTCTCTGCCTTAACTAGAAAGAATTGGAGCTGCCTCCAAAATCCTTAGTCAGTTCAGAGGTATAGTTAGTGTTTCACATGGAGTCTAGGGTGTTTTAGAGTGAATTACTAAAATATGAACGGGAAGCAGGCTAGTAAGGCCTAGAGGGCCTACCTATATTGTCATAATGAGGATTTAAGCTTTGTCTAGGCCTACCACTAGCAATGTTCAGTATGGCAGAGGACTCTTTGTCTAGATAGAGGACTGCATTAGAAGAGAGGTCATTGTATGGATATTCTGTAAAAAATGTATTCAAAAATTGTAATGGTGCATTTGTGCAAAGCGTTACCTTATTTTTCAAAGTAAAGTCAACAAAACAATATGAAGCTGAGTAAGCAAAGCTCTGACTTTATGACATCATAAAGGAAATGTTATGAAATCATAAAGAGGTAAAAGTAAAAGAAGAAAAATGCAGTTGCAGCTGTTATACCCAAATCCAGGTATAACACAAATTTATTCCACCGGTGTTTAAGCACGCAGATGGGATAAATTTTATCCATTTGATTTCTGGCACACATGCACGGACGGGAAATGAAGCAAGATGAATGGAATGGAATGCTTTGTGTTCCATGGCATCTTAGGGAAAAATGTCCATGGAAAAAATGTGATCCCAAAAACTAGATTTGTGTTTTAACAAATAAATCTTTCCACTTGCCTGCCTTCTAGCAATGTACCAGATTCTAGTTTTCTGACGTTTCCACCTGTGGAAAGGTCTCACATTGTAAAACTGCTTTGTGACAGGATACTCTGCTAATAGCCACAGGACAGCATGCATGCTTATGGACTTGACATGTCAGTATATTATTTATCCATTGACCTAGTGCAGTTATTTTCTAGAAGATTGGCAAGTGAAAAATGGTGGTGTACTTATTGTGCTCTGTGCCAACAGGCCTTGGTTCACAGGATTAGCGGGGGAGGTTTAGGAGATCGATGGCACATTTGGTACCACCCCTTGCAAGCAATGCAAGCTATACTATGGCACGATTGCTTCATAAAACACAATTGGTTTTAAAAGGCTTCACTCTTTAGCCTGTTGAGAGAAGGGGACCCATATTTTCCTACTTTTTGGCATTATTCCAAATTTGCGATGGGAAAGACACTGCCTAGAATTCACTGTGAAATCTTGGACTTGACAGGATTTCTCAGCACAGAAAGATGCTTGCAGAATACAAGTGACAGAAGGGTCGTAGCTATGAATGGAGCAGAAGGTGCTGTGGCACGAGGGGCCAGAGGCATGATGGACCCATTGAACCACATTAATGCTATATTTTACAATCAACCAGAGGTCAAATGGCCCTTTTCCTTACTTGCTCTTGGGCCCAAGATACCCTTGCTACACAACTAATTGAAAGAGCACACACCACGTATCTTTTGGAATCTCTTATGAAGATTGCAACTGCACTTTTGCTGTAAAGGTATCAGAGTTGATTTTTGCTTGTGTTGGCGTAATATTTTCATTTTCATTCTAGCTCTTCAATGTAACATTTTTAACAGTAAAGTAGCAACATGATGCATGTACTGACAGCAGATTAAACCACGGAGGTGATACGTGTTAATTGCACATTTATTGTGAATAGAGCACAAGATATTGTGATGACTCCATATCACCATGATAACATTTTGTTGCATGCGATGGACCACACCGAGCTCCGGTGAGAGTGCCATTGCCTGTACTTTTGACAGTTATCTGAGTGATACCCATCGCAGTATCTTGCAATGTATTGGTGATAAATGGGAAAATAACAAATGCCGCCACCGCAGACCTTCTGTGCAGTCAGATATTACGCCAATGAAATGAGTAACGTTACCAGCACTGACACTTTTTTGCTCAAACTGAAAAAACAAATATTAATATACATTAGAGTATCTGTAACAAGCATGTGTTAGAGTTTTCGGATGAAGACAACCATGAATGGAAACATTCATAAAATCTAAGATGTTTAACTGAGCCCCCCACAGTAAGGATGCTTTTCAATGCAAAATCATTATGCATGTTTCATCATTAACTATGGAAGAAAGTCAATGGGTGATTTAATTGTTCATGGACAAGCACTGAAATTAAATGATGAGAGGCTTCTGGGAATATTTACAAGCGAAGAGTTATTAAGGGCACCAACATCCCCGGGATAGGTCAACTAAGTTTGTCAGTGAAAACATTTTTTTACCACATCACTAAAATAAAAAGCACTTTTTAATTTTTGTGTAAAGGGTTTAGTCATACCTGCAGGTTTTTTCTCCAGACGTTTACGGCGGCGAAGGCCAGCTGCATTTGCTTTCTCCGGGCATCCTTGTGCCGTTTGTATGCTATTTCGATGAATATTAAGAATATCCCAGCAACAATACCTCCAGCCACCAGCATGAACACACCTAGATGAAGGGGAGACATTGAAACCGGTGTGGTCAGAACTGCTTAAGATAACTGTCAGGAATTTTAAAGAAGGTGTATTGGTGGAGGTGATGATAGGGACATCTTAGTACATTCTCCGTGGTAATGCTCAGATTCTCTGATACCGTGAACCTCTTGCAGGTAAGCTTGATCACTCAGCTTCACTGAAGGATCCATAGCAGATAACAAAACTGCTACTAAGGTACTTGCAGTGAACAAAAGACTCACAGAAGTGCACAGTAAGCCATTAGATCCAATAAGAGTTCCCTCCTAGACAGCTTTATCAACATTTTTAAAAACCATGTCGGCTCTACTTAATTTGCACTCAGCTCAATTTCCCACGACAGAATTATTTTTGTCTCTGATCCGTCAAGCTGTACTGTGTCTGGTTAGACCGGTTCTCTCCTCAAATTGATAAGCCACCAGAGTTCCTATCAGTTCTCCTCTCTCGTTAACTCCTCTTTTTGCCCTAGCTTCTATCCAGGATTCTTTAGTTCTGTGGTTTCCTACTCTGCCAAAGGAGCTGGCAGATTTGATCACTACACCGTCAGTCCCTTGAGCATTACTAACAAGGCACCTGAATGGGCTGCATCATATCTCTTTAACCCCTATGCCTGTTTTTGTAGAATTCATGACTCTCCTCGTCTAGCTACATATGATTTGACATTCCACAGGAATCTGTCATAGGCCTACTCTTATTTGTAAATTAAAAAATACAAAATCACCAGACTCGTAATGAAGGTTTCCTTTGTGGGAAGTCTGCAGCAAAATCAATGCATTCCCACAAAGTATGTTTTAACTTTGGCTGTTTGACCTTCGTTGTTTTAGTATAGCCGGAGTTCTTGTACAAAAGCTATTGCATTACTGCAGACTATGTTTTACATATTGTTTCAATAGAGGAAACAAGAATTATAAGAAAAAAATATTTTGAGCATTCCTGTATTTATATAGTTGTTCATTTTATGATTCATTTACTTTGGCTGTGTTGCACACAACAAATATCTCCTTTTGGTTGGGATTTATTGCCACGTGTAGGAGTTTGCTTCCCTTGAAAAAAGAAATTAAAAAAAAAGATATTGAGCCAGATATTTAAAAATGAGTGAGCAGGAAGATAATGCAATCACTGAAAATGTTGCAGAGTCGGACAAGGAATTATTTACATGAAACCTCTGTCACTTTTTGGATACCTCTGTATCAAAATACATTTCTAAAGCAGTCTCCACTTCATTTAAGTTTGTGTTGTCAGATATTGGTCACTTTGTGGCGACTGTGATTTCTAATTTTTAAAACATTATCTCTGTCTGGAAGTAAAACATTGTTAAAAAAAAGTACTTGGCGACAGAATAACGATGTTGGTGGGTTAATTCAGCAAAATGAGATGGATTTAAATAACATATGGCATAGTTCTTTTATGAGCCCAAGTGTAGTTCAGTTTAAGAGTCCTTTAGAAGTTACATATGATGCATATATGGAAGACATCTATTATGATGTACTATGATAACAATAATAATGTTGTGAATGCCATAAAAAGGTCGAAAGTTTATAAATTACAGGACGTGACACTGGAAGCTGAAGGCAATACCATTTTTGATTGTGGGTTAGTTTAGCATTCCAATTTGCATGGGTGTTTTCACCATCTTTTAGAGACAAATACATAAAAACAGAATAAGGGCTCCCATAGATAGGACTGCTAGGTGCCAAAACATAATAAAATACGTGTAACTCTTGACTTGAGGACTACTAGGTCAAAAAGCAGGGTGGAATGCCCTAGACCAACAATTGCAAGGGAAGGAGGCTTTAATGCCAGTGTTACATCACAAAATAAGTCTTAGTAGATGAGCAAAGATCCCAAGAAAGCATTGTACAAGGCCTGCTCATAGTGCCAGGACAAGACTTTGAATGTCCTAGGACATTTAACTAAAATACGATGTGCCATACAAGAGGTCAAAAGTTCAGTGAAGGTGCTGGATCTCAAGGCTGCTTCTAAACGGGCTCAGAGAAACATATTTTCTGGGAGATAATGAAGGGAATTCATTTAAAAGAAGCGAGGTATATTATTGTGGATAGATCCTAAATTGGGGAATATTGCAGAATCAGACGTTGGCTGTTCTGTACAAGGATCCCTGTCTCGAGATAATTACATAAAGGAAATTGGCAAATAGGTTCAGTCTTCTACTTTTGACAAGGCACATACATCACTGATGACAGTATTCAGTCGGGATTCCACTGGCAGGCTCAGGGGTTGTTTTGCTGGCCAGACAACCTTCTACAGACCCTTCTAATACCACTAGCTCAGTTTCTACATGCCTTTCTTCTTCCCATGCACATGGAGGGTTGGCCACAGGGCCCCGCAGCTAACCTCCATAACCACCTAACCCCGCATTATGCACAGCTGAACAATCTGTCTCTTTTTGTGTGAGAATAGGTGTGAGAGGGTGTCTCTGGGTGTGAGAGTGTCTGTATGGGTGTGAAAATGGGTGCATGAGGGTCTGATGGGGTCTGTGAGTGGGTGTGTCAATGTCTGAGTGGGTCTGTAAGTGGGTGCATGAGTGTCTGAGTGGGTCTGTGAGTGGGTGTGTGAGTGTCTGAGTGGGTCTTTGAGTAGTTGCATCAGTGTCTGAATGGGTCTGTGAGTAGGAACATCAGAGTCTGAGTGGGTCTGTGCGTGGGTGCATGAAGGTCTGAGTGGGTTTGTGAGTGGGTGCATGAGTGTCTGAGTGGGTGCGTGAGGGTCTGAATGGGTCTATGAGTGGGTGAGTCAATGTCTGAATGGGTCTGTAAGAGGGTGCATCAGTGTCAGAGTGGGTCTGTGAGTGGGTGCGTCGGTGTCTGAGTGGGTCTGTGAGTGGTTGCATGAGGGTCTGAGTGGGTTTGTGAGTGGGTGCATCAGTGTCTTAATGGGTCTGTGAGTGGGTGCATGAGGGTCTGAGTGGGTTTGTGAGTGGGTGCATCGTGTCTGATGGGTCTGAAAGTGTTTGTGGGAGTCTATGAGTGAGTCTGAGTGGGTGCATGAGTGTCATGAGTGGGCGCAAGAGTCTCTGAGTGCATTTATAAGTGAAATAATTAGTGTATGAATGAGTGTGAGTTTTTTTAACATTTTTTTTTTTGCTTATTCGTGATTAATCCTGATTAATCTTAATTGATCTTGATTAATCATTAATAGTGTGCATGATGAAGACAAATAATTTTAAACCCATAATTTGACCACCAAACACCTCAATATCACACTCCTCGGGTCAGGGTACGTCCACCCTGACCCGTATGCTACTTTTCATTTTGTTTTTCAGCCCCAGGGGCCCTCTCCCATAACATAAAATATCAGCTACAACTTTCTACTTAGGGCGTGGCCAGACAATTACAGCTCCTCTAGTTATGTGCGCATTTGCAAAAATTCGCAAATATTCACGATTTATTCTCGACCTCAGATATACAAATTTGCATTTCCCTTAATTTCTCATCAACTACTGAACAGGTTTACACCAACTAAGTGAAAGCGTAATCTGCTTACCAAAAGCTAGCTTTCTGCCAAATTTAGTGTAATTCTGTCCAGTGGCTCGGGCTGTAGTCATGTCTAAAGGTCCTATGAGAATTAACATAGAAAACTTTTTTGACCCCCCCCCTCCCCCTTTCACTTGGCCCCCGCTTAACAGATTACCCCAAAACTTTCTGCACGGAACAAGATTCACCAGGACACTTGTTTTGGAAAATTTAGTGAAGATTGGCCGAATGGTGCCAAAGATATAGGCAAGTCAAAAATCGCTTTTTTCTCTGGAAACATGGTCCTAACTATAACTACCTAGTGGATATATATATATATATATATATATATATATAAATATATATATATATATAAAGAACAGAGGGGTGAATGTTGAGGACTGGAGAATGCGCCTTGTAGGGTACTATCTACAGAAAGTTACAACACTTTTGGCATCCACTATACTTTCTCTAGTTGTAAAGTTTCTTCAAAATTCATAACAACTTACATGAACAGCTCTAGTAGACTTGGACTTTTACATACATGATGTGTAGACTACTCCAAATCTTCAGGAGAAGACTCTATTTTCCTGGATGTACTACACAGTAAGTAGTAGTGTACAGACGTGAAACAGACTATTGGTTAAAGTGGGTGATTATACAACCAGCTAGGTCCAAAGAAAAATCAGTAGTGCAGGGGCAGTGCCTGTTAAGTGTCAGACTTGACTTACGACTAATTTTACCCCTTACCTACCCATCCTTTAGAACCACTAGCCAGTCTTGCAGTCACCTACCAGTATGCATGGCAGGTACAAGCTTCAATCGAGTAATAAGACCTGAAGCAATGCTGTGCAATGGCGGCCGTAACTAAACACTTAAACAAAGTTTTCTTCGGCAAGTGGATATCAAACTTTTTTCAAACTTAAAAGAAAACCAGCTTAATAATTCCAAGATTTAAAACAGACCTGCCATGTTTTCGAAGGTCAGTGTTGCTGGAGCATTGCTGCGGGAATCACACTCCTGGTATCGCACCCAGGTTTTGTCCAGCTCCTCCATGAATCCATTCTCATGGGACCTTGAAACGGAACCAGAAAGGTGTCAGCAGGTTTTGGCAGGACTCATCAATGTTTACAGGCAACCAGAGGAAGCGTGCCCCTGCTTACATTTTAACTTCATTAGATCACTTCAACTGTTGAAAACTGAAATTAGAACAACACACAAATACATTCTACCATAGATTGTACACATTTTCCACACTGCAGGGAATCTGGTGTGGTTTGTTGGCACATGCACTTGAATGTAAACGTGTCTTTTTAATGCCATATATTCATTTCCACATATCTTTATTTTCCTCTAATAGAAAACAGTTTATTTCAATTTTACAGTGTTAGAATAAATTACATTACAGTCCATTTTTTAAAACATTTCTCCTGTTCAGTTCCTCTCACTATGTTCAATGCCTTGCTTTCTAAACCTCAAGACATACACACAGACATACACAGGTACACAGGACCCTTCACACGAAGCTCCTGAAGCTTGCAATGCCCATTACCCCAATTAGTGCTGCCAATGCCAGTACCAATACAACTGGTAAGCATCACACTCTCGCAATTGTGATAATTAGGACTATTCCAGGCCACTCAGAGATACAATAATGGTCTGGGTGGCAGGTAATGCTAAGTTTCCTGTATTTTGAATTATTAAGCACTTTGTGGTGCTCACCTCAAAATTAGACAAACAGCGCCAACATGTGGTGGAGTTTCTTAAGCACTGCTGAAGAGAATTATGTGCCAGTACCGAGCACCCGCAAACATTAGCTCAAATTAAGCAAGGCATGTACATTAATATAGTAATAACCATCACATAATAATCTACAAAGGTCATGGTAAAACAATATCAGCCACTAATTCTACAGCCATTAGAACAGCTTCTACCCAAGTCTCTTATATGGCACAAACAATTAAAACAATTTAAAAATTCCCTTGAACCACTTTCTTTTGTGACTTTGTTTACCCTAACATCATTCCATTTACGAAGTTGGCAATTGTGTAACTAACTGAAATGCTGTTACTCAGACTTATGTGTCAAATACATTTTTGTATTGGATTCACAAGCTACTAACAGTGTAGGAGAAAAATAGGGATAGCCTTTCTAAAGAAGTCGCGAACATGCTTCCACTTGGCTGACACTCATATCTGAATTAATGAAAATGATGACACTCCATCATTTAGCCCCAGGTAGTTTGATACCGTTCAAAGTGAACAAGTATTTATGGTGGAAATATAATGCATTTTGGGGGTCCTTTCTGCATATATTGTGTACAAGGTAGATTGGGGATGTGTCATCCAATCAAGCAAGTCATATGTTTCAACCTTAAAAAACAAATAATGCCCATCAGTCAACCTCAGACATGAGAGTGACAAAATAAAAGAAATTGAAAAATGGTTGACCCTTTTAAAGGCTTTACTCCAAAGAAAGACTTGTCACAGAGCAATGTATGACATTGTTACAGGGCAAATAGGTCCAGTTGGTTTAGAGTCTAGTACTTGGTTCCACCACTCCAGGAGACATTATGGGCTATTTATAGAAAAGAATCAACATTCAGAAATCTTTGGGTAACATTTTCACTAATTTACTTACCTACTCAGTTTGTCAGTTACAGATGTGCAAGGATGTGTACTCACTCACTTAGTAGCGCACCTACTGATTACTGACTTATTTTTTCACTTGCTCATTGCAGGAAATGGCATGTTAAGTAGAAGGGCATAGCAGTGAATGAGCTCTCTCAAAGTTAAACAATGTTGGGGCAGATGTATGAAGAGACTCCCCTCTCCCCACAAGGTCATCCAACATGATTCTCAAAGGAAAAGGGGTTCCTAAATGAGCCTCTGCCCCTTTGCAAATCAGTTAACACCTTTTGTGGGGGAGATGCGCTAAACATTGGAAGGGGTACTACGAGTCCCAGACTGCTCTAGACCCCAGGAGGCAGCCATCTCACTGCACCAGCTGTCCCTAATCACCTCACCAGCAGCACTATAAAGCGCCAGGGGGACAACGCAGCGCGGGACGTGCTGAATATTGGAAGGGGGACTACGAGTGCCAGACTACTCTAGGCCCCAGAAGGTGGCCATCTCACTGCACCAGCTGTCCCTAATCACCTCACCAGCAGCGCTATAAAGTGCCAGGGGGACAACGCAACGCGGGACGTGCTGAACATTGGAAGGAGGACTACGAGTCCCAGACTGTTTGGCCCCAGGAGGCGGCCCTCTCACTGCACCAGCTGTCCCTAATCACCTCGCCAGCAGCGCTATAAAGTGCCAGGGGGCTGCCGGAGCCAGAAGGAGGCTGGGCTTGGCGGGGGAAGCTGCATAGCTCCTCCCCTGTGGCGACCGGAGGTGCACTAAATGATCTCCGCTTCCAGCAGTTGGGGGCCATAGAAGGGGCTGGGCTCACTTATTCGATTTTTATTTGCAATCTCATGAGCAGTGGGAAGTTAGGAGAGAAGTTCTTGAGCCTCTGGTTGGTGCTTGCTGGGGCCCCTTACTTTAATCTCACTGCATGCCTAGAGCTAAGACATCTTGTCGTAAGACAACTAGCAAGGCCGCTCCCGGGCCTACGAACTCTATAGGTCAAGTAGGTCCCTCCAAGTCGAGTATGGACAGATTTATAGTAAGGGCTGTGGAGATAATCGATAAGGAAATTGAGCTGGCAGAGCGTCGGCTTTCTGTATCCTCCCTACGTTCCATGCCCCTGGGTTGCTAGGGGCCTCATTAATAGGAGCTTCTAATGATGAGGAGCTGGTTGGGAGGGGAGGTAGTAGTGAGGTGATGCCCTGTGATGATCCTGTGGCAGTTGGGATTCAGGGGGACGTCGACGAGCCAGATCAGGCTCAGAGGCAGAAGTATGATCCCCTTGAGTTTGGAGCCATGGATTTAGTTCCCACAAATAACACAGGTGATAAGATGGTAACAAGAAATAAGAGGAAAGGAATGATAATCACTTATGTTGTGGTTGTATCCAAGTGGCAGCCCAACGCATTATTCCTTCCGAAAAAGAGGGGGCAGCCCAACGCTCCATCCATTCTAAAAAAAGAGGGGGCAGGTAATGGGAAGGGGCAGGGACAAGGGCAGGCTCAGGGGGAGATGGTTGTACAGATGGAAAAAAAATTATGTAGCATCCTTGACTTAATATTGTAGCCTGTAATCGACCGTCTCAACTCGATAGAGACTATGATTTTACGATTTGAGTTTAGCCACAACAACAGAGATCCCTTTACCAAGCCTAAGGAGAGAGGGTGTGGCAGGACCCATGAGCCAGGTGGAATCCCTGACATCCAGAGAGCACGCCCGAAAGGGACCGGAGAGGAACCGTTGATCCACCAAACAACAAGTAAAGGAAGAGGTCTACCTGTATTTAGTGAACCCTCTAAGGGACTTTTCCAACGCCCAAGTAGTGGACACCGTGTGGGTGATGAGCAAGGGGTTGGAGACCATGGCAGTGGATCTGAGGAAGCTGGGTCTGTGTATTTGCGTACTGACACCTTTGATAAATGACCTAGAATTTCTCCGGAGTGTACCCCTTAAATTATTATCCTAGAGAATGTTCCTCGGTTACCCAGAGGAACAAGTGAGTCGCATAACTCATAACTATATAACGTTGCACACTGGTTACGGAAACAGTCGGGCTGGCCAGAGGTCCTCAGTGAGGAAATATTCACTACCCAATGGGTATGCCAAAAGTTTCACATGGGGACTGTATAATTGTGAACTTCAAGTCACCTAGCAGTGTCAAATATCTGTTAAATATGATTGGTAATAAAAACCAAGTGAATGGGGGTATTGGAATGTTACCCCTGGGTTTTTTGTATCCCCCAGTAGCAGGGGGTTCTGGGAATATACTGTCTGACCAACATCGAGCACTACAAACCGGGTGTATACAACATCCTACCTTTAAGGTACCTATTTGGAACCGCTACTACCCACTATCCACACTAGACCAGTTAGACTTACTAGGTCCTTTGGGGTTACGGAAGGACAGGGTAACTCTTACACCCCAAGGACCAGCTGTCACCAAATCAACCATAGAGGCTCCCGTAGGGGGGGATCTTGTATATATCGATGGGCAATGGACAAAGGGGTGATTCTCCCGAAAAGGTGGCTGAATACAGGACAAACTTATCACTAATCTCCTGGAATGTTGCAGAGTGAACCCTAAGATAGCTGACAAAGCATGGAGCTCCCTTACAGAGAAATATGATGTCTGTGTGTTCCAAAAAACATGGGCTGTTAACAAGGCCTTTGTTAGAGGATTTACCACTTATAGCGTTGAGGCCCTGCCACCAAGGAAAATGGGCCGGGCAATGGGGGAACTTCTGATCTTGGTCAGAAATTACATAGTCTGAAGGCATGAATTACTGAGGATAGACTCCCCCGACCTAATGGGCATTAGCTTATGATTCTCAAGGGGATTAACCTTGGTTATATTAAATGTGTATGCACATACTTTGCCAGCAAACAGAGAGTCCTCTTTTGGCAATGTTTGAAATGCTAGTGGAAACTTATAAAAGTAAGCCTAGCCTAATAGTGGCTGGAGACTTCAATACCTGATTTGAACCGTGTCTTGCCCTCAACATGGTAATCAGTAAAGAGGATGAGCAATGGGGTGTCCCACAGCTGGTAGGTAGGCCAATAAGTCATCTTTCTCACATGGCCCTGTAGATAGTGGCAATGGTGGCGGCCCAGGAGCTACGTGCCTGTAATGGGAGAACAAACTCGGATCAAGCGCGAGCGCCCACTTTTAGAAGGGGGCACCAAAGGAGTGTGATTGATTATATCTTGTTGGATGTGCGATTATTGCCTGATCTGGAAGATATGGAGGTACTTAGCACCACTGTGAGTGACCATCGCCTACTAGCAGTATGGCTTAATGGAGGGAAATTTGTTAGGTCTCCCAACTGGGGACTTTCAGACCTGCCGGAACCGAGTATCTCTAATAATCAGCGACGAGTAACGTGGCCTAGAGTCCTGGCTGATCGGGAAGCGCATGCTGAGATCTATCAGTGGTTCATACAGTTTTTAGACGAATTTGAAGATCTGCATATAGTTTTCTCTAGTGAATACCGAGGCAGCCATAGGTTGGGAACAAAACATCCACATTGGTTTAATCGGGATTGTAGGGTGGCTAAGCGGGTGCTGGTAACCGCCATAAGGGAGTGTAATCCGCACAAGCACAAGCAATGTATGAAAAGGCTCAAAGGGTGGCAAGGAAAGAAAGAGATGATGAAAGCTGGCAAAAGCTACTTAAGGTATTGAGGCTAGGAGATAATCATGCCTTCTGGGCCATAATATCAGATGTAACTGGTGAATTGGGTACTTTGAGGCACTGTAACATTGCACCAGATAAGTGGGAGGAACACTTTTGTGCTTTATATTCAGTGAGTGTAATTGATAAGGAGGAGGTTTCTGGTGGTACCCCACATCAACACACAGGGAACCCCTTAGTAGACCTTAATATAGCATTAGGGGTGGAGAACCCTTGTATAGCTTTGGGTGAGGTAGATAGTCCTTGAATTATTTTTTTCATTGGAAGACACGCTGGCAGCTATCGATAGTCTGAAACCTCTTAAAGCTCCAGGCTTGGATTGAATTCCCAGAGACCTATACAAGTCCAAACCACGAGTGTGGGCAGGGTATATAAATGTTCTTTCTAATGCAATAGTAAGCGGGGGCAGCATGCCGGATACCTGGAAAGGGGCCAAAATTATTCCTGTGTTTAAAAAAGGAAACGCGAGCTGCCCTGCTAACTATGGCCCTATTAGCCTGCTGGATAATGTCCAAAAAATATTTGCTAGGCAGGTTCTTGACAAACTGTTGGGCTGGGCAGCTAGCGTAGAGATATTCTTGCCCTTGCAGGCAGGATTTCGGCCCAAGACAAGTACCATCGATCAGGTATTTAGGTTTTCAATATTGTACTGGAAACAGGTCCTCCTCCAACGTCAGAGGTTATAAGTAGCCTTTGTTGATCTGCGAGCTGCTTTTGACTTAATCCCACGTGAAAAAACTGTGGCAAGTTCTAAGGAAGATGGAAGTCCTTAGTAGTCTAGTGGACATCTTGATTAGACTACTTGTGGAAACTACGCCCAAGTCCGCTGGGGTGGGCAAGGAGAAGTGACATCTAGAATTCCGATAGGCCGTGGGGTTCGACAAGGTTGTGTGCTGGCACCTACGCTTTTTTCTCTCTATATGAATGACATCACCGAATATCTTGGATAGTGTATAAATGATTCTCCCACCATTTGTGATGGAAAAATCCCCATCCTTCTGTTTGCAGACGACTCACTGCTAATTTTCAAGTCTCTAGTGGGACCGCAAAATCTGGTGTTAAACTTCGGGTCCTTTTGTAGAGAAAGGGGGATGGAGATAAACTGCTCTAAGACCAAGTTTATGGTCTTTGACAATTCTACCGTCAGAATGAGGAGCATAAAATGGGTGATTCCAACCTTGAAAGGGTGTCAGAATTTGATTATCTAGGTATCACATTGTCACCTTGTCCCCAAAATTAAAATGGGAACCTCACGTAGTAACACTAGCACATAGATCTAACGCCATTCTTCGATTCTTCAGAGCCGCAAGCACTCGCTCTATCTCACCAGCTCTTGAGGCTTATCGAGCTAAGGCCCTCAATGCAGCAACCTATGGAGCAATAATATGGGGGTATGCTAACTCACATAGGATAGAGATAGCTGAAAAATGTTTATTAGGGCGCTAGAGGCCGTACCACCTAGTACCCTGCTTATACCCTTGAGATTTGATATAGGTATAAATCAGGTGATTGATCAAATACAGCTAAAACCCCTACTCTATTGGGTACGGGTTTGGTCTACCCCTGAGTTGGCCAGATATAGTGCATGTGTAAGACACTTGGTAAAGCTAGACCTAGCTCGAAAAGTCCCTTGGCTGGGCTTTGTCTTTGCATGGTTTAAAAAGTTGAAGCTTGAGGCACTTTGGGAACAGCCGGACCAAATCCGCTGTGAAGACAAACAGGTAGTTAAGGTGGCTTACTGGCAGTATATTAGGGAGCGCCAACAGTATAGGGCTAACCTGGGTCATCTCACAGAAACATATCTGGAATTCAAAGCTGTGCCCAAATTTGAAGATTTCCTGGACCAAGGGCAAAAGGTTTGTATCTGCGATATAGATATGGCCACTTGCCCTTAAACGCTTTCTGTAGCTCGTGGCGAGGAGATGGGCCATCTGTCTTATGCCCCTTGTGTAAATCTAAGCCTGAAACAGTCAATCATATTGTTATTGTCTGCCCTGGGCATCGAGCCTCAAGGTGGTGGTGGCTTAGGCCAGTTTGCTTAATCCTGGGGATTGGGGATTATCGATTGGCGATGCACCTGTTTAAGACAAGTACAGACAAGAGTTTAGTCTATCCTATGAGCCATTTTCTCCTGGGTGTGTAGATCAGAAGAGATATGGCTCTGGATTGGGAGGGGGCATGCAAGGGGGCTGGGAGAGTTATTCCACATGAAGTTTAAGGACTCTGGTAAAGTAAGGCCCTTGATAGGCTCGTTGTTGCACTGCCACTTTACGAGGATCAATAGTGGGCTAGTTCTATAGCTAACATAGAAGCCATGCTCTGAATGAGAAGGAGGGGCATAAATGTTTTAAACTGGTGTTTTTAATTGCTGAAAGGTTTTAAGGATTTATAAGCTGATTATGTGGCGCTAACAAACCCCTCACAGAGATGGGCGTAGTAATATATTGTGACAAGCAATATAGGGTATGTAAGAAATGGAGCACCTTAGAAGACTAGAAATCGTTTAGTCTTTGCTGTCTTTTATAAGAATTTTATTTTTACTGTTTTTCTGTTAGTAATATATAATTCTAGATTTATTAATGTATTGTTTTGAATAATGTATTTTTTTATGCATGCATTTAGGGAAAACCGCCGAAATGAAGTATTTCAATCGATCACCTATTGTGAAGTGCTGGTAGCTAGTCAATGGTTTGAGACCGTAATGGCGGTTGCAAACCATTGACACATACAATACTGAAATGCAATTTCCTCCAGGAGTTAAAAATCTTTACAGTCCCAATTTTGTTAAGAACACCGAATATCTTCCTCCATT
Source organism: Pleurodeles waltl (assembly GCF_031143425.1). Classification (NCBI taxonomy): domain Eukaryota; kingdom Metazoa; phylum Chordata; class Amphibia; order Caudata; family Salamandridae; genus Pleurodeles; species Pleurodeles waltl. Next base: position 1,572,823,584 of record NC_090445.1, on the reverse strand, counting down.
ACTCCTACATCTCTCAAACGTCTGGTGACAGCTCCTAGTGTACCACAGCACAGGCAACAGTGTGAGACAGACTCAATCACTCTCTTCATTAAATATGCCAGTACTCCAGTGGCATTGACATGATGTTTTTTATTTAAAAATGGCCTTCTTGTTCCTCATCTCCCTTTAGATTTCACAAGGCCAACTTCCCAGACCTTTGAGAATCAATGTTACAAACTGGTTTCAAGAGAAAACACAATACAAGACACAATACATGACATCAGCCCTTACTCAGGTAGACATGGTTACTGGGGCAGCAGTCTTCTTAATCGTGTCTTCTCCCAATTTCAGCAAAGTTTCACTTTCCATGAGGTGGACAAGCTGCTCTATAGATATAATCCAGTCGTGTGAGTGTGATGATGCTTTGAGCCTATCACTGTGACTTTCCATGTTGCCCCCACCACTAGTTTACATTGTATTCTTTGAACGGAAAAGAAATTGTGAAAGGGAGAATCCAATTTGAGATGCTGGACTAATAATTGACCTCTCTCTTGGTTTCAAAGGAAAACCCCTGAAGATGGTCATTTTTTTTATTGTACGTACCTGGGTGGAAGGTTATTTTAAAAAGACCTACATCAAAAGTCCTCCTCCCACTGGGCCTAGTATTTGCAATGTGAGAATATATGCCAGGTCATCCTACTTGTCCTTGGTTGACAAATGCCGACAGTACATCTGCTCTTTCTCTCCAAACTGGACCTTGTGTTATGGTAATTCAAACTAGAAGTGTGGATTCAGCATACTATGTGGCTTAAACTAAATGAAGAAATAATTTCATGAAGTTTACAAAACCGAAAAGTACACTCTGTCTGAAAATCATATTTGCGAAACACTTAAGGTCCCCAATGGATAGGAATTGTGCAGTGTAGCACGATGTTTCAAAATAAGGAGTCACAATCGACTATTCAGTTGGAAACAAAATTGGGAGACCTTCAAAAAGATGTACTTCACTACACACACTCACCTTATTTCTAGTTTCCTCATTAGGCACAAGTTCATTCAGCAACATACTCACATGTTTGCATGCTCACTCTCTTACTTCCTCATTCACTCACAATCTTACATGCTCATTCTCAATCTAATATTCTCACATTCTGCACCACTCATTAGTTTACTTTCTCACTTACACGGTGGTATACTCACTCTTGACTGCCGTAATTACAAACTGTTAGACCTGTCAATCTAAGTGTGGCCTTCTTGCCTGCACCCTTTTATTTTTCTGAATGTGTTGTTACTGCCCTTAGGACTCTATGCACTTTACCACTGCTAACTGTTGCTAAAGTGCTTGTGCTCACTCCCTACACATGGTAAAATTGTTTTACGCCTGATAGGAATATTTAATTTACTTATAAGTCCCTAGAAAGTGATATACCGCGTAGCCAGGGCCTGTAAATTAAATGCTAATACTGGACACTTATTGTGCCATTCACCTAAGTAGCCTGAATGCAGTTTCTAACTGGCCATATTGACTTGGCAAAATATACCCCTTGCCAATTCTTAATTCCCCTTTCATTACAAATAAGTCACCCCTAAGATAGGCCCTAGGCAGCTCATAGAGTAGGGTGTGTTGTAATTAAAAGGTTGGACATGTACTGTTAAGTTTTACATGTCCTAGTAGTGAAAGCTCAAAAAAATCATTTTTCACTACTGAGAGGCCTACCATAACATTGGATTGCCTTAGTATATTTATTAAGTGCTAACCTATGAATGGGAGGAAGTAGAAAATTCATGTTTGGTGTCTGAGAAACTGTAATTTTAAATCATCTTTAATGGTAAGGTCGGATTTTAAGTCATCATTTTGTAAATGCCACTTTTAGAAAGTTGAAATTTTCGGCCCTAATTATTTGTTGCCTGCAACTTGTTCCTGGGTTACATGACTGGGAGTAGTTGGCAGTTGGATTTGTATATTCTTCCCAGATACCCACACAATAGATTGATTAAGTGTGCCTGGATGGGCCATCTCTGGCAGGGTGATGGGTGGAGCTAGGCTCTGCCCCACTTGCAAATCAATAGGCTGTACCCTGTCTTCACACAACAAATTTTACATTAGTCCATTGTGCCTGTCACCAGGATGCAGCCATGACTGAGGAGCACTTCAAAGCGAATCTCTACAAATGTCCTCTACTTCAAAGAAGGCACCAGAACTGGAAATAGGACCCTCAGACCCAATCTTTAGGTAACTTTCTGGACCTGCGGAAGAACTCTCAGAAGACTGCCTGCTGCTGTGTAATTCAGAAGACTGCTTTGATGCACTGCTCTTCTGCCTGGAGCCTGCCTTGAACCCTCAGAAGCCTGCTGTACTGTTTGAGCAATGTTCCCCGGCTGGAATCCAGGACAAGCAGAGTTACACCAGAGGCTAGTCGTCTGGCCTTCTGACTAGAGCCTAAGGAACAGAAAAGGCTCCAACCCTCTTGAATCCTTATCTGGGATCAGCCTGAGTGAGTCCTGACCCTCCAAGTGCTGCAGGCCTCGAAAACTCTACTTGCCCACTTGCTATGGCGAGTCATATTTTATCAGGTTGGGCTATTTTTAGGACCTACTCACCCATAATGGTAAGTTGACAAAGAACAAGCATTTTGTTCAGTCAGAAAGTGAAGGAGCAATAAAGAGGCCTTTAAATCATGTTTTGATCTTGACACATTTGTTCAGTGCTCAGAGACAGAGGTCAAAAAATGGTTAGCATTTTTACAATTACCCTTCCGTATCTCATTGCAGAGTTCCAGGATTTTATAAACTGAATTGTCTAACTTGCTGTACAAAGAGTGTGAAGTGAAAGGCTGCAGGGTGTCAGATTTTTCCTAACATACATTTAAATAGGCAATAAGTAAACTGTACAAACGTTTCAAAATATATTTCAGTAGTTTTGAAACCCATTTTTTATACTTCTGAGTGATGAAACAAATATTTCAATAGGATGAAAACTAATCAGAACACTACTTGGCGAAGTGAAAATGATAAATGTTTTCAGAAACCCAATTGCCACTGATTATTGTTAATACACTATAGGCCCTCATTTCAACATTGGCGGGCAGCAACCGCCGCCTGCAAAGTTGAAACCGCGGGGCGGCCGCCAATGCGGCCGCACTCCCGCGGAGTCTATTTGGAGATCCCCGCTGGGCCGGCGGGCGGAAACCTGGTTTCCACCCACCAGCCCAGCGAGGATCTCGGCCGCAACACAGGAGCCGGCTCCAAATGGAGCCGGCCGTGTTGCGGCAGTGCGATGGGTGCAACAGCAGACAGTGAAAAGCTCCATGGAGCTGTGGCAGGGGGCCCCTGCTGCAGGGGCCCCCAGGGGCCCCGCAACTCCCCTTTCTGGAAGCCTTTTCATGGCGGTTCATACCGCCATGAAAAGGCTAGCGGGAGGGGGACTCGTAATCCCCTGGGCAGCGCTGCAAACAGCGCTGCCCTGGGGGTTTACAACCGCCGGTACAAAAGTGGTGGGAAACCACCAGTACAAAAGTGGCAGGAAACCGCCGGTCCCGGCAGTGAGACCGCGGCGCTTCCGCCGCAGTTGTAATGCCCGAGTTTGTACCGCCAGCCTGTTGGCGGTACAAACTCCAAAACAGCCCTGGCGGTCTTTGACCTCCAGGGTTGTAATGACGGCCTATATAGTTTTATCAGTAAAACTGCAAGTTAGTGAGAACGTTTTTGACCATTTCTTGGAAATATACTGTCTGTAAATAACAGTAAGCTACCACATCATGCCTTCATGATATATTTATTAAAAGTGAGTGTTTAAACATAAACTGAGAAACGTCCCTGCCCTGATGGCGATGCTATTAGTAAACTAAGAGGCAAGTCAGGGATCATGTGTACCCTATATGCGGGCTAGATTCTCAGGGCCTCATTTATGAGGAAGTGATGCAGTGCAGCGCAGCAAGTCACTTTTCTGCACTGCAATGTTACCTTGCTGCACTGCACCATGTGGCAGGGAAGGGGCAGAAATGTGCTGCATTTAAGGCAACATGGTTCATTCCTCTCCTTTCCCATACGCTGGTGCACAATGGGCTGCCTAGCACCAATGCAGAGAACCGTGCACCATGGTGCAAGGTTGCCTACATTGCATTCAGGATTGTTTTTGTGCAAGAAGGGAAACTTTCCTGCACAAAAACAATCCTGGGAGTCATATTCCTCTTTTTATGTGTGCTGCAAAATGCAGCACACATAGAAAGAGGAAGAACTGAGGAGAAATAGAGATATTTCTACTAGTTACGCCTCCCATGGGAAGGTATAAGATTTTGCTGCATTCCGAGGTTTGCAAGTTCTTGTAAGTCTGGGAATGTGTCAAAATCCCGGAGAGATGCGTGGAAACACCCATGCAATGCCAATGGAAAGCCTTCCTAGGGCACAGTAACACAACACAGAGATTTGCACTGCACTGCATTACTCCAGATTTTGTCAAGTCCTGGAAGTGGCGCTAAAAGTGCCCAGATAGCCAAAACAAAAACTCTGGACTTTGAACTTATTGGCTGAAAAGTGCTCGGAGAACTGAAAGAAGACTTAGCCTACCTTCTCATCCATCCACCCAGGATGCATCACCAGTCTGTCTGATTTCACCATGTTCTTCTCCACAGCAGCCCATTTTGTTCAGTGGTCATCCGCAGAAGGGGTGTCTGGCCTCATAAAGCCCTCGTCAGCTACAGCTTGCAGCTTCATCCAGCTGCAGATTTTTGACTTCCAAAAAAGAAACTAAGGGGGTCATTCTGACCCTGGCGGTCATTGACCGCCAGAGCCAACGACCGCGTGAGCACCGCCAACAGGCTGGCGGTGCTCCCAAGGGCATTCTGACCGCGGCGGTACGGCCGCGGTCAGAAACGGAAAACCGGCGGTGTACCGCCGGTTTTCCGCTGCCCTGAGGAATCCCCCACGGCGGCGCAGGTTGCTGCGCCGCCATGGGGATTCCGACCCCCTTACCGCCATCCTGTTCCTGGTGGTTTTGGCCGGCAGGAACAGGATGGCGGTAAGGGGTGTCATGGGGCCCCTGGGGGCCCCTGCAGTGCCCATGCCAATGGCATGGGCACTGCAGGGGCCCCCGTAACAGGGCCCCACCATGATTTTCAGTGTCTGCCATGCAGACACTGAAAATCGCGACGGGTGCAACTGCACCCGTCGCACCCCTTCCACTCCGCCGGCTCCATTCGGAGCTGGCATCCTCATGGAAGGGTGTTTCCCGCTGGGCTGGCGGGCGGCCTTCTGGCGGTCGCCCGCCAGCCCAGCGGGAAACCCAGAATACCCGCAGCGGTCTTTTGACCGCGCAGCGGTATTCTGGCGGTCCCAGCCAGGCCGGCGGCTTCTGCCGCCGGCCGGGATCAGAATGACCCCCTAAGTCTAGATGTAAAAATCTTCACCTCAACTTCCTCCAGAGGCTCCATGGCGATGATCCTGAACTTTACCTTCTCAGACATTTTTCCCCTAAATTCCATCTGAAGATAAGCTGGGACAAGGTCCAATCCTCTCGTATTGGATTGTTGCTGTTGGTGTTGCTTGAGCAGTGTTCCTACCCCACTAAAACAACAACAACTTCCCACATGAACGCACTCAAACATTCAAAATGTTTGTACCACAGCTTTGGTAACCATTTTCCTGTTTCACTAGGGAGGAGAGAGAGCACATTCTATTAGTCTGTGCTGCCTGGTTGAGCAGAGATATTTCAAAGTTTCTCAAAGAAAGTTATATACTTTACATTTCTCCATTACTTTTCCTGGCTACATTTATTCCTTGTCAGTGTTGCAGTGTTGCTTGACTTCAGCCAATATGTTTGTGCTGACCAGGTGGAATGTCTTCTTCAGTTCATCAGTTACACATTACTACCTCTCCAACCATGATATCAAGCTGACCATTTCATCAACATGATTATTATATCAACATGGCCAATAGTGCAACCTGATATGGCCATAATTTGATATGTGTACTATTCTCACAGTAATGTTGGCAGCAAAATATAATTTCCTCACAGACATTTTCTCATGCCACTATATCCTTTCTCCTATTTCCTCATTAGATAACATTTGGCTGTCCAACATTTTCTCTTTTTCCGACTTGACGTCGGTGCATATCACATTAACTAGAATTTTTATACAATCATCTCCTCATTAAAACCTTTTATGTAGCATCACAATTTTAATAAGACAATATGGGGGTCATTCTGACTCCCACCGGTGGCGGTAACCGCACGCCCTGCGGGAGCCGCCGAATGACCGCACCGCGGTCAAATGACCACGGCGGTCATTCTGAGTTTCCCGCTGGGCTGGCGGGCGACCGCCAGAAGGCCACCCGCCCGCCCAGCGGGAAACCCCCTTCCACAAGGATGCCGGCTCCGAATGGAGCCGGCGGAGTGGAAGGGGTGCGACGGGTGCAGTTGCACCCGTCGCGATTTTCAGTGTCTGCCACGCAGACACTGAAAATCTATGTGGGGCCCTGTTAGGGGGCCGCTGCAGTGCCCATGCCAAAGGCATGGGCACTGCAGGGGCCCCCAGGGGCCCCACGACACCCGTTCCCGCCAGCCAGGTTCTGGCGGTGAAAACCGCCAGAACCAGGCTGGCGGGAAGGGGGTCGGAATCCCCATGGCGGCGCTGCTTGCAGCGCCGCCCTGGAGGATTCCCTGGGGCAGCGGGAAACCGGCGGGACACCGCCGGTTTCCCGTTTCTGACCGCGGCTGTACCGCCGCGGTCAGAATGCCCATGGAAGCACCACCAGCCTGTTGGCGGTGCTTCGCGGTCGTTGGCCCTGGCGGTCCATGACCGCCAGGGTCAGAATGACCCCCTATATGTGTTTGATTGTATTTTTTAAAATATTTACATAAGAAATTCTCATTTTTTTAGGCGCCTGTATATTTATAATGAGGTACTGAGCCTTCTACTACTAACAAAACTATCATAATAGTTCAAAAGGTAGTAAAACAAAAATTAAAAATGGCTATAATCAAAGAGGCAAGTTAATTTAAATTAAATTACTTGTATTAATTGTATTTACATTTAAAATTAAACTAATCTTAATTCATCTAATTGTGAATCAGGGATAGATTTACTATTCAAAATATTGGAACAGAAAGAATATTTTCTGTAATTGGGACAAAAATGTAAGTCTTGCTCCCAAAAAAATGCAAGAAAAACATAAAAAAAGAAAATCTAAATAACAGCTGGCCGCTACTTATTCATATCGAAAGAAAGGAATTCCTATCACTGAGACAAGTTTGCCTTACTTAGTATATGATGACATAACAATCGGAATCGGTACGGCTTCCACTATGACGTTTTGGGTGCTACCTTCTGACAATCACCTTGAAAAAGTCCAGATCGACTGTGGGGCATGCGGGAGGTTCATAAATGAATCTGAAAGAGAACTCATCGGGTCGAAAATAATTTTATTTTTAGCCTGTGAATCCTCCAACTTTTTCAAGATAGGCAACATGTCGCCCATGCTACCGCAATCTGAAGGGCAGGCCCTGCACAGCCTGAATGGTCTCTGCAGGGTTTCGTGGAAGGACATTGAGAATAAGTTAAAGAGCTTGTGTGGAAAACTGTCACAATAATGGTAACTTAATGGTCCCAAATCTATTGCAGCTACTTCCCTCCATGACCAAGACAGCCAATTATCTGCTCCTATGTCTGGCTGCTTCTTAAACTGTGTGAGATCATCATTATGTGTCCTGTTCTCTAGTGCACAGTTCCCCACTTGCACCTTACAGTGCAGTTAAAGAGGACAGTGAGTTCAAAGAAGTTTAGGTTGAGGGAAATCGGGGCTTATGGCACAGGGAACCCCTGCCAAACAAAGCCAGGCCATGGAGATGGAACCACATCTGCAACAATTCACACACCACTAAGGCAACCCAATATTCTCTCAGATGTCTGAGTGAGAGCCATATAATACAAACAATGGGGGTCATTACAACGTCGGCGGTAAAAGCCGCTTACCGCCGTGCAGAAGTCCGCCAATACACCGCCGCGGCTGCGGAATTCCACCACAGCTATTATGACCCACATCTCGGAATCCGCCGAAATTCAGACACCCACACAACTCCGCCACACCAAAGGTCAGTGATAAACTGGCAAAAACAAATCCTCCACCGTCACGCCAACAGAAACACGCCTATGCTATTACGACACATGAATCCACGTGGCGGTCTTTCAACCGCGGTATTCCATTGGCGGTACACACCGCCGCGCTCAAAATACACACATCTCCAAAACACCGCCACATTGGACAATTCCAAATACACACAACTGATACACATACAAACACCACTCCCACACACCCAACACAATATAAAACACACATCCACATCACCCACAAACCCCTATGACCAAAAAATAGAGACGAAGGCAACAGAGAGAGCACAGCAATAGACAACCCCACCACACAGAGGCACAAAACACCATCACCCACACAACATCCACGCACAAACACCACACACCACTACACATCACCACACTCATCACCACATACACCACCCCACACATCACCTACACCACCCCATGGCACGCCAAAGACACCCCAGGTTTTCGGAGGAGGAGCTCAGGGTTATGGTGGAGGAAATCGTATGGGTAGAGCCACAGCTATTTGGATCACAGGTGCAGCACACCTCTATAGCTAGGAAGATGGAGCTATGGCGAAGAATCGTGGAAAGGGTCAACGTAGTGGGACAGCACCCAAGAAATCGGGAGGACATCAGGAAGAGGTGGAACGACCTACGGGGGAAGGTGCGTTCCGTGGTCTCCAGGCACAACATCGCAATTCAGCGGACTGGCGGCGGACCCCCACCTCCTCCCCCACAACTAACAACATGGGAGGAGCAGGTCTTGACCATTATGCATCCAGAGGGCCTCGGAGGAGTCGGTGGAGGAATGGACACTGGTAAGTCTAATCTTAACTATCATATCCCCCACCCTACCTGCATGCTATCACACACCCCCACCCTCACCCCCTCCCCTATTATTCCAACTCCTCACTAATGTACTAATAACACAAACCACACATTCCAACACCAAGCCCTGCATGACACAACAAAGCATGGACACCCATCACTAAAGCATGCCCACTGCACATACCCATAACAACCCCTAACCATCATCACACAAGCCCCCACACAGGAAAGCTAGCACTGGGGTACACGCTCACCCACCCATTGCACACCATGACACACACACATGCAATAATCATGCTTTTATACCCCTGCAGGACCATTACCTAACGTCACCAGACAGGAGGGTCCAGACATCTCTACCCCACCCACAGAAGAGGCCCACAGTGATGACAGCAGCTCTGGCCAACTGGATCCAGATGACCAGCCCGGACCATCGTGGGCCTCGGGACAGTCGGTTCTCCTCGCACAGACACAGCCCAACACTGACCTTCCACCCTCTGGTAACACCAGCACAGCACCCACCCAGCGGGCCTATACCTCCGTTCCCAGGACACGTCAATCAGCTGTGTGTCCACCACTACAGGGAACCCAGGATAACCCACCACCCCAACAACAGGGACCTGGGGGCAGTGGCAGTGGGCACACGGTCCAGGGGACGGATGCACAGGAACACAGGGGAACTGGGAGGGCTGCTGTGCGACAGGGGGCGGACAGGCCCAGGGAACCCACTCTCCACGAGGCCCTCTCCTTCATCATGGGAGCCTACCACCACTCCCAGGAGACGATGGTGACGGTCCTGGCCAAGTTTCAGGAGACCCAGCGCATGCAGGACGAACTGTATTTGGGGTTCAGAACCATCAGCTCCGCCCTGGGCACCATAGTAGGGGTGCTGAAGGATATACAGAAGACCATGAGGGACACCGCGGCACTCCAAGGGGCACCTGACACTAGCCTGGACGATGAACTGCCCACCACCTCCGCCGGCGCTAGTGGACAGGACGCCCCGCCACAGGACCACCACACCAGCACCACACCAGCACCCCACCCCCTGCAGACGGAGAACCACCGTCTCCAGAGACGGAGCACCCACTGCCGTAAAAGATGGGAGGACATTCGCCGCTGGAGCAAGAAGACGGCGGAGGCTCAGCTTGGTATGGCCTCCTAACGTGGGAGGGGTGCCCGTCGCACCATGACCCCCCTGATGTTCCTGGACCTGGCGGGGGCCTACCCTGAGTTGGATGGGCGCTTGAGGGCATCACAGCAGACACAAGGGGGTGAGTACACTCACATTCTGATGACTTTGCGCGCAGTGGAAGGGACTGGGTGGGGGAGGAGGGCTGTGGGTTTCCCTAGGCCAGGGCGACTTCCGTAGGCTAGGCCCCTCCGTAATGCAGGCCATGTGCCACTCCACCCCACCTCTGTAGAGTACCAAGTACAGGTATACATGCCCCTGTGTCATCTATGTGGACAGATGACACTCATAGCCATGTAGGCCACATGCCATGAACTGCATCTGTAGAGGCCAAGAGCACGGTGTAGTGCAGGGGGCTGCTGTGTCTGTATTGTCCGCCAACGGTAGCGGTAGCGGTAAGCCATGCACTCAACCTGTCTTTCTTCTGTTCCCCCCCCCTTTTTGTGCTCTCCCTGTTCTTTTGTGCATCAGCATCATCAGGCAGAGGGACAGTGGCACCGGAGCACGAGGGAGCTGCATCCCACATGGCCATGGAGGGCCACACCACAGACTCCGAATACACCAGTGGGACGGAGGGCGAGGGCGAGGGGAGCTTCACGTCGGTCACCGGATCAGCAGACAGCGACACGGACTTGTCCTCCGATGGGAGCTCCCTTGTGGTGGCGGCACCATCTGTGCCCCCCACTTCTACAGGTACAGCCGCCGCCCCACCTACCAGCACTGCCCTCCCAGCAGCCCCTCAGCCTTCGCTCCGTGCCCGCTCACCCAGGAGGGTGGGCATCACCTTCACCCCAGGCACCTCAGCCCCTGCCCCTGTCACCCCTGCTGCCCTCAGTGAGGAGGCCATTGACCTCCTCAGGTCACTCACTGTTGGGCAGTCTATCATTCTGAATGCCATCCAGGGTGTAGAAAGGGAGTTGCAACACAGTAATGCATTCCTGGAGGGCATTCATTCTGGTCAGGCTGCCCTTCATCGAACCCTGCAATCTCTGGCCTCAGCACTGATGGCAGCCATTGTCCCTGTGTCTAGCCTCCCCCCTCCAACTTCCTCCACCCAGACCCAATCCCCTGTACTCCAGCCTATCCCAAGCACAACATCAGACCAGCATGCACACACCTCAACACACAAAAGTGGCTCTGGCAAACATAGGCACCACACATCCCACAGGCACTCACACAAGCATCACCCACATACAGACACAGCAACATCCACTGCCTCCACTGTGTCCCCCTCGTCGTCGTCTCCCTCCTCCCTCCCAGTGTCATCTACACTCTCACCTGCATGCACTACATCTACAGCCACTAGGACTCGCACCAGAACACCCAGCACCACACCCCGCTCACCTGCACTCACCACCCCCACTACCATTTACACGTCCCCTGTGTCCTCTCCCAGTGTGTCTGTGACGCCCCCTCCCAAAGTACACAAACGCGGGCACCCACACACCCAACATCCATCCACCTCATGACAGCCTCCAGAACATGCACCTGCACCCAAATCATATAAAGTTACACATCCTACAACCACCTCCTCTTCCTCCACTCCCAGACCCCCTCCAGCTACCCATCCCAGTGTTCGTCAGAAACTTTTCCTGAGCAACGTTGACCTCTTTCCCACCACCCCCCCTCCAATTCATAGGTCCCGTACTAGCACCTCAGCCAAAAAAAGTCTGGTTCCAGTGGTGCGGGTTAGAGGTATATGGAGTGCACCGGGCACCAGGGCAGCCAGTGTGACACGGAGCCAAAGCACTGCCAGTCCACCCCCTGTAAAGCACAAGAAGTTGGACAGTGCCCGACGGGAGAGGGTGAAGACTCCTGCCGGCAAAGCCGCTCACAAGGGTCCCGGGGGGAGTGCCGAGTCAGCTGTGACTCCTCACAAGGTGGTGAAGGGGCAGAAGAAGTCTCCAAAGTCTGAGAAGGCCACCATCCTCCCCGCTGGCCAGGACGCCACCGCCAGCACAATCGTCACTGGTCCGGAGACCACCGCCGGAGCCAGTGCCCAGGAGGGCAGCACAATCGTCACTGGTCCGGAGACCACCGCCAGAGTCAGTGCCCAGGAGGGCAGCACAATCGTCACTGGTCAGGAGACCACCGCCAGAGTCAGTGCCCAGGAGGGCAGCACAATCGTCACTGGTCCGGAGACCACCGCCAGAGTCAGTGCCCAGGAGGTCAGCACAATCGTCACTGGTCAGGAGACCACAGCCAGATTCAGTGCCCAGGAGGGCAGCACAATCGTCACTGGTTAGGAGACCACCGCCAGCGTCAGTGCCCTGGAGGGCCCCGGCAGCCACAGCCCCGCTGGGCACTGAGGGACCGTCATGCCACACACCGCTGCACAGGTCAGAGACAGCAAAGTCAAGCACTGCTGAACAGGGCAAAGACCGCCATGGCAAGCACCGCTGAACAGGTCAGAAACTGCAAAGTCAAGCACCGCTGGACAGGGCAAGCACCGCTGAACAGGGCAAAGACCGCCATGGCAAGCACCGCTGAACAGGTCAGAAACTGCAAAGTCAAGCACCACTGAACAGGGCAAAGACTCCCATGGCAAGCACCGCTGAACAGGGCAAGCACCGCTGAACAGGGCAAAGACCGCCATGGCAAGCACCGCTGAACAAGTCAGGAACTGCAAAGTCAAGCACCGCTGAACAGGGCAAGCACTGCTGAACAGGGCAAAGACCGCCATGGCAAGCACTGCTGAACAGGTCAGAAACTGCAAAGTCAAGCACCGCTGAACAGGGCAAAGACCGCCATGGCAAGCACCGCTGAACATGGCAAAGACCGCCATGGCAAGCACCGCTGAACAGGTCAGAAACTGCAAAGTCAAGCACCGCTGAACAGGGCAAAGACCGCCATGGCAAAGCACCGCTGAACAGGAGAAAGACCGCCAACTCAAGCATCGTTAGCCCATGTGCAGCTGGGACAGTGACGGAACTGGGACCGTCACAGAGTGCGTGATGCACTCTGGGGACCAGTCCCCCTCCAGAACCAATGGAGAACTGCATCCACTACCTGAATCCTTCACAGGATGAAGCACTCTGGGCACCAGTCCCACTCCAGAACCAGTGGAGAACTGCATCCACTACCTGAATCCTTCACAGGATGAAGCACTCTGGGCACCAGTCCCCCTCCAGAACCAGTGGAGACATGCATCAACTTGAGAGACTGTGGCTTTGTACTCTCCAGGATGGTACAGTAGGCAAACCAACCACTGTAGAGACTTGAGAGACTGTGGCTTTGCACTCCCCAGGATACATCAATGGGCATGGAGCCCCGTCGTGGATCTGGCGTGGTGCACTCATCCGGCTGAGGTGCCCCCCTTCCCTTCCCCCTGAGGTGCCTGTTGTATTTCTATCTGATGCCCCTACAGTGTTCTCTCCGTTTGTGGACAGGTATCTAGTGTGGGCCTCCTCCATGCATTGTGGGCCCAGTGGTCAACGGACATTGAAATGTGCATACCTGCACTACTAATCGTGATGTATATATTTGGAATGTGTATATATTTCTGTATATATGAGCTTACTGTATTTGGATACATTACAATGGTTCAAGTAATTTGGTTTTGTCTTTGCATTCTTCCGGGGGGGTTGTGGGTTGTTCCTGTGATCTTTGGAAATGCATTGGTGTGTGTTGTAGTGTGCGAGGGTCGGGTTGGGTGTTGCATGTGTGTGTCCCTGACTTTTGCCTCCCCCCCTCCCCTATGTTGTAGGTGCAGTACTCACCGTTGTCTTCGGCGCCGCCGTTGCTGGTGTTCGTAGAGGAGCAGGAAGACAAGCGCAGGGAGTATTTGGGGTTCGGGCTCCATGGTGGCCTCCTTCCTCGTGGAGTGTGTTCAGGTGAGCGTTTTCCCATTGCAAAAGCTGTTTCTGCCATGTTTTTATCCACGGTGAATCCGCCCCGGAAAAGGTGGCGGATTGGTGTGTTGTAATACTGTGGGTGGTACTTTGTCTTCCGCCTGTCTGTTGGCGGTGACCGCCGCGCTGCTTGTCTGTACCGCCGTGGCGGTCGGTGTGTTAAAGTGGCTGTCTATGTTGGCGGTTTCTGCCACGGTCATAATTCCCTTTTTTTTCCGCCGGCCAGTTTGCGGTATTACCGCCGCTTTAACACCATCCGCCAGGGTTGTAATGACCCCCAATGTGCCAGAATAAATCATTTATTGAGAAGAATCAAGAGAGCAAATGGTGTTTAGTGTAAAAAAGAAGAGAAGTAAGACAGCACCAACACAAATAGTAATGAACAAGTAGACAGATGAAGTGCCACATTCAGTTAGTTCATCTGTTGATTCCCTCACCCCCTCTTAAAATCTGTAGGTGACTACCACTTTCCCCAAAATATTTATGGCTGGTTTTGCCCAGTTAAGCCAAATCTACTAGTGGGCTATTGGTACCCAACATCAATATGGGCATCTATGACCTTTTTATGGCAACATATTTGAACCAAAAGTCTCCATAAAACTTCTTCTTTAAATAACATCCACTGGAAGCGCAAATACTTTTCCACACAATAAGGTAAATTTACATATCCGTGTGTTAACACAAAGCACATGTAACCAACTGATGATTTTTAACCACCAACCCCCACCATATAGATCTACATTCACCCCTTTCAATCAATGCGTCTCCATGAAAGTATAAAACTCTAGTTACAATGGCGGTACATACATTATCTCAATCGAAACGAGTGCAACGTTCCCATGTAACCTTCGTGTACACATTGCTAAAGATACAGCATGAATAGTAATAGACACAAGCGTAATTCCCCATGTCACGCTTGTGTATTATGCACCATGTAACAATATTCTTCCCACTATGCTTTTAAAATCTTCCACTACATAGGGTAATGAACCATGACAGCAAGCCAGCAACTTAATATGATACTACAACATATCAATATATTGTCTCCTGATGAAGTGGCCCTTATCTTAAGGAGGCAACCGCTGTGGATATTAAATGTGTGGATTTCCATCCTGAAGGGTGGAGTCATTGGAGTTGTATGTCCAAATTATAGACACTTGGGCTCATGTTGTTAGATGAAAGCCATCAAAGGCATCATTCTAGATGTATGTTAAACACACCCACTTATGCAACGCACCAAGTTGGTCACATGTTGAATATTTTGCATTGGGAGCCCAAGCACATCTGGTAATTCTCACTTAATTGTCTGGCGATAACTGCACTGTCCAGCCAGTTCTTAAAAAGGGGGACCAAAGTGTGGCAATTATTACAGGTCCATTTCTCTGCTCATTTGAGGGGCAAAACTCTTTGGAAGTTGCTAGCCCCAAGATTCGAAACCCACTTATGTTTTGAAGATAGAGGGCCTGATTACAAACTTGTCGGATGGGATATTCCCTCACAAAGGTGACGGATATCCCGTCCGCCATTTTTTGAGTTCCATAAGATATAATGGAACTTGTAATACGGTGGATGAGATATCCATCACCTTTGTGAGGGAATATCCCATCCACCAAGGTCGTAATCAGGCCCATAATCAATTATGTTGGCTGACTTTTAGCCTTCTCTGGAGATGGCAGAACAGGACCTCTGATTGTTCCACTACCTTATGGAGTATAATTTCACTGAGGAAAAGAAGGCTATTTAGGCCTTCATGGACTTCAGGGCAGTGTTTGATAGTGTAGTTAGGATATTACTAAGAGATTTACTGAACCAGACCTAAATGCAGCAAGCACTTAAATAGACATTTTTGCTGTACTCTAAGAACAAAACATCTTTTTAATTTGGTTCTCGAGAAGAGACCCCAAAGCACTATCCAGCAACAACAAAAGCAAGATAAGTATGGCTCTTTGCATCCACGGTATTTATTATTTTTGTAAAACACATGCCGGATCAGCAGAGCAAGTGCAATGCAGATAGACCCACAGGTAATGGTGCGTCAGTCCTGTGTTTGTTATATGATGACAAGACTATTCTACTATCCCACATGACAAATTCACCACAAAAGTAGCCTATGAAAACTGAGAATCATTGTGAAATAATAATGTGAAGAACTTAAAGCCCAAAGAGGCCTTTTGGACTGAATAATGACATCCTTTAATCAGTCAATGACTTTGGTTAATTGTGTTTTAATTCAGAGGATAGGAAGTCCCCTAGAGAAAAAGGTCCTCGTATTTTGAGCAGTTAAGGATGGGAAATAACAACTTTGAACCTTTAATTGGGTGGTAGACTGCTGACAGCATTATCAGAACTTTTTAGGTCTCAGGTTTAGAGTTTGGCTGATGGAGTAGCACCTGTCAGGAAGTGGAGAACATTACCTCCGAGTCATGTTCAGTGCACCCGTGGAATGTTTCCATGACAACGTGTGCATTATTTCATGAATGATTCTGGAATGGGTTATTCTCTAAAGTCGGCAGTAGTGTTTCTGTTAAGCTGCATTAAGACGTGTATCTGGAGTGGTGCCTTATAAATAACGATCCTACTCATCTTCTATATGTGGATTCGTACTTCACAAGTGGTGACGAGTGGCACCACTCCTCGGACCTTTATTCAGCGTGCGATCGCCTCGTCTGGGGTCTTGTGCTATCATCTGGTTTTCTACAGGGCACGTGGATCTTTACTTTATGTTCCCCGGATTATTTTTATTTTTGTGCCGTGTACTGCACTGGTGCCTATATTTTGCAGGAGGACCTTATTTTTGGCACAGGTACTTTCCCAGACCTTTTTTGTCGGGCAGAGAATTCTGGAGTGTGCCGATTTCTATCTTCTCTACATTTTGTGGTGTGTACACTTGGTGCATTGTCTGTTGGGGAGCGGGGTTCACACTCCTAGATTGTGTACTTTCGTTGGAATTGGGTACACACACACTAGGATTGTTTTGTTCTATCAACGCGCGCGCAGCTCGAGCAACATTTACTTTTAAATCTGCTCTTCACGTGATCCTTCGGATTCCTTTCATCTGCATCTTCTGTCTTCAACAATGGACTCTTTGCAGTGGCGCGTCACGTACTGCAGAAGCTGTTTTACTCTCTCACATTCCTCCAGTTTCATTGGTGGATGAACTTAGGAAGTGTTTGTTTCAATTTTGGATCCATTTACCTAATTTGCTGCACATTTGGATTGTTATCTTAATCTGCATTTTTTTTCGACCTGTTGAATCAGTAAACTCCTAAGACATTACGTTTTGTGGAACCTTCCACTTTTTTCCTACCTACATGGAGCGTTTTACTCAACCTCATGCATGTAAATGATTCTTCTGTTCTAGAGAGGCTATGGATGAATGGGGATTCTAATTTACAACAAATTTTAGATATTGTCAGAAAAGCTTAAATGTCTTCCAGGAGTGCTATAGTTACACAGAAAGAGTCAAAACAAGATGAAGGTGTAGGTAAAGTTCATGCAAAAAGTCAAGGAAGAAAAGCAGGAAGGAAATAAGAGGCGAATATGGATATTTTAAAGGAATTCCCTAAAGAAAATCTTAAGTGTTTTAGATGTGACAGTAGATCACGTTTATGGAATAGTAAATTGTGCCCTGCATTAAAACAGAAGTGTTCTATAGGTGGTGGGATGGGGCACTTTTCCAAAGTTTGTAAATTTAAAATAATGTTAAATTTGTGGATGAAGGGAGTGACAGGGATGATTTTCTTTCACTGGACAAGAGTGAAAATGACAAGTTTGTATTAAACATTAAAGGTAGTGAAGACAAAATGTTAAATGTTTATATGGAAAAGGTCCCGAAAAAAACTGGATATACTGTGATTATTGGTGGGCTTGAAGTTCAAATGTATGCCGATTCGGGCTCTCCTTACTCTATTATTAATGAATAAATTTGGTATGACAAGTTTGCAAAAAATGTCGGTAATGAATTGGTCAGTCCTGATATTTCTTCAGAAGGTTTTTCTGGAGAAAAAAAAATGATTTATTAGGTTTTAGCAAACTTCTCTATGAATTTAGAGATAGATCTAGTTTATGTAAATTGTAGGTTTCTAAGAAGTGCCCTTCAGTGTTAGGTTGGCAAGATCAAGGAGGTTTGGGAATTATTCCAGACCCCAATTGTCCTGAACCTGTGATGGTAATTGATAAGTGTGAACAAATAAGTGATTTGGTTTGTAAGAATTTCCTAAGGATTTTAGTGATAAGATTGGCAAATTAACTGATTCCGAGCACAGAATTGTTCTTAAAAAAATTGCTGTTCCTAAGATTTTCAAGGTGAGAAATATACCTATAACTGTAGGAAAGAAGTAGGGAAGGAGTTGGTTCCATTGGTAAAGGAGGACATAATAGAGAAAAATTAATCATCTGAATGGGTTTCCCGGTTGTAGTTGCTAGGCGCTCGGATGGCAAAATTAGATTATGTATTGGTTTACGTTACTTGAACGATAATATACTTACTGACCAATTTCCTTTACCTCGCATTTCGGAAATGTTTTCTACTATTAATGGTGAAAAGTTTTTCACTACCATAGATCTTTCTGCCGCGTATCACTAGATTGTGTTACAAGAGGATTGTAAAATGTACACGGCATTCATTACTCCAGTTGGTTGTTACCAATATTCTGAATGCCACTCGGGTTGGCTTCTGCTGCCGCAGTCTTTCAAAGACGTATGCATTCCTTATTTGATAATATGGCAAGCGTGCAATGTTTTCAGGATGATATTTTAATTCATAGCAGAGATAAAACTGAACATGATAAAACTTGAGATTGTGTTTCAGGGCTGTTTTTTTGTGTTTTAGGTCTCAGGGTGTGGGGTCTGGCTCGGCGATGTGTGGGATTGGGTTGTTGTCAAGGTTTCTTGGTGGGAATGGGCTGGGTTTTGGTGTGTTTATGGGGTCGACATATTTTTTTTTTTTGCACTTCTGGTGTTTTCGTGCATGGGAGTGAACGAGGACACTGTTCGACTATGTTCAGAGTGCACCCAGGCGCCCTTGTGTGGCTTGACCCCAGTAAGTGCATTGGTTTCAATGGGTGGGAGGTGGGTGTCTTTGGTATTTTGTTTGGGTGGGTTGAAGTGAAGCTGGGGTTTCGGGATTTTGTGTGCTAGTAGGGGAGGGGTGAGCAAAGTTTCTCTCCGAATTTGGTGGGGATTGGTCCAGGGGAAGGGGTCGAAAAGCATTTTTGAAGTTGGGGTCGGATTCCAATTATGGCCGCGGTTTGGCATGTTTTTGGGGGGCTGTTTTGGGGGGTCGGAGTGGAGCTAGGGTGATGGGTCTGCTGTGAGGGATGGCTAGGGGTGTCACTAAGTAATGGGATTTGTTGGGGGTTGATCGATTGAAGGAAAGGGTTGTTTTGGGGCTGGTAAGTGAATGTGGAAATGGGCGTGTATAGGCTTTAGCAGCGGTAGCATGTTTACATGTTTTTGGGGTGAGATTTGAGGGTGTTGTGGGGGCCCTGGTTGTCGTTGTTTGATGAGCAAGGAGCTGAGGTCTATTGCGGTTTGTGGCAAGTCATTCTGAATGAGGGAGGACTAACAGTCACATTTTTGCAAGGGTAAATTTGCAGTTAAAAGTTTTTCATTCTTAGGCTGCATGCTGAGCGAGGAAGGAATAAGGCCCAAACCTGATTTCGTAGATGTGATACGTTTAGCCCCAGAACCAACTTGCAACAATGATGTGAGATCATTTCTTGGTCTAACAGAATTATTTTCAAAATATATAATTAATTTCTCATACAAAATCTTCCACGTAAGAAAATTACTCCAGAACAGTAATAGATTTCTTTGGAGTAAGGAGTGTAATAGAGAATTTGAAATTGTCAAATCAACTATTGCTAATGCTGCTGCTTCATCAGGTTGTGATCCAAATGTACCTAGTAATAATAGTACTGATGCCAGCTCAAAAGGTTTGGGTGCAGTATTATCCCAAAAGATGGTTAATGGTGGTGAATCTTTAATCACTTATGCCTCAAGGTCCCTCACTAACACAGAGGAGAAATATTCAGTCATAGAAAGAGAGACGTTAACATGTGTGTGGGCTTTGGAGCATTTCAAAGCGTTTGTATAGGGTAGACCATGTGAGGTGAGAAGTGATCACAAACAATTAGTTAAATTACTCTCAACAAAAGGCATGATCAAACCATCTGCTCGTTTGGCTACATTATCAATGGGACTCCAGGATTTTATTTACAATGTCATTTATGTACCTGGAAAAGACTACGTTTCTGATGATTTTCTTTCCAGGATGCCTCTAAAGATTAAGGAGGAAATCAGTTCTGAGTGGGACAATTATCATATTGCTGCGATACATGATGATGATATCCCTTTTAATGACAAGAAGTCATGGGAAGAGGAGAATTCTAAGGATGTTATGGTGCAGAAGGTTTTGGCACAGATTGTTCAGGGATGGCCCGAGAACAGAGTTTCAGAACCTAATTTGAGAACATTTTGGGAAGTTAGAAATGAATTATCCCATATCAATAGTATATTATGGAGAGGTGATAGGGCTATTCCTCCAGCTAGTCTAAGGAGATTAATCACATTGCAATGCCATGAGGGACATGGAGGGATTTTAAGGACCAAACGATCAGTAAAAAACATTTTGGTGGCCTGGTTCTGACATTTTCATAGAACGGTGTGTGAGAGATTGTAAGTGTGCTAATGCTGATAAATCTTTGAAGACATTAAAACCAAATATATATATTTCTTGTAACCCAAGGAGTCCTTCGGAGGTCATTGCTTTGGATTTTATGGGCATGTTAGACTTTTCATCCTTGGCGTGGTCTCCCTTAACTTTTTGCCTCTGTTTCCCAGGTTGTTGATGTGTGCTGGACTCTGATTTTGCTGTTTTTTTATGCAGGGCACTTTACCACTGCTAACCAGTGCTAAATTGCAAGTGCTCCTTTTACAAAATGTGAATGTAATTGGCTTATCCATGATTGGCATATTTGATTTAATGGTAAGTCCCTAGTACAGTGCACTAGAGGTGCCCAGGGCCTGCAAATCAAATGCTACTAGTGCACCTGCAGCGCTGGTTGTGCCACTCACCTAAGTAGCTCTGTAATCATGTCCCATTTCTGCCACCGCAGTTTCTGTGTGCGCAGTTTTAACTGTAAATTCGACTTGCCAAGTGTACCCATTTGCTTGGCCTAAACCTTCCCTTTTCTTACATGTAAGGCACCCCTAAGGTAGGCCCTAGGTAGCCCCAAGGGCAGGGTGCAGTGTATGGTTAAGATAGGACATATAGTAATGTGTTTTGTATGTCCTGACAGTGAAATATTGCTAAATTCGTTTTTCACTGTTGCCAGGCCTGTCCCTCTCATAGGTTAACATGGGGGCTACCTTTAAATCTGATTAAAGTGCAGATTACCTTTGGGAGCAGATGGACATTTGGCGTTTGGGGTCTCTGAGCTCACAATTTTAAAAAACATCTTTTAGTGAAGTTGATTTTAAGATTGTGTGTTTGGAAATGCCACTTTTAGAAAGTGATCATTTTCTTGCTTATACCATTTCTGTGACTATGCCTGTTTGTGGATTCCCTGTCTGGGTCAGCTTGACAGTTGGGCTGGTTGCACCTCACACTACACAGAGACACAAAGGGAGCTGGGGTGTAGTCTGCATTTCCTGATGAGCCATCTGTGCTAGAAGGGAGGGGAGGAGTGGACACTCACACCTGAAAGGGCTGTGCCTGCCCTCACACAATGCAGTCTCCAACCCCCTGGTGAGTGTCTGGGGCCTAGCCTGGGCAAGGCAGGATTTCAAATTCAAGAGAGACTTTGCTTTGAATTAGGCCTAATTCAAAGGTGAAATTGGGTATAAGAAGGGCACCCAAAACCACATACTTTAGAACACTTCTGGAAACCAAGAGGAACCTCTTCCTGGAGAAGAGCTGAAGAGCTGAGGAAGAAGAGCTGCCAAGCCTGTGACTGTACTCTGTGGAGCTATCCTGCAGTTGCTGCTTCTGCAAGAGTAAGAGGGCAAAGACTGGACTTTGTGTGCCCTCCTGCTTGCGAAGATCTCCAAGGGCTTGATTTAGAGCTTGCCTCTTGTTGTTTAAAGTCTCAGGGACAGCAAAGACTTTTCTCTGCCAGCACCTGGAGTCTCTGGAGAGACTCCTACTCTGCCCTGTGGTGCCCATCCAGTTCCTGGGACCCTGAGAGGAGAAGCTGGCAGCCTAAGAGGAAGAAATCCATGCACAGAAAGCCTTGCGGGGAAAAGATCTACGCAACTCCGATCTGCGGCTGAAAAATGTACTCGCTGCCGGCTTTGCAGATGAAAATCAAAGCTCACCTGCAACACGACCGAAGAATCGGCGCACAGAGCTGAAGAAACAACACGCAACATCGCTGACGGAGGCTGGTTAGATCGCAACCTGCGCTGTGTGGTTTTAGGATCATTGTGTGGCTGGATTTCCGAGGCAAGTACCACAGGGCGTGTAAAAATGACTCAAGGCCTTCCCGGTCCGAGAGTGGTGACTGGATCGACACATCGCTCTCCTACGGAGAGAAGAAACAACGCGCCCCGACCCAACGAAAGGAGAAACAACGCAAGGTCTCGCTTGTGAGTGAAATCAACGCATCACAAACCCTTTTTGATGCACACTCGCCCGTGCAGGGTTATTTTTGACACACAAAAGGTACATTTTCACGCTAACGGTGTTAGTGTGTGTTTTAAACTACATAAAGACTCTTTTTGCTTTTTAACTGATGACTTGTGTATTGTGGATTTTTGTCGTTGTGATCTTGTTTTGTTTAGATAAATATTCTCAATTTTTTTAAACCTGTGTTGTGTCATTTTGTAGTGTTTTCATTAAGTTACTGTGTGTGTTGGTACAAATACTTTACACCTAGCACTCTGAAGTTAAGCCTACTGCTTGTGCCAAGCTACCAAGGGGGTAAGCAGGGTTAGCTGAGGGTGATTCTCTGTTACCCTGAATAGAGTGAGGGTCCTTTCTTGGAAAGGGGGTAACCTGACTGCCAACCAAAGACTCAATTTCTAACAAGGAGCAATTTAGAATGACCTCTTAAGTATCTTGAAGGTCCCAGGGAAGAAATGTTTTGGGGGTTCTGTTGAACGCAGCTTTGAGTTTTATTACCCATTTCCTATTTTTGCAAAACCCATGACCTCAAACAATATTTACTTATACATTAGAGGTTGAGATACAGAAAGAGATGGAAGTGAGAGAGAGAGAACAAGTGCCCTTTCACAGGGGCCTTTTGGAAATCGAAGGCCCTAGAGAACTGCCCATGCCTTAAAAGTCTCTTGTAGTTTATTGAATGAGCTGTTCCCCCAAACGGTGCGTGTCTATTAAAATACCTTACCTATTCAGGGGTAGCAGCATTCACATGCGACGGAATGTGCGCAGTCATAGGTGGTGAAAACATAAGAGAATTACTGTTTAGCCTTTGCACACGTTAATTTTTTTGGCACCACGCCTAAGGTAACATTCCACGGCAGCACACTCTCTGCACTTTCGACTGACAGACTGCTGGGGGCGCACATCGCAGCGTTCACTGAGCTGTGGCATTGTCACGCAAGGTACGAGCTCTGACTGCAGACGTGCCACTGGGAATGCCACTTATCTGTGTGTGCGCGGTTCGGGTGTGCCTCGTCACCATAGAGAAGTCTCGCGGACCCGTGCAGGGCAAACACCTTCACAGTAAGAATGATAGCAACGCTTATGTTGTGTTCACTGTGGAAAGGGCGAAAAACCTGCCGAACAAGACTGCTGTGCTTAGAAACGCTGCGTACTAAAAGGTCAAACAGCAGCTAAACAAAGGCGTGCTGGTTTTCACCGAATGTCTCCTTAGCACCTCAGCCCGCGACTACCGCCGTCCAATAGGGCTTTCAGGAGGACTTGAGCCATGATCAAAGCCTCGCGCAAGCAGGTGGAGGCCTATTTTAGCTGGGCTGTAGGGGATGAGGGGGGGGGGGGAGAGAAGGATGGTTTAGTGGGAGTTTTGAGGGAGGACAACTGATGACCAAAAAACCAAACATGGTTACAGAGAAAAAGAAGAATGATCAAAATCGCAACGAAAATGTAACTGAGAGGCAAAATGATTATGAGTGCAAAACAAGGAAAGGAGGAGAGGACGAATTTTGTCAGGAAGGAAAGAAAAAAATGGAAAGTATTAAAGAAACATGAAAGGAGGGGAAAGGAAAAAAGGAGAAATCTTTCCTTGAGCAAATAATCCCTCGGAAACTTCACTGAAAGGGGCTGGGCTCGAATGTTTCGCTCACTCGCTCAGTGGCAATCATATTGTTTAAAGTGTTATTTTATTTTAATTTTTCTGCCTACTCCTTTGCAGCCGTTCCTCTTACCCCAAAGTATATCCTGAGTGACAAAGGGCCTGATAGAGGGCCTGATTTAGAGCTCGCAGAGGAGTTACTCCATCACAACGATGTTTTCAATTGTATTTAGAGTTTTAAGGACTAGAACTTAGTTTTTTCATCAGATATTGGCAGCGAGTATGAGAAAGAAAAACACGCAACCAGAAATGAAGGAGGATGACAGAGATGGAAAACAGCACAAAGAAAGAAAGCAGGATCGGCAATAGTGAGATAAGGGGTCAGTGGACTGAAAAGGCCTGAGAAGAATTCAACACTACCCAGTCTTAGTATTCGGCCTGCCGATCTTTAATAGCACTGCTGCAGTGGAATTTTGCTCATTGGCACTTATCGTTTTATAAATTAAACACTGGGTACACTGTAGAACTGGAACCCCCCATATTCTCCCATCCTGCAACATCATACAATAATTTATTAGCTGTCCACGACCCCATGATGCATTGTCTCTTAACATGACCTCAAATGATAAGTTGACGAGAAGAATGGAAAGGCAATAAGAATATATACCTACAGTGTAAGTTCCCAGTAAATCTGGTCCATAGGTGTCGACGACAATTGCCTGAGTACATCCTAAATATCAGACAGAGAGGCCTTTCATTTCATACTGTTGAGTATGATCTCCGGGGACGTGCTCTGTTACTTCAGTGTTATCTGGGTACACTGGTATGTCTATGCAGTCCTTCTGGCATTTATTTGGCTTCTTCTGTTGTGTGTGTTCCCATATTTAGCTCCAAATGTATTCATGTGATCCCTGGTTACCTCCATTGCTGCAACACTGTAAGACCACTTTCCCTTGGTGGACATCCAAGCAGCGCTGTCTGGACACTGGAAGACATGTATTGTTGTTATTTGAGTCATGTTTCTGTGACCTTACATTCTTCTTCATGCTGCTTCTCCTCTTCAAAAGACAACAGGGCACCTCTGATGGGGCACCTTCATTAGTTGACCGGATGCCACCCCTCCAACCATTCCCACACCATCTCTGGTATGATTTTATTTTTCTTCTGCAGAGATCCTCAGGCATGCAGGTTAGAACATCATGTATTTTATATCCTTATCGCTGAGAACTCTCTTGAGAGCATGCAAATGTAATCTTTGCTTTTGCCTGCTAGAGAGAAGTCCAATAAATCAAGGCTGTTGGGCCTTGTTTCCTTGTGGATTGATGTATTACATCCTGTTCCCCATAAGTGAAAGGGCTGTTGGTAATCACTCTCAAATGGAAGGCATATTTGTGAAAAGGGTTCTGGAAGGGTGGTCCTGATTTTTTCACTCCCCACTGGATCTCTTTGAGTGTTCTTAGGGGTTTACCATTTCTTGATTTCTGGTTTCCTGGTGCCAGATGTCAGTTAGTGTTTGGGCAGTGTCAGCAACATGCCACTACTAATGGACCCTATGATGTGGGAAGGGGAGAGACCCAGACTTCCTGTCCACAGACTCATGTTTCTGCAAATGTCAGTGCCAGGTATGAATTATGTTGTCCTGCGTTGAGTACCCAGGAGGTTAGTCAGGATACCACAGAAAGTCTGGAATCCTGTCTCATTATTATGTTCTCTGTTGTCTGTTTTTGTGGACCTATTAAAGTTTCACTCTTTGGGTTTTTACTGCTGAAGGGCACTGTGATCTTTCCTCAGAATGCTGTGTCTCCTATCTCTGGTGTGATATTTGGGTAAGGCCCCAATGTCTTTTAGTACAATCCTTCTTATGAATATTGTGGTCTTACAGTATGTCCACTCTACTCAACCGCAAGCAGAACAGCTACACCCTCTAGTTGTCCCTCCATCGCAGTGACAGTAGATAGATTTATATGTGGCCTCCTGTGCATTTCGCTTTTCAGTTCTCTAGTGCTAGCAAAACTTTTAATTATTTGATGTTTTTCAGGCTGATCGGGAACTCTTTATCACCTTTATGCCTCCTCCTTGCATTAATTTCCTCCAACAGCAGCCCATGCCCCAGAGATTGCTTTCATTGTTTGATGCCTCAGCACCTTGCCTGTCTCATTGCAGAGGCCTTCTGCAGCCTCTGACCCTCATACCTCACTACAGTCCTGTACATGATGCCTAGGCAGTGCATATCTTGATTATGAGGTTTGGGGGAGCCTCCACCCTTTCTTCCTCATCTTTCCCAATGATTAGGTCTTCCTGCTGCCACTAATCGTTGGCCCACACAGCTTCCTACCCAGGTCCTTTTTGCCTCTTCCAGTGCAGACAATGCAACACCAATCCCTGTTGCCATGAGTCAGTTATCAGCACTTAGGCCTTGAAGATGATTATCAACAGGGGAAATTATGGGGATTCTTCATCCCTTTCTCCAGGCACTCTACTTAGCTCCAGGATACACAATTTTGCCTTTGTTCTTCAGTTATCTGTGGCTCGACTCTCATTCAGGTATACTGCCTCACTAACATATGTTGACAGGTGGATTTAGATGGGGTTTCCAGGAATGGAGCATGGATCTCTCCTAGGTTGCGACCATTTTGTGTGTCTCTTGCTCACTGGTTCTTTTTGATGAATTTCTGAGTAGGGTTAGGATTTGACCAGTCTTCAGACTTTATGGCAATTAATTGATCATATTCCATAGCAGCATAGGAGCCAGCCCTGTGCTTTATGACTCTGAATAGCACAGTACTGTTGTTGGGAGGATTTGTGATGGAGTGCTTGTAATATTTAGCCACAGCTTCTGTGAGAAGTTGCCTTTGAGAAGAGCAGAGGTGATTTAGAGTGACAAGTTCACCATGGTGCTATATGTATTTTCACTTCTTTTTTTGTTGTCTGATTCTGTCCTTGCTGTTTCATGGCATTCTGTCATACCTAAATGTTGTATTTTTAGACCTTTCAGTGTGGAGTGTTAGTGGGATATGTATGTGCAGTCCTGATTCAGGCAAGTTATTGAGATCCTGCATGGAAAGCTCAGGTTCAATGAAGGCCAAAGGCTGTCAAGCTGAAGGGAATGGCCAGGAATGTTAGCACACTGGTGGCTGGAAAATAAGTGTACAAGGTAACTGCAGAAATGGTGGGCCGTAGAGTCAGGTCGTATGACCTGTGCCATATGGTACCTTCTGAACTCGGTGGTGTAACCTACCAAATTATCTATTTCTATGCCTTGCTCTCTGCCTCCAACTCCCTCTACCTCTGCCTATATATAGCTCTCTTGACTTCTGTTAATCTGTGTCTCTCTCTCTAGCTTTATCTCTAGTCACATATTTATCCAGCTTTATTTCTCTCTACCTACCTATCTCCTGCCCACATGTCTGCCTGTCCATATATCTATCTGTCAGTCTGTCTGGATGTTAGTCAGTCCACCTGTCTCCTATCTATCTATCTATCTATCTATCTATCTATCTATCTATCTATCTATCTATCTATCTATCTATCTATCTATCTATCTATCTATCACACCAAAGGTTACAGGGACGTTATAGTTAGGCTCCCATTTGAAATGTACAAAAACATAGAAATTAACCTGTTATAGTTAGAGGTAATTCAAGAAACTATAACTCGTGCCCTAAGGTATCTATAAGTTGTACCCCCGCCATACAGAGATCAATAATTTTACTGCAGATATTACAGTGACATTATTAATTATGTTATCAAAGATGTCATGAGTGGTGTAATTTGTGGTGTCATTACCAGCGGTGCGAGTTATAGTTACCTTAGGGCAGTATTTATAGTTACTTGAAATACCTCTAACTATAACAGGTGAATTTCTTTGGTTTTGTACGTTTAAAATGAGAGTCTAAATATAACATCCCTGTGACCTTTGTTTTTTCAGTGAATTTCTATGGCTTTTTTAACGTAAAGTAGTTTTCATTACTATACGTTAATCCAACTACCACCATGCACAGACTTCCACTGTGCGCAGCGGTGGTTGGCTGCAGGGCCTGGCCTGTGACCAGACATTGCAGCCAACCTTTATAACAACCTAACCCCATGCTGTGCACAGCCTTTGGCCTTGCACAGTGGGATATGGCCGCAGGGCCTGGCCTGTGGCCAGGCCATTCGCCCAATCCCTATAACCACACAACCCCACACTATGCACGGCCTTAAATTGTAAGGGGAAAAATACTTCAATGTTTCATCACTAGGAATGTTTAACACTGAAAACACTAGAAAATAAACAGACACACTGCCAAGGATTTGAACCTTCAGCCTACTGAGAGACAGCAGAAGACCTTGCCCATTGGTAAAGAAGTGACTCTGTTCTGCTCTACATCCAAAATGTAACTATAACATTTGTAACAAATATCTTGCTAGTCTGACTCTGTGATGTCAATGTATGGATAGGCCACTGCAATGAAAATCACACTCCCTCTCTTCCATCAGATTGTGAGATGGAAGAGAGAGATAGAGAGTGACAGGACCGCCGGGGGAGCCTCAAGGCCCACGCGGTCCTAGCTGGCTCCCCACGTCCTGTGGGGCCTGGCATTGCTCCCACAAGCAGGGAGCTGCTTTAATTAGCAGCTCCCTGCTTGTGGGAGCAGTGTTTTCATCTGTTTCCCTCTACGCATATTTGCGTGCAGGGAAACAGATGAAGACTTCCCTTTCTGCAAGTGAGACCTGTTTGAAATGCAGTCGAAAACCTTGGCAACAAAAGTTGTTTTTTTAATTGCATAAATCTTTGTTGGTTTCGTTATATCTTTATACCTGCTAATCAATCTGTCTGACCGACCCTGTTTGTTTTCTTAATGTACACATTTGGGCAATTACAGTTATTCTTCATGGCAGCATGCATTCACGTATTTGCACTGAGCACTTTCCTTATGATTTTAGGATACCTTACTGTATATATTTGATTTTTCTAATGAACAAATAACATATTCAAGTGCATGGATCCTTGTTGGTTCTCTTAATTGTTATGTGGTACAGCATTTTCAAAAATTAAAGTCAGTTTGATGAAACTTCATTTTGGGGACAAGGTGAAAAGATGAAACAACTTTTTCACAAAGATACAATATTTTGATGAAAAAAGGGCTGTGGTAGTCTTTTTTGTGTGTCTACCACCATACAGTACCAAAAAAAGACAACATTCGAACAAAGAAGACAGCAAAAAAAAGGTGTAGGGAAGATCGGAACAGGGCACGAGTATACAGGATGGGGGTGGTGTGGATGGTTTAAGGAGGTTGTTGGGTATTAGAATAAAAACAATCATGATAAAAAGCGAGTGGAAGCAGTACAAAGAAAACTGAAGGCAGGGAAGAGGCTGAAAGGATTGTGGGGAAGGGGAGAACACCGGACGTTTAAAGAAAGGGAAAAGGGGATTGGGTCCTAAGGGGAAAGAACCTTTCTTAAAATATAATAAAATGATCCTGGAGAAGCTAATATTTTTTCAAGAATGGCTTACATATTGATTTAGTCAAGCTTGTGAAAATCCTTATTAATGAAAAACTCTCATCAGAAGCATTTTCTTCAGGTTAGTTTTTCACCAGGAACACATATAATCTGTGATAGTATTATCTACCAAAACATACCAGATCCTTTGATTTATTTAATATCTACCTTGTTTTAAGAATTTCACCTTGTGGAAACATTATTGTGATAAATGCATTCTGCTTTCTGGGCATTTCACTCCTTCATTGCTTATGTATTCTGTGGATATAAATGTTCGAAGAAGCAATATTTCTTTGTCATCATCTCCATCAATTTCTTTATTTCAGTTTAGAAAAAAATATAAATGTTTATAATAAACTAATTTTTGCGTGAGCAATGCCCCTGCACACCCTCAGGTGTTTGCATTCAGTTCTGTGCGGCGGTGTCATTGGCACCGCAAATGATGTCCCGGTCACCTATACATGCCCCACTCAGGCTCGTGGACATCAGTTACTTTCCACACCAGAAGCACAGAGCCATGAAGTGCACTGACCTTTTTGTGTCCAAACTAGGGCCCTCAAAGGGATCGTCCCTAATTCTAGAAATCTGTGCACAGCTAGGGAATCATGGCTGGGTCTGTAAGGAATCTGCAGCTAGGTATTGTCCCTGTCAGATAATTCGTTACCAAAGGTAAGTAACATGTTCATCTGATAGAGACATCTAGCTCCAGATTCCTTATTTTTTAAATAAATACCCAAGCAATTCCATTCTTGTGGTGGGCTGCAGACAAATTTGTCTAGACTAAGAAGCCCTGTAGAACCAAATGGGTGAAATGCCCGTCTCTTCAGACCTGATTGTCCAAGAAGAAGTATTTGGCAAATGTGTACAGGGACGCTCAAGTTGCTTCCTGACAGATGTCCAGGACTGGGACTCCACGTGCCAACACCATGGTCACAGCCTTTCCTCTGGTGGGATGAGCCCTGAAGCCCTCCGGAGGCTGTTTTTCTGGCCAGGGAGTAGCAAATTTTAATACAGAGAATGACCCAGGGTGAAATGGTTTGCGGCTGTACTGCCCAACCTTTCTTTGCTCCCACGGAGCCCACAAACAGTTGGCCGTCCGCTCAGAACTCTTTTTTACAGTCATGGTAGAATGACAATGCTCTTTTTGGGCCCAGACGGTGGAGTAGCTCCTCTTCTTTAGAAGGATGTGGAGGAGTATAAATAGGGAGGCTTGGATGGCCTAGCCACCAGCTCACTCACCCGCCTGGCAGATTTTATTACCACTAGAAAGGCTGTGTTGATGTTAAGTAGCCGGAGGGTACTATTGTGCAGCAGCTCAAAGTGAGCACACATGAGGTATGTGAGAACCAAATTAAGGTCCCACTGAGGCATGATAAAAGGGCAATGAGGGAAACATGTACAAGTCTTTGAGAAATCTATAGACAATGAGAGACGTAAATAAAAAGGGTTGGACAGACAGCTGCAGGAAGGATAAAGAGCAGAGAGATAGCCCTTAAGAGTACCCAGAACAGAGCCCTGCTCTGAAAAGGTAAGAATAAAGAGAAGAATATAATAAAGAGAGGCAGAAAGAAGGTTGATATAATACAAACTTTTGCCTTTGACAGACGTACACCTCCTTGGTGGAGGGACGCCTGGCTGCCAGAATAACATTACAGTCTTCAGGAGGAAAGTCGAGGCTGATAACTATTGCTGCTCAATCAAGAAGCAAGAAGTAATAGAGTTGATATGTTTGGGTAGAGGGCCTTCCCTTGCTGCTTTGGTAGAAGATTCTCCCGAAGAGGCAGCCTGATTGGAGGATTGATGCTCATTTTCAGAAGCCCAGGATACCAGACTCTCTGTGCCCAGTCTGGTGCCACAAGAATGACTTGGGAGTGGACGTTCCTGATCCTCTTGAGAACTCTGGGCAGAAGTGGTATGGGAGAAAGGTGAACAGGAGGCCTTAGCTCCCCTCTAGATGAAAAACATCTCAGAGCGGTAGATGCCTTGGAAACTCCAACGCGCAAAACTGCTGATATTTGGCATTATCTTTGTAGGTGAACAAATCTAACTAAGGCTCTCCCCACTCCTGAACGAGTCTTTGCGCAACCTCTGAAGGGAGACACCACTTGTGATCTGCTAGGCATTGACTGCTGAGTTTGTCAACTCTGACATTTAGAGAACCTACCAGGTGTTGAATGACACGGGTAATGCCCTGTTGTTCCAGCTATGTCCAGAGTCACAGGGGCTCTTGATAAAGGGTCCACAAACCCACTCCACCCTGCTTGTTGTAGTACCACATTGCCGAGGTGTGGTCCGTGAACACCTGCACTATCTTCCCTTGACTGAGGGAAGAAATGCTTTCAATGCTAGTCGGATTGCACGGAGCTCCAACAAGTTGATGTGGTGTCTGGATTCTGCCAGAGACCAGAATCCTCTGACCTCCACCTCTCCCATATGGCCGCTCCACCCCAGGAGTGATTCATCTGTCACTACTGTCAGATCAGGTTGGGTAAGGGAGAGGAGTCTGCTAATGACCAAATCGCTGTTCATCAGCCAATAC
The DNA here is from genome assembly GCF_031143425.1 of Pleurodeles waltl. Lineage (NCBI taxonomy): Eukaryota > Metazoa > Chordata > Amphibia > Caudata > Salamandridae > Pleurodeles > Pleurodeles waltl. Next base: position 1,572,791,402 of record NC_090445.1, on the reverse strand, counting down.
TGCAGGTCTTTTGCAGTTCCCTCTGAGATCTGGACCACGACAAAGCGATTCCCCTGATGCTGCGACCACTGGAACTTCAGATCTTACTGTGGAGCCTACATATACCATCTGGCATGATTCACCAACAGGATGCAGGAGGCCATGAGACCCAGCAGCCTAAAAGTCATTCTCACCGAAATCCAGGACAGAGGCTGAAACATTGGTATCATAGCCTGAATATCCTGCACTCGCTGCTCAGGAGGATAGGCCCAAAACTGCACTGTGTTCAGAACTGCTCCTATAAAAGGGAGTGTCTGAGAAGGAGTCAGATGTGACTTTGGCACATTTACAGTGATTCCCAGCCTGAAGGTGGAAGATGACAGCATGGGGTGAGCCCATCTTTTACAGCTTGTTGTCAAGATAGGAGAAGACTGACACCCCTAATCTCCGTAGATGAGCTGCAACCACTGCCATCACCTTGGTGAACATCCGAGAGGTACTGGTAAGGCCATACGGGAGCACAATGAACTGAAAGTGCTCATGGCCTACCTTGAACCACAGATAACAACTGTAGGCAGTCAGGATGGTGATGTGGAAATACACGTCCTGCAAGTCCAACTCTACCAACCAGTCTCCTTGGCCTAGGGCAGACAAGACCTGAGCCAAAATGAGCATCTTGAATTTCTCCTTTTTGAGGAAGAGATTGACGGTTCACAGCTCTTGAACAGGGTGAAGAACCTTGTTCTTTTTGGGTGTCAGAAAGTAGCAGGAATAACAACCACTGTCTTCTTCTGATATCAAAGCCCTCTCTATAGCTCCCTTAGCCAGGAGAGCCTTAATTTTCTCTCAGAGTAAGGATAGATAATTCTCCATCAGCTATTCTTGTGTTGGCGGTATAGGGAGAGGGGAAGATTCAAAGGAGAGGGTGTAGGCTCTCCAAATGATCTGCAAGACCCATTTGTCTGATGTAATGGATTGCCAGTTGATGTTGGATTCTCCCTCCACCTGGGTACCCATGGTCTTGCAGAACCAGACTCGGAGGGCTTAGAGGCTGCAGCCAGGGGTTTGTGGTGGGACACTTCTGGCTACCTGACCCATGGGGGTAAGAACCTGCTGCGCCCATGTCCTCACACAGCTTGGGAAGCTTGCACAGGATGGTGGTTGGCATAGGGTTGATGTGGTGGCATGGCCCTTACATAGCCACGAAAGGGTTGAAAGGCAGAATGGGTTGAGGGGTTGCTGAGAGGCCCAAGGACTTGGCCGTAGACTGCAAGTCTTCAAAGAACTCCAGTACCCAGTCTGCTTTTTCTCTGCTAGTGAGTCAGTTATGGTGAACTTTGCTGTATCTCTCCCATCTTTCCCTGCTTGGAAGAGAATGGACTGGGCTTCCTCCAGGACCTGTGGCACCACTTGCACAACTGTATCCCACAGAGTGTGGATACAACAGCCCAAAATGCATGTTGTGCTCACCGACCGCAGTGCTAGACTGGTGGAAGAAAACATTTCCTTCCCAAGGTGTCCAGCCTTCTGGATTCTGTGCCCGGGGGAGAGGTTGGGAACACGCCATGGAAAGTTGAGGCCTGGACTACCAAGCTCTCAGGGGTGGGGTGTTGGCTGAGGAAACTTGAATCACCTGAGGTGAGGCAATGACGGTGGGCAGTTGTCTTATTCACAGTAGCCCCTGTGCTGGGCTTGGACCAGGTTCCCAGCAGGACATCAGTCAGTGCTTCATTAAAAGGGAGCAGGGGTTCCTTAGAGGAAGCTCCCGGTTGAAGCACTTCTATCAAGAAGTTAGTCTTTACCGCAACAGAGGGAAGTTTGAGGTCAAGTTCCTTTGCTGCCCCCTTCACCACTATTACCTAAGATGATCCCTCTTCAATACCCAAAGTAAGGGAAGAAAGCAAACCAGTATCTGGAGGTGTGTCCAGTGCACTGGCATCTTCAGTTTCCTCATACCAGTCCAATGATGTTCCCAACTGGTATTCTAAAGAGTCCAGTGACCCCCTCCCATTTTCCCCCTAAGCCTGGCTGTTCAGAAAAATGCTCAGGCAACAACCTAGAACAAATGGGCCCTGTCAGCGACAGAGTCTGTGTCGAGGGGCACCGTTACAACCCTGAGTTGTCGGGGATTAGAATGATGCTGGCACCGCCAGTGGATGCCGGCAGCTCTGGGAGAATCGGCATCAGAACCAGCGCTGGAGAAGGTCATGTAGCCTTGACCGGTGCTGGTTCAGATCCACGATCGGATTCCTGGGGGCCATTGGAGCTGAGGCTGGAGCCACCTGTGCAGAACCTGATGGGGCCCCCTCTGAACCCATGGGCCCTGAAGGCTCGCTGATGGGAATGGCCTACTCAAAGACATGGTGCATGACCTCGACAAACTTTGTTATCTGAGCAGGGGTCACTTTGGCTCCCGGAAATGGAAGGATGCTCAAAGTCAGACCTGGCAAAGGCTCTATGGAACCCTATCTGGAATGCTGATATTCTGAAGTCATCGCGTTGGCCGATGGACAAGGAAAAGTCAAAGCCTGCTTTGACTTCTTGTCCTTCATATTCCTCTTTCCTCAGTGTCCCTATGACCTGGAGTGGGACGAAGTGGACTTGGGGCTCCTGGAGCAGTCCTGTGACCTTCTCCTCGATCAGGACCATGACCTCCAAGGAGTTACTACCGGGCCACAAGCAGCTTTAGGGACCGCTCCCTCAAAGCCTTCGGCACCATGGCCCAGCAGTGTGAGCATGACTTAGAGTCATGGTCGTGCTCCAAGCACCATAAACAGACCTGAATGGGGCGCTGTGACTGACATGGTGTGGTGTCAGGCACCACACAACTTAAAAACTGCTTTCCTCGAAGACATACCCTGACACACAAAACAATGCTCGCCAAAACATCGAAAAAACCTGTCAAAAAGTGACAGATGGGTAGCATGTCTTTGGATCAGCACTAACTGGCAAAGAAAGAAAAGAACTGATGTCTGTGCGTCTGGTAGGTGCCTATCTGGGTGACTGTGATGTAATTTACAACGCACAACGATGCGCTGAACCAAGCAAAGCCACACGATGCTTGCAGAAATATTCTGGATCCAGTCTGACGCCTGCAGCTAGATGTCTCTATTAGAATATGTGTGGTATTCACACCATAAAAGTCTCCTCTAGCACGTCTCCACAGGTCTTTCTTGTGTTAATTAAACTTACAGCAGATTACGTGACTGACAGGATCACAAATTACTCTCCGACTCAGCACATTAATGCACAGTATTCTCGTTCTTAAACCCTCCTTTAAGTAATTGACTTGTTCATCTCTATGGGCAGCAGTTGGAGTGCTGTTTTGCATTGTCTAATATCGTGATCCTAAGCATTGAAATTACCAAAATGTTCCTAACTATCTAGTGCAAACTAGAAAAGAAAAGAAAATAAACTCTACTTTCCTTCTTTTGCAGTCACCAATGGGTAAATGGTAGAAACGGTTTAACAGCATCCCTTTCGCTCCAGTTTCAGGATGAAAAGTAATAGGAATAATTTATATTCTAGCCTTGTAACCACCTTCCCTCAAAAAAGGGGCTTCAGTTCAACGACCTCACTAAGAAAATATACACCAAATTCTGAATTTGCAAGATAACTGCTAGTAGAGTACCCAATACTAAGTATAAATTTATTTTCGAAAACCATTTGCTCCTGAGCTTGTGCAATCTCAAATATCAGCTGCATAGCATGCTTTGACTATTGATTTAGCTCAGCATCCTCTCGTTAAACATAGGTTCTCAATTTTTGAGGAACATCAAAGATTGCTAAATTGGATTTGTTAAATCCAAGAATTGTCTTCCATTCAGGGTAATGAGCATACAGCCTCAGCTTTCAAAATGAGCAGGAGTGGCACTAGTATGCACTACAGGCACACTCCCCTCCTGTACAAATTTCAGTTCTTTCCACTCCGTTTCAGTCTGTTATCATACAGAAAAAATCTCCTCATACGCTGGCAGCTTCTTCTATGACGCATAATTTAGGCAAGGCGGGACGCAGAGTTTTACTCCGCAGAATTACATAAACTCCGTGAGATTCCGTGGAGTTCTGCCCATTCCTAAATTGATGTCACTTATGTCCAAAGTGCGCCATGTCACTTGGAACTTTGGCATACCACAGACCATGCAACTTGACTTTTAGCCACACAACTAATCATTCGTGAGAGGAAGCACCTGCGGTGAATGTGATCACAGTATTTACTCTTCCTATTCCTCACAGCGAGTAACACACGACATGACTACACGGATACAGCAGTTGCTTTCAAATGGCCTCACTTTACTTACTTAATGCATTCATGCAGAGGAGCGTGTACCCTAAAAAATGAATGTGAATCAAATCTACGAGGCGTCACATCTGTTGCAAATCACCTGCGCGCTCAAAGCAGTGACTTCCAGCGGCATTGTTTCCCACAGGTAAGTCATCGTGGCTTCTGCAGTAAACGCAGAACAGCTGTTACTTTGCGATACTTAGTATCGCTTTTGCTGGTCTCTCTCTTCTTTGGTTTTAAAATATGCCATTCGCAATTTTAGTGGTCGTAAACAAAAAGACCTCAACTATGCAGCATAAGCCATGAATCCCAGAAAGTTACAGGATTCATTATGTGGTTTCCATAGCAGTCACATTGAAAATCTGGAAGGCTTGTGCACATAAGCAGCTTGTACTTACAATAAAAAAAACTTGTATTTTATTTTTCACAATTAGTTCGAACTTCAAATGTACAACAGTGCGGCTAGTTGATGTTATTGTATGTCTTTCATTATGATTATCTTGTGTCTGTGGCATGGTAGCCGCAGGGCAGTCAGTTTCTCAGGGCTCCCACCAGTGCTTAATTTGAAGAATGTTAAGTGCCGGTGCTCCAAGCGCTGTTTAGAAACCGGTGGTGGCAACAGGCATGCCGAATACCACTCTGCGTGGTCTTAAATCCACCACAGGCTGCTTTGATTAACCGCCAGACAAAGGGGGACACCGCAAACTGAAAGTGTTCTTACCGCACCATGAAATGCAGACCATGCCTGTGGGTTGCAGAACAGCCAGAGGAACCGAAGGAGGAGGACAGGACAGGTAGGTACATTTATTTTCAATAAGTACTGGGCCCATCGCACATGGGAGAAAATTCAATAGCCCCAGCCCTGTTAAATAAGTGCCGGTGCTAAGCCCCAGAAACCATCGGCACACATTAAGCACTAACTTCCACTGTCTTCAGTCAATAGGACGGGACGTGTGAGAGGGTATCAGGTGTCCTGAAGTATCTGGGGTAGGACAGTTCTAGTGGATGTTTTGTTTAAATGTGTTGATTAGGTGCCCCTTACAGTTCAGCGCAGCTCAGACAAGAGCTAGCCAGATGACGAGTGACCTGGGAAATGTAAAGGCTTGTGGAGATGGGGTTGAGTCAGTCACATGTGACAAGTCAGTGGCGGGGCTATGGCTGTCTTCACGAACAGACCAGGCTTGGTCTTTATGGGAGAATGACTTACAAATTTAATATACCACTTGGTTGGAGGAGTCTGCCAGTCTCATGCTTGTGGGGATAATTTAATAACACCCCACCCCTGCCCACCTGCCTCCTGGGCCATCCCAGTGCTTACACCCTACTAGAGAGAGCAAGTTCCTTAATAAAGATCATGAAAGATGGCAAAGCATCAGAGCTGTGTTGAGGCCTCTTTCTGTCTTATGCATTCTCCCCACTACCTTATTGTTCTCTGCTACTCAGCCAGTGAGTGAGGTGATTGTATGGTTGGAATGTTGACAGTGTTTGTGCTTGGATGAGTGGACAGTTGGAGTGAGAAGCGCTGAGCGGCAGGATGCTGCTCCTGGTGGGGCTTTATCTGTAACCTACAACTAAGCTAATAAACCTAACTCTTTCATAACCTAAGAGTATCCATCATTGATTACAACTCTGGTGACGATTTAAGGAAGAACCAGTGTGCGAAAAAAAGAAAGAAACTAAACCTACAGAAAATCTAAAGAGGAACTAGATTACAGAGGAAAACTAAGAGAAAAGAGATTGAAAATCTAAGAGAAAAATATGAAGCAAAAGAAACTGAAAATTGAAGTGAAGAAGAACACCCTGGGAGCCCCACCAGTGCCTTTTCTACCAGACAGCCTGTATTCAACAGAAGTTAGAGGGCATGTGACCTGTTTAACTTCAAGGCAAGCTGTTTAATCTACTAGGTGCAGTGGTCTGCAGGTTGTGAAGGTGGTCTGCTCAGCTATGCACGGAGCCAAACCTGTTGTACCTCCTTGTATGGACTGGGTATATTGAAGAAATGTTCTGCTGAACAGCGTTTGTACAGAGTTCAAAATGTATGGCACTGAACACTTGGCAACCTAGTGGAAAGTCAGTTGGAGGAACAACTGGTGTCAGCATTTATACACTATCTAAAGAGTGATCAGTGAACCTGTGCAGCAACCACTTGAAGCGCTATGATTAAGGGCAAAGATTGAGTAACAGTTACAGTCTACCTGATGACTGGGTTGCTGAGTTTCCCGACCCCTATTCTACAAGAGAGATCATTGGGTACCTGATCTGTTTCCAGGAAGCTTTCTGAGAGGAAGACTGCAGTGCCGACCTGGCACATGGGAACAGCTCATGTGCAGTGGAGAACATGTGTGCCAATTTTTCATACGAGGGTAAAGAACTGTGCGTGCATTTAAATGGAATAAAATGTACAGTGGCAATTGTATTCGGATGAGAAGTCGCTCACCGGCGCAGAGTATTTGAATGTTTTCCAGGGAATAATTTAACTTTAGATATACTGTCATGTGCATTTTACTCAATACAATACATTGCTTGATAGAATTTTTCAATACTGCCATACTGGATTTTAAAGATGCGTTGGGTTGAATTGAGTATTGTTATGTTTATGCTGACAGCGCTTGCCGCTGCTGAAATAAATTTTTATTGAATTGAGAAATGTTAAGCCATTACTGACATGTTTTAAAGTTGTTGAGTCATGGCATGTATGTTATGCATGGGAGATGCGTCCTAATGCTATTTTAACATGACATCTTGCTTACTATATTTTGCGTGTGTATATTGGCCTGAAGTTTTAAAGCCATGCTTGATTTTCGAGACGTATAATTTGAGGTCGGATGCTAGAGTCACGTGCAGAGTTACATTTTAATGTTGTGATATTAGTATCTTGGTCCGTATTTGGGAACATGTTTTTGACCATCCTTCCTTAGGGGTAAGGATGTGGGGGCAGCTTGCTAAGCCCAATTTTAAGGGGGGTATGCGCCAGTGATATGTCAATCCTTCCTATGGGGTTAAGGATGTGGGGGAAGGATGTTAAGCCCAATGTTAAGGGGGTACACCCCAATGATATGGGCCAATCCTTCCTATGGGGTTAAGGATGCAGGGCAGTGTTTTAGGCTAAATGTAAACGGGGTAGGTAGTTACATTCCTAATGCAGTAGAGGGTAGGTGAAACCCTGGTCGAGTATAGGGTGATGGGAGTACGTGATTACACCCCAATGCAGTAGAGGATAGGTGAAACCCTGGTTCTGTTTAAGTGAATGGTGATGGGGGTACGTGTTTACACCCCAATGCAGTGGAGGGTAGGTGAGACCCTGGTTCTGTTTAAGTGAATGGTGATGGGGGTACGTGGTTACACCCCAATGTAGTAGAGGTGGAAGAAACTCTAGTCCTGTTGAGTGTTGAGTTGTCAAAGGCAACAGGCTGGTCCTGTTATAGTGTGCATAATGTGAAGGGGAACAGGTAGTTAGTGTTATCTGTTGGGTGAGCAGGGAAGTTTTGTGCTATTTGTACACTTGTATTATAAATTTGTGGAACATATTGATTAACTGTGTTTTACCATCTTACATCCCATTGAAGTATTGAAGTTATGCAGATAGGGTGTTTGTTAACCTTTTCTGTTTATTGCAGAGAATGTTTGTTAACCTGTTCTGTTTATTTCGATGGAGTGGTACTCAATTTTGGAGGACGGTTGATGGGGGTGTTTTGCAGTTTCCGTTCTGTTGAATATTTCATTATTTTCATAAGGGGGAGATGTGTTGTGGCCTCTTGCTATCTCATGCATTCTCCCCACTTCCTGATTCGCTGCTGCTCAGTCAGTGAGTGAGGTCATTGTATGGTTGGGATGTTGACAGTGTTTGTGCTTGGATGAGTGGACAGTTGGAGTGAGAAGGGCTGAGCGGCAGGATGCTGCTCCTGGTGGGGCTTCATCTGTAAGCTACAACTAAGCTAATAAACCTGCTTCTTTCATAACCTATGAGCATCCATCATTGATTACAACAAGCTGTTAGCAATTAGTCATACAAATGTTTGCGTGTGCCTGACCTGTCCTGCAATTAGCGCTTTTATTTCCAAAGTATATTTTTCAATACACAGACATTAAAAATGGTTTGCATAGAAATAATGAACAACTTGGATCCTTTATTATGAATATGATTAACAGAATTGCAAATATTTGTGGGCTGAGGTCAGTTGTGCAAATGGCCCGGCAGGCCTTCCTTGGTGGCCCGCAGACCATGCGGTGCTTACAGGTGCATCCACCAGACTGACAGGAGGGCCCATAAACACAAAAGAGGTCTGCTGGAGCATGCTTCAATGCACATGCTCCCGCTCCAGGTGCCCTTTTCTATGTTTACTGGCATGCTGCTGTGCTGGGAAGCAAAGGCCCCTTAAAAGGCAGCATTGATGGCTAACTTTTACAGGGCCTTTTGGTAAGCTTCCTGCCGCCTTTGCCTCCCATACTGCGTCTGCTGCCTGAAGCCTGAAGCCAGTAGTTCGCCGACACTGTCTCCACCTGCAGCCTGTTCCTCACACGCCTTCACAGTTAGGATGACAGAGCTGCTGGCATCCCTGCCCCACGTATCCAGTTTCTCAGCCAGGTAAGACGGGCTCGCTGGCGCTCTCCCTTGCATAGCTGCCAAGGTTTCAAATTGCTGTGTGTGAAATTTTCATAATTTCACTGTAACGAGTGACATTATAATGACTAAGAGTAACACTTTCTCACAAGCAAAATCAAACAGTGAAGATGAGTGCAATATATATCAGAAATTACACCCATTTGAGCAACGAGAGCGCTAAATAAATGCTACAGTACAATACAAGGTCTTCTGGTTTTAGGCTTGCTTAGGAGCCAGCTCTTGGCATGTGGTGCATATTTTGTCATTTTCACACGAGTAAGCACTGTCTCACCAAAGGTTTCACTTCATTAACTCTCAAATACAGCAATAAGCAACAAAAACAAGGGACCAGTAAACCATTGCAAAATGCCTTCTGCTGAACGGCATTGCATGTTGCCACATTTTTAGTAACTTTTGCTCCGATGGAGCAATTTGCTGCAGCATATGCAGCAGAAGATGGATTATGTGGCAAATGCAACTAACCTATAATAAGGTGGGAAACGCCATTGCTGCAAATTTGCATGATTGCAATGGCCCTGCCTAGAAATCCAAACCCCACTTGACTAAATCGGACCTCATGCTACTGCATAAGTAAAGCAGCTGCCTCAGTGCATAAGACCAAAAATTGCCTTTTAATGTCTATGGAGAATGCTCAAGCAGGAAATTTCTATTTCACTTGGAATATTCTTGGTCTGTTCCTTCTACTCTTAACTTCACTTGTTGCCCGCTTCACCACACATCTAAACCTAAAACACATCTCAAGCCCTTATGCACTATGCCTGCATACAGAGACTTGTCTTCAAAGTTGTACACAGATGCAACTCACCTCTGTGAAAATTACCACACTCTGGGCAAGCAACCCTTAACTTAGTTGCAGCTACTACACTGCACCACAGTCAGCAAACATTTTGGGAATACACACATCACATATACATGTAATGTATGTCATGTGGAGTATGACTTTCCACCTCACTACTCGACTATCACATGCCGCCTCCTCTTCTGAATGTAATTAGCCAAGAGAAATTCTGGTATTACTTACTGTAATAAAAGGTTAGCTTTTGTGACTACCTTGTACTCATAAATCAGGAAATTTGCTGTCCCGGCAAATTTCAGGCCATGGGGACCTATCTGCAAATCAAACAGAAACGAACAGGCAGGGACAAGGCTGGAGCAAGATGAGGAGAGTGCTGCTGCCAGCACAACCTTAATTAGGACTCTCGGTTTTATGGTATGTATGTTTTTTAATGTTTCCGTCTATATTTCGCCATGGTTGTATTTAGCCATATTTGTCTTTTTAGTCATCAGTATTTTTCGATATTTATTTTGTGCTTCGTGTATGCATGAAACAGTAACACATATATTCCCACGTTTATTAAACAAATGTGCAATCATACATTGATGCCTGTCGAGCTGCATTGCGCCTTGCCGAATATCCGGTTAGCAAGGATTCCCAGGCAATGCCTCTTAAAATTACTATTGTCTGATAATAAAAATATATTAGCAAAATGTCTTCCTTGTAGTTTTGTAGTTATATCTAGCTTCAAAATACAGCATTGTCTAGTAATGTTTTGAAAAAGGGCCCGACCCCACCCCCACCTGCAGGCCTATCAGTGCAGCCCTCAATCCCAAGCTAGACTGTAATTTTGGCCCCTGGGAAAAAGTTTGTGAGTACCCATTTTTAAACACTTCTAAAGACTAAGGAGCTCAAAGGAGGATAAAGTTGGTAACAGGCAGTCTCCCGAGCTCCAGCTTTACCTGATGATCTTCTGTGGGAAGGCATGGCTGGTGGCCAGGATCGCGCCGGTTCCCCAAAGAACAGGAAGGGAAGGCAGCCTCTCTGCCTCTGCTTAAAGGTTGCTGTGAGTGGCCCCACCTGGCCAGCTACCGTAATGAAGCACACAAAAGTGCACTCCAATGCAAACACCAATACTGGGAAGAGTGCGCATAGAAAATCCCGCACTTCAATCTAGGACCTCGAAGCTTAAGAGGGGTGGGTGCCAGTAAACTCCGCCACAATGCGTTCGGCAGAGCCTTTACCAAACTCCTCACTCCAAGTGTAGAGCAGAGTGGCAAAACTCGGGCAAACTCCACTAGAAAAGCAGAGTCATGCACCCATCACTAACAAGAATTCCTTCTTTCTGGTTTTCTCTCCCTGCATGAGATCGCATTGGACTCTCTTTTTGTGTCTTGCCTATCAAACAGTGCAAGCTGTCTGGTTGTGAAACATCTTTTGTGGGTTTACCAAGTATTTACAAAGACTTACAGCCCACCCATTGTTTGCAGTTGGTTGGCTTGTCAGTCATGTTTGCTTGCTTCTATTCAATGTTTTTTCATGTCCCTTCTTGTCCCTCTTGTGCTTGTCCCTCTGCTTGAGCACAGCCTCTTTACCATCATTTTGACTGGCTGATTTGTATTCTTCCACTGCTCATTGTTAGGTACCTGCATTTTCTATTTGATTAAGCACTCTATGAGAGTGCATGTGTTCTCCAGCACTCTCTTGTGTGTGCTTCTCTTCCCATGCCAAATACCCACCTCCAAGCTTCGTTTTGCTTTCTTCCTCATTTGCGACTCCCTTCCACCCCTCACCTAGCTTTATTTATTTTCCTGCCTTTTGTACCTAATCTTTTTGCAGAGTCTTCCCAAGACTTTTTGCCGCATTCCGCCTAATTTTTCTGACCAGTTTTTGTAGGCATTAGAACCCTGGGCACTTTACCACTGCTAACCAGTGCTAAAGCGCATTTGCTCCCTGTGTAAATTGTATTGGTGATTGGTTTACCCTGATTGGCATATTTGATTTACTAATAAGTCCCTAGTAAAGTGCACCAGTGGTGCTCAGGGCCTGTAAATCAAATGCTACCAGTGGGCCTGCAGCACTGGTTGTGCAACCCACATGAGTAGCCCTGTAAACATATCTCAGACCTGCCACTGCAGTGTCTGTGTGTTCAGTCCTGCACTGTCAATTCGACCTGGCAAGTGCACCCACTTGCCAGGCTCAAACCTTCCCTTTTCATACATGTAGGGCACTCCTAAGGTAGGCCCTGGGTAGCCTCATGGACAGTGTGCAGTGTATGTAAAGGTAGGACATGTAGTGATGTGTTTTACATGTCCTGACATTGAAACACTGCTAGATTCGTTTTTCACTGTTGCAAGACCTATCTCTCTCATAGGGTAACATAGGGACTGCCTTTATATCTCTTTTAAGTGTAGTTTCCCACTGGGAGTAGATAGAGTTATTGAGTTTGAGGACTCTAAACTTACAATTTAAAAATACAAATTTTGATAATATTGGTTTTTATATTGTCAGTTTGAAAATGCCCCTTTTAGAAAGTGGTCTTTTACTTGCTTAAACCATTCTGTGGCTCTGCTTGCTTGTGTATTTCCTGTCTGGATCAGATTCACAATTGGGCTGTTTTTGAATCTCCACTAGACAGTGACACAAAGAGAGCTGGGGTGTAGCCTCCATATCCTGATGGGTCATCTGAGCTAGAGTGGAGGGAGGAGCTGACACACCTGAATTGGCTGTGACTGCCCTCACACAATGCAGTCTCCAACCCCCTGGTGTGTGTCTGGAGCCAGACCTGGGCAAGGCAGAATCATGTGAACAACAGAGACTTACCTGTGAAGTTTTCCAACTTTAAAGGCAGAAAGGGGTATAAATAGTGGACCCCAAACCGCTGATTTTCAGATTACGTCTGGACTCAAAAGGAACCTCTGCCAAGGAGAAGAGCTGAAGACTAGGAGGAGGAGAACTGCCCCTTTGCCTGTGACTGTGCTTTAGTGAGTTGGCCTGCAGTTTCTGCTTCTGCCTGAAAGAGGACAAAGACTGGACTTTGTAGTATATTCCTGCTTGTGAAGTGTCTCCAAGGGCTTGAATTGAGCTTGCCTCCTGTTTTGAAGTGTCAGTGCCATCAAAGACTTCCTCTGCCAGCACTTGGACTCTCTGCTGAGACTCCTACCCTAGCCAAGTGGTACCCTATCCAGTACCTGGGCCCTTGAAAGGTGAAGCTGGTAGAACCAAGGTGGAAATCCACACAAAGGAGCCATGCAGGGAAAATTTCCACGTACCACATGAAACGCAGCTGTAAAAACGATGTTTCCATCTGCATTGCGGCAAAAAAATCAATGCACCACCTGCATCGCAGCTGGGAAATTGACACATCACCTGCATAACAGCTGGAGAATCGACACAAACCCCACCCAGGGCAGATTCTCATCCTCATGCAGCTGGATTTCGCACGCATCGTCGCTGGGCATCAGAATCAACGTGAACCGGCCCAGATCTGAGGTGCCTGTCCGGTAATCGACACATCGCTCTCTTGCAGGGGAGAAAAACAAATCATCGCCTACCCGACCGGAGAATAAACTACACATGGCCTCACTTGCGACTAAGGAACTGACGCATTGCTGACTTTTCCGACGCACGCTCGCCAGATGCAAACCAAGTACTTTGCGTAACATCAACATTTCCATTGTTACTATGAAGTAAGATTCTGTTATTTTAAAAATTCATAACTTTCCTTGTGTATGTTGAATTTTTGTTGCTTTGGTCTTGTTTGATTAAGATAAATATTGGCTAATTTTCTAAACTGGTGTGGTGTTCATTTTTTAGTGCTTTCACTGTATTACTGTGTGTGTTGGTACAAATACTTTACACATTGTCTGTGAGATAAGCTACACTGCTTGTGACAAGCTAAAAAAGGGTTTGTGACCGCAAAATGGCTATTTGTTAAGTGTTAAACCCATTTTTCAATTCAGTGACAACTTATTTTAAGAAATTGGGTTACTGTTTGAGGGGATAAAACTGTACTTAAGCATCAACTACAATCCTAGGCAGGGTGAAGTCACAAATAAACCCCAATTTATGCTGCACTCAACCCTCTGGTAGCTTGGCACAGAGGCTCAGATGAAATGTGTAAAGTATTTATGCAGAACCCCAAACAGTAGTAAAATGAAAACACTACACAAAAAGGATTCTTTACCAAGTTAGGAAAATATAGTAGATTTTAATGAATAAAACGAAACCAAAATGACATAAGTTCAATCAGTAGAATAAGAGACATGCAATTGAAAATATGTAGGTGAAAATAGTGACAAAAAGTCCAAAAGCACCACTCGCTGAAAATTGGTCACGCAAGACTGGGAAAATGTCAAAAGTTCAGGCCGATCATGAAGGAGGACTGGTCGGATACAAGGTCCAGACTCGTCCTGCTGAAAAATTAAATTCTCAGTCCAACGCAAAGAGTCCTGTTCACTGTGAAGGGGGATGGGAGGATCAGCGAAGCATCACTGATGGTCATTGATGTCTCATGAAGAGCAGGCTAGGCATCACAGATGGGCGTTGATCTAGCATGAAGAATCAGTTGTCATTGTGAGCAGTCGGGCCAATGCTGTACGGTGGTGCTCTCCACAAGTGGTGGTTGTGAAGGGTCGGGTTGACGGAAGTTCGTATGGCGGGCTGTGCAAGTGACAAGGTTTTGGCACCATCGGGCCAGTTCATGATAACGAAGTGCTAAAGTGTGCAGAGTCCTATAAACCAACAAAAACGGGTTCAGAAAACAGGAGGGTAAAGGCAAAAAGCTTGGGGATGACCCTGCAGAAAGGACCTAGTCCAACACTTACCAAATCCCAAATGGATTTTTAAATCCATAATGAATAGCTATTTGGAAGAAGCTTGTTCAGGGCATCCTTTTCAGAAAGGGATATGCTAAGGTATGTATCAATGTTTTGCAACGGAATTGCAGTCACACAACATTGAAATTTTACTAGCACCTCGAAGGGGGTGTTAACCTTTTGCAAAATGGGAAAGGGTTCTTTTGTGAACCCTTCCCCCTTGTCAATGTTCAAAAACTGTGTTGGGAGCAGGCAGTTTTCACAGGACCACAGCTAACCCTTAACAAAACACACAAAAAAATCATTTTCTTTTTACATTTAGACCCGTTTCCTTTAAGGAAAACGGGGTGCATTAAAAAAAAAGTTGACTTTATTTAAAATGTCATTACAGTCATGGTGGTCTGCTGACCTTAGCAGGTCAATATCCCTGTGATGTATACAATCGTAGCGAGTCACAAGTTACAAACCTACCTCATGAATATTGACAATTTCCACTTTTGTGAACTCAGTTATTTGTATATTGATGGGGTCACAAAGTTCCTTTCACAAAAAGTCAGTATGCAATTAGTCACCACTTTTTGCGAAAAGGAATTTCATACATCATGTCCTGAGTCACTAAAGCTTACAAAGGAGCTCACTGCAGTACTGATACTAATAGTAAGTGGGTTTCTAAGAGTCACACTGGTAAAACGACAATAACACCAGGCATATTAGTTTTCAGTATTATTTTCCGATCGAAATCTATATTCTAAATAGCGAATTCGAAGGGTGTATTGACTTTGTTAAAGCTTGCTTAATTTGCATTGTGGCTGTGATTCACAATTGTAATTGCATAACTTGTTTAATTCCACCCGCTGGTTCCTACTGCTATGTGTGTTAAAAGTGTTTTGAAAGAACTTCCAAGAATTAAACATGCTTACACAGCTCAATCTGATGCTGTATAATTGCTGAAATGCCTAGCCAGGAGCTGGAAGCAAAGCACCATCATCCATGCATGTTGTCATTACTTGGAACACTGGAATTACACCACCTCTTCAACAACCTTTAATTTTCATCAAAACAGCAACTCGATGGAGAGGTTTCTGGCATGTGTCATAGAATATACTTTTATGACTATTATTGGTGCAAACAAGAATTCCGCTTGAGATGATTTCAAATTTTGTCTGAAGAACAATACAGTTCCCAACCTTTCAAAGTTTCAGTCACTGCTATATTGACTTTGCAATGCTTTGCCCTCTTGAATTTTCCATTGGCACCCACATGATGATCAGAGGAGGGAACTTGCCATTACTTCAAAATGATATGGGTGCTAGTCTTATATAGTCGACAGATTTTCCTGTCTATATAATAATGATAAAATGATTTTCTTTACATTCAATATGCTGTGTTGCTCACTGTTATGGAGAACTTCAGCTAATGACAAATTTGTATGCTGTCTGGAAGGAAAACATATACTCACCTTAAAGACCGCAGACACTTTGAGCAAGTGATCTAACTGACCACATGATAAAGTAAAATGCTTTTGTGAAGCATTACTAGAAATTGATTATTGTGAAGTTGATTAAGCTTTCCTGTTTGCTTAATATGCCCAGCTCCAGAGGGCAAGATTGGTCACAGCAGGTTCACCAAGTTGATTTGATGAGAAAAGTAGCAATGAGGCTTCAAAGTCTGTTTTGCACCAGGCCTCAAACAAACCTTTGACATATCTGAGGATGATTCTTGTGGAAATGCTGCAAGCTGCTATGACTTGAGTACTGCTGCTTCTAGTAAAGCACAGAATTATATTTTGGGTTTTGAGGTCTAGCTGGTATTTGTAACCTAGCTGGTTAGTGAGGAAGAGTATACAATTGCACAGATTTGCATACAATTTGGAAGGATGTTGATATTAATTTGGTCTTTCTAGCCCCTTGGTGGTATGTATGTTCCAATAGAAGAGTGAATGAAGCACAAAGGAGTGCGTGCCAAGTGTGCACTGTTGGAAAGAATGTGTCCCCTTTGTTGTAAATGTCAAGGACTGGATGCTGAGAAGATCTGTTGAGTCCCTTTCTTGGCTGCAAGAGTTAAGGGCAACTCCTCCTAGTAGCCATATTTCACAGAAAAGACTATGTAAAAGTTGTCAGGTGTCTCATTAAGAGGGTGCCAGGCAGGAGCTAAAAAAAAGAATGGCAATCCAGTAGTTCTGAAAAAAAAATGAAGATAATCAGGGAGGCATTAAACATCCACTGACATTACGGAGGAGAAAAGAGCCAAGAATGTATGAATAAGTGGAACAGCCAGAGGCAATCCAAGTTCCAGGAGGTCAACAAAAAAGAAACAAATTGCAGCCAAAGGTCAAAGAAAAGAATGAAAAATCACTGAATCAAAGCACTGCAACACATATGCTTCAAACACCAACTTTTATCATAGGAATAGACTGTAGTGCATCATGGATTGGGTATCTTAGATAATATCCTTTGGACACACCATATCTAGGAAGGGCTGTTTATAGGGTTAATCTGTGCAGCTTTCTGGAATTCATTACATTTGTTTGCAAGCAATGACCTTGTTTGGCATCCTTTGCACCATGATGAATTTTGCAATCCCTCTTCCCTTTACATCCATGCAACTCCCAAAACACCACTCAGGGTGAATGTGACTACAGAGACGCCACAACAGTCCAGGTGGCCAAGGTGTCCAGCCATGAGCACCGCATCTCATCCAACAATATGCTGTTGACTGCACATGAAGCGCTAATTCCTCTTATGAGTGCATGAAGTCTATAGTAAGCCATTTGTCCTGCTCTTAGCCAGCTGTTGCCACATGTATATCAGCAAGGTACTTGGTATGTCTCTAGATAGTCCAAGGTAGAATAAAACCAATATGTCACTGTGACATAACCTGGAAACACATATCTGTGTATCTTTAGGTTGAAGCTAGGTAAGTAGTAGTGTCAAAAAGTCATACAGTGAGTATGGTATGCTCTTCACACTTTCTTCTTAAATGTAGCCTAACTCTTAATGTGTTATTGGATAATTTAAACACATAAACATTTAAAAAACATTCAGCTGTGTGATGATGTACAAGAGATGGTGAGAGTGCACCGTTTAGGGGCACATAGTTGTAATTGTTGGCTTCTTTGTTCCACCAATAGCTATTTAACCCATGGAATCTATTTCCAACAATCTAGAAGGTAGCAGCTCGGTCAAGCCAGCTGTTCTGAGGAGGTTGGTCAGAAGAACATTCATCTTACAGGACGTTTTAGTCATATTTAAACTATCATTATTCCATCGCAGACACTGAAGTGCTTCCACTAACAGGACCAGCCTTCACATGCAATTAATTATTCACCATCACTAGTCCCTAAAAACAACACCACAAGAATATGTGATCTTCTAATTCTCCTTCAAGGTGATAATCAAATATGACTAAAAATAATTATCGGACTTTGCCACACATGAGCTAGTTACTTTCAATCTTAACCTCAATTGTACCAATGCCACACATTCCATTGTACTGCTAGTCACCTTCATATGAATGGTCTGTCAACCCACCAGGTTCACTGATGACGTAATGACAAACATACATAAATGCTTTGAATATAGAACAATTGTAGCAGTACTTGAAATATTATCAAAAAACACTCAGACTATCATCAGCATCTCTAAAAGGAGACTCATATGGCAAACGGGTGAGTAACCGGAATTTTTTAATTAATCTAAATACTGGAAATTACTCCAGTGGAATTCAATTTATTGATTTTAGATCCCCATGCCACAAAGGCTTTAGCTGCTCTTGACTAATAAGACCAAAAAGACTGAAGATCGAGTGACATTACTTGTGTTCCCACTCAAAGCAGAAATTTAGATTATTCCTCTTGGAATGTGACAAATTTGCATACTGCTGATCCCTCCACAGATGAGCTATACGGAATGGCATTCTAGTGGCTAAGAATATTTGAAAAATTTGCATCCATCATTTTTTTGCTCTCTGAGCTTGACTGTATCAATGCCTTACCCAAGCCTGTCACGAGCTCTGCTCAAACCTGAAAAAAGTTCAAATCTGCTGAGATAATGCATAGACTAGGCCCTATACAATATTGTCTCCCCAAGAATTCCTCTGATGCTCCTCAATTCATTCCCTTCATGCCAGCATCAGATTTATGACTGACAATAAAGGACATGTTAGGGAAATACTTCAAAACCTGCATTTTAACTAGCTCCCTAAGGACATAATACTTTTTGCTAGTCTTAGAACTATCCTGATTACCTTGCTGTATCATGCAAAACATTCATATTTCCACCAACACAGAAAACATCCCTTAGACCTTTAAGGAACCTTTACTCATGCATTTGAGAAAGTGAATTCATTTGAATATTTGCCTTCATGTTTACATGTATCCTATGAAACTGCTGATGCTTTTGTTTGCATTTACGTGTGCAGTTACATTGTATTAATCAATCACTATTTTCTTTTGTACCAACTTGAAGACCACTAAAGCCTTAGTATTACTGCATACTTACACACATTTTAATGTATTCCCATCATGTTATCCAATGTAGTACACTGTTCTGAAGCTGACACAATGAAGCAAGGATTTTAGAAAATAGTAGAGTCAGCTGCTGCTGGTATTAGTTGTATCAATTTGCCATTGTCTTCTCACCTTCCTCCCATAAGAAAATCTTGGCACCTGCTCATTAGCGCCTATTCGTATGTTTCTTGTTTGTCACCTGTTCTCGCTTCCATTTGTTTGAATTGAGGATAAAGTGTATAAACGTAGCATCAAAATGTATAGATTTTATCAATACATGCTCCATGTGATCGAGGGAAAAGCTCTGGTCTGTTAAAATGGCTATTACCTTGCTTATTCCGAATGCTTGCTGGCAGTTTTTGTATTAAACGCATGTTATACATTTCTAGCCGAGTGTTTTCTTTTGTGCGCACCTAAGAAATTTACTTTTTAACCCTTAGATCCTGGCAGCAGCAAAACAAATGCCATGTTCCCTGATTAGCATAAATTCCTGGGGAAAGAGGCAATCTCCAGTTTTTAAGCATTGTATATCTTAGATTTTTTCATACTATGCTTCATTTGATCGCCATTACAAAAAGTAGAAATGCTGTGAGTCCCAAACAGTGACAGATGGTGAACTTTTTGTATCGAAAGGGTTTAACCATTGATGTCAAACAACTCTTTTTTGACGTAGAATATTTCACAATTACTCAGGAAACTGGAAGATTGCATACCTGGCAGGTTCATCTCACCAATTAGTCAATAGGGCTATCATTAGTGCCTCATTGGTGCCTGTTAACTATTAAGCACTGATCCAATTTGAGATACTCACAGTACATCAATTATATCTAAATAAATGTGTACTTCTGCTTCACTGTCTAAATCAATTCACTAAGTCAGAGACTATGCTAGAAACAAAGGAAGATCTGCAAAAGATACCCTCCTAACAGTGGTTTATGAGAGACCATTCATGTGTATGTATTTTGGCATTAAGGAAACTTTGAAAGAATATGTAGTGCCAGGTTTCTAGTATTGTAAGTCTGTATTTGAGTCCTATTTCTAATACCCAAATACAAAGATTTTCAGCAAGTCACATTGGACATAACATTGTACGTTAACCTCTTGGCTTTTTTCCCTCATGTGCACTACACATTGCCCACGCACCAGAGCTCATATGGTTACAGGACCAACTGACAGCAGTTGTAAATTAAATCAGGTCCTACTTATTGAGTCCAAGTATTGTAAAACAGAAGATTTTGCCATTTGGAAACAAGTGCTGTAAGCAGTCTTGGAGGACTGAGAGAAACCCCAGGTGAAAATATATAAACATGTGTATTTGGACTAAAGATGTCAAGTAATATTAGATAGTCTAAAAAATTGGTTATGAGAAACTCCAAAGCCACAAATTATTTTACTTGCATAAACAAGCTCAGATACAAAACAGAGAGGGAAACCTACAGATGTTTGGTTGTACAGTCGTCCCACAATTCTGATAAGAATCTTAACTATGACTCCTAAACTCTTCTCCAAATTCTGAGTTTTTGAAGTCAATTAATCGTGAAACCTTGAGGGGCTGTGGAAACTCACTATTTTCCTCTTATGCAAGTTCTAAAAAAGGGCAGCCATTTTCTTTATGCTGATCACATAGGACTCTGTCAATGGAGATATATATACCATATGGTTGAAGAACACAGGGCCTCCGGCCCAAGAAGCCAGTTCAACTGATCACAGTTAGGAAGATATGAAATCAAAAATCTGGATGGAGTCCCTGGTTTGCCAGTCCAGGGTGCACTCTCCTGCACTTCACTGAAAATACAACTTTCGGAACTGCCTATGGATCTGGGTCCAAGGATGGGCTGGGTGTCAGTGGAAAATCAATAAATTGTGCTGCAAGTTCTCAGTGAGTGCATCTCCTGACCAAACCATCGATGCCATGCATGCTTAACGATCCATCGCAAAGAGGAGCAAACTGTGACTATGAGTCACTAAAATATCTATCACATAGCAGCTGTAAAAGTAAAAGTACAAGATGAAGCTAGTGGAATATGTTTCTACTTCAATGCTATTGTGCCCATAATGCAGTTAATCAGGTGGTGCTCACTAAGTGCATGAACCTGTAGTCCCATATGGCTTGGTGAAATAAATAGCCTCAAGATGGCTCTGGCATGGAGGAAGGAAATTTTAGAAAAAGTGAGTACTTTGTTTTTGTTTTGTTTTGCATAAAGGCAACGTGATTAGACTTGGTGTGGCTGGCAAATGGGAGCATGCTCTATAACTCAGCTCCTTGGACTGCAAAGCCTATGGTTTATAGCGGAACAGTGGATCAGGGCCCTGGGGCTATCCAATCAGTAAACATCGAGATCCTTTGAAAGAACACAGAAGTAATCTGCTAAAACAGAGATAGTAACATGGGTAATAAATATAATTACTATCAATGATTCTCTAATGAGTGTGACCACATTCAGAAAAAAACAACAACTGTGTGAATAAGCAGAGCAAATGTGTAGACTAAACTGGATAATGGTCACTAGCAAGTTTAAGTGGATGCATTTTGTATGCCCTGCATCCACATATTATGATAATGGAGCATGTACTGCTCTCTTTCTTGAATTGTGTTAGAGAATAGCAAGAAAACAAAATGAGGGTGACTGCCAACTGTTGACGTTTAGGATTTAAAATAAAAAAAAGTGACAGAGTCACATTGGAAAAGATACAATGAGTGGACATTCACTGTCAGATTCCTGTGACAAATCTTTTGTTGTATAATTATGATGCAGTATAATGGTTTAGTGTAAACCTAAAAAAACGGTTAGGGCCAATTTACAAAAAAATCTTAAAAGGACCTCTCGGAGCGTGGCTTGGCACTGAAAGAAGATGGCCGCCTCCAAAGGAAAACAAGGACACAGGGGAATGGTTGAGGACAGAGTGACCTCCCCTACGAAACTGATCGGCAAGTCTCTAATGCCATTTTTTCATTAAATAATGGAAGTCTCCTGAGATTTCAATTGCGGCCACCATTTTGATTTTTTCTCTTTTTCTCCTCACACTTTCTTTTGATGATTTTATTATATATTTTATCAAATGCCTGGGAGATTTCTACATGGATTGATCAGTTTTCAAGTTTTTCAACATGTATTCTTCCTATTTGCATTGTGACTCTTTTCAATATTAATTCATTTTTTACTTTTACCTTTTCCTGAGGTGACAGCATCATTGGTGTTCATCTAATTCTTCTCATATTCTTCAAACTGTAATTCTTTGCTTATGGGCAGATCTAGGAATCTTCATTTGAGTAATAGTGAAGGACAAATTACTAAACCTTGGATAGTATTGCTTTATTCAATTCATTTCCCCCTTATCAAATATGGATAACATAAACAAATCCAGCCAAGGTAATGTTTTTTCTGTACCTATAACACCTGCCTCTTCATCGTCTGTGATTAATAAATTGTCTTCCAAGCTGCCAGAAGCATCATCTGCATCACCTAATAAAAGAGCTAAAACAGATCCTCCCTCTCCTATTAAAGCAATTGATAACATCTCCATGAAGTTACTTCTTGAGGAAATTAGAGCTCTTAAACCATATATGGAAGACACCAATAGACAACTACAAAATCTGAATGATAAATGGTTGCATGTAGAAAATAGAGTTTCTCATATAGTGGAGGTGTTGGACAATTCAATTGCGGCTAATAAATTGTTACAATCTGAAGTGGCTGTGTTGAAAAAACAGGCTGAAGACATGAAAAATCGAAATAGAAGGAATAATCTTCATATTTATGGTCTCCCTGAGGTTGTTAAAGGATCAGATTCAATGTCTTTCTTCCAATAGCATTTGCCCAAACTCCTAGATCTGCCCATGTCTCAAAGTTTAAATATACAAAGAGCACATAGACTTGGGCACTCTTCTCTTATTGCCTCTATGTCTAGAAAATCAAGAGGGATAATTCTATGTATTTTGGAATATCTGGATCTGCTAAAGGCTCTCAAAGCAGCGAAGGCTAAAGGTCGTATTGTATGGTCAGATTCAATCAATTAATCAATCAAATCTTTTTTTATAGAGCGCGCTACTCACCTGTGAGGGTCTCAAGGCGCTTGTGGGGGCGGGGGTGAAGGGGGGTTACTGTTCGAACAGCAATGTCTTGAGGTTTTTTCTGAAGAGTAGGAGGTCTTTGGTTTTGCGAAGGTTGGTGGGGAGGGAGTTCCAGGTTTTGGGGGCGAGGTGGGAAAAGGACCTGCCTCCTGTGGTGGTGCATTGGATGAGGGGGACTGTAGCTAGTGTGAGGTCGGCAATCTCTTTTTCACGCACGAATATGCTAAATCGACAGCAGACAAACTGAAAATATTCTTAGACATGTGTCCGGCGCTTAAAGCTCCTAATGCTTGATATGGTCTTTTTCACCCCTGTTTGTTCAAGGTGACTTACTATAATAGAACCACAACATATGAAGATCGAACTTTACTTCAGAATTTAATTGATTCCTACAGCAGTGAAAACATTGATATTTCCAAAACAGCAGAGTCTTAATTAATATACTATTCTTTGAAATATAATTGTGCATCTTTTAATCCTTGTGCTGTTAAATTGAACTTAATATTTAAAGGAATTGGTTGTAACTTCTTCATTTTCTCTTTTAGATAATGCTTTCTCAATGTGCCCGTTTCTAGGCTCGCATTTTGTGAATCCCGGCCTTACTCCCCTTTCGTGTTTGCAGTTATGGAGCTGAGGTTGTGTCATCTTCCTACTGTGGTTTCACCACCCTCACTTTGTTTTGTCTTGTAGGTATGTTCTTATTACTTGTTATGTTTATTTGTATTCTTGTTCTCTCTATTTATAAAGGCCTTTTTTCTTTCTCTTTCTTTTCTTTTTCTTTCACTACTTTTCTTTCTTATCATTTTTTCTTACTGTCTACTATTCATATACATTCTCTTTCTGTTATGCACTTTATGATGGTTTTGTGTGTTCAGATTTTTAAATTTCATAGTTGATTTATAATTTGTGTTTGGTGGTTACATTATCTTATTTTTCCTTCTAAATGACAACTAGATTTATTTACTGGAATGTTAAAGGTTCGGGGTCTCCTATAAAGTGTCAAAGAGTCTTAACACGTGTTGAAGTTAAAAGCTGATGTTGCCCTATTACAGGAAACTCATTTCTGATAATGAAGCATCCAAACTTGAAAGACAATGGGTGGGACATGTATTTTCCTCTCATGGTTCGGGAAAAATGGTGTGATTATCTTATGTCATAAGGTTTCTGATATTTCAGTTATATCTCAAGAAGTTGATGCTATGGGCAGATGGCTTCTTGTTTCGATGTTTATTAACAAAGTTCTGTTAACTATATTTAATGTTTAATTACCCACTCAACCAAATAAATTAGTTTGGAAGAATTCCCTTGTAAAGTTAATGAATATTTCTGATGTGTATTTAATTTTTGGAGGAGATTGTGATATGATTATAGATCCTTTCATTGATCATAATTCTAATGCTAAATGTATACCTTCCAATATCTTTTTACAGTTTACTGATATGATTAACCAAAGAGTTTTAACGTATGTTTGGAGATTGTGTAACCCCACATCACGAGAGTACTCTTTTTACTCTCCTGTACATTCCTCTCAATCGAGGATAGATTACTTGTTTGTTTCACAACATTTTGGACATGTGTTAGATTCGGAAATCAGGTCTATATTAATTTCTGATCATGCTGCTCTTGTAAGTATTGTCCTTGATCTTCTACCACATGTTCAATCAAAGAAAAGATGGAGATTTAATAATTCTTTACTCCTTGATACTAATTTTTCTCAACTTAAAAAAAAACTTGCAATACAATTCTTTTTGGATTATGATACTCCTCAGTTATTGACTCAGATTATCTGGGATGCTTTCAAAGCTGCCTCTAGAGACTTTATTATTTCTTTTGTTACCAATAAAAAGAAAGTTGCTAATAAAACTTTACTACAATCTTTGAATCGCATTAAACAATTAGAAAATATGTATTACTCTTCCATTTCTACAAAGTGTTTTAATGAGTTAGTTCAAGCTAGGTTTGCCTTTAATAAGAATTTCACAGACATTGCTAATTCCTACCTTCTTAAATCTAGTGCTAAATATTATGGAGGGCAGAATAAGCCAGGGAAACATTTAGCAAATTATCTTAAAATTTTAAAAAATAAACTGAAGATAGAATCTATTTACAATGCCTCTAATTCTTGATTACATAAAAATGATGACATTTTAAATTAATTTGTATATTTTTACACACAATTATATACTCCTGAATCACAACCTTCGCAGGAATGCATTTCCCAATATTTAACACTTATTAATCCGCCAACACTCTCACACTCTGAATTCTCTGCTCTAGATAAAGATATTTCCTTTCAGGAGATTCTCAATGTAATAAAACTTATGAAGAAAGGTAAAGCTCCAGGACCGGATGGTTTCACTACAGAATTGTATATGCACTTCTGTACATTATTGGCCCCAAGATTATATCAACTTTTTCATATTTCATCACATCTAATTTGACTGGAGGCTCTTTTCAAGAGGCTTTAATTTGCCTTATTCCAAAAGATAACAAAGATCCAAAATTATGTAAGAATTATAGACCAATCTCCCTGGTTAATTTAGATTTTACACTTTTTCTAAAATTTTGGCACCTTGTTTTGGAACCACTTTTACCCAACTTGATTGGTAGGGAACAATTGGGATTTTTTAAGGGTCACCTATTATTGGACAATACAAGAATGCTCCTATTGTGTAAGCCAACTGAGGACTTCTCTCTAGCTCTTGTCACATGGCAGTCCGGGGTGTGCACCACTTTAAAAAATGAAATGTTTCTCATGACCGTCTCCTGGCCTCTTTTAGCAGTGATCATGGTGCCTTTGACCTGACTCACCTCCCAGGGATCCTTCTCTAAAGGTAACACAAATTTGCTTCCACCTCTTCTGCACTTTACCAGGACCAAATCCCCTACGTGAATAGTTCGTTCTTTGGCTCTCCTTTTCCGTGACATCTTGTCATTCCTGTCCTTTCTTTGTGACAGCACTTTCCCCACCTGACTATGAACTTCATGGGGGATGGTATCTCGTACCTTCCAATTAATGCATATGGAACTAGGTGTCTCTCCAGTGGTAGTATGAGGAGTAAGTCGGTACTCCCGTAAAAAGGCATATACATGACCCCCAGCAATAGCAATTCGCAGTACCTTGTTGAGAGTCCTCATAAAACGTTCCACCTCTCCGTTTGCCTGAGGCCAATGAGGCGTGATCTTTTTGTGCACAATCCCTTGAGACTGCAAGTACTCAGCAAACTCTTGGCTTGAGAACGGAGGTCCATTGTCAGTGCGAATCTCCTGTAGCAAACCATGGGTGGCCATAATATTCTCGAGACGTGGTATGATCTGAGATGCGGTGGTAGACTCCACGATTTCAACCTCAGGATATTTTGAGAATTCATCTATCACAACAAAAGTGTGACGTCTATCTGGCAGACTCCCAAAATCAGTGCTCACTCGAAACCATGGGACAGGATGAATGGTTTCCGTAAGGATTTGTAGGGGATGTTCAACCGGACCAACCGCTTGACACATCATACATTGACATACAACTCTTTCAACGTGGTCATCAAGTCCCGGAAACCACATCTTACAACTCAATCTGGACTTTGTCTTCACCATTCCTTGATGAGATGCATGGGCAAGCTCCACTACAGGGTGCTGTAAGGACATGGGAATGACCAGCCTGTGTCCTCTCAGCAGACATCCTTCAGGAGATACAGCCAGCTCTTGTGCAGTGAGGACAACATGGTACGAGCTTCCGCCATCCGGAGAGTCACATTTCGAAGAATAGGATGCCATTTTCCGGATACCACTGCTGACATTACCAACTACAGACACTCATCACCATCTGTGGCTGACCTGATTTCGTCCAGAGACAAAGGCAGTGGCCGGGACCTTTCCACAATCAGCCTTACATACTCTTCTACTTCTTCTGCATCCGCGACTTCTTGAGAAGTAGCGGGCCTGGCATGCCGTGAGAGGTAGTCGGCAGGGTTCAAAGCTCCAGGTCGATACAGCACCTGAGATCGATAATCTTGCAGTTGCAAAATCCACTTTTCTATCCATGGCAGGGGCTTGGATGAGGACCCATTAAACAAAGGAATCAGGGGCTTGTGATCAGTGTGTACTATAAACGCTGACCATACAGGTACAGATGAAAGTGTCTGCAGCCCCAATGCACCGCAATGGCTTCTTTTTCGATTTGGGAATAGTGTTGCTCAGTCTCTGTTAGGGCACGACTGGCATATGCCACAGGACCCCACTCTCCGTCCAATTGCCTTTGTGCCAACACTGCCCCAAGCCCTGTGGGACTAGCATCCAGCAACAGTTCAGACTCCTTTCGAGGGTCAAAATAGACCAGGGTGGTGTGTTCAGATAACGCTGACTTGGTGGCATGGAAAGCAGCATCCTGTTTGTGTCCCCACTCCCAAACGGCATTGGTCTTGATGTGGTCTCTGAGAGGAGTCGTCAGAGCTGTCAGGTTCTTGATAAACCACCCACAGTAATTCAGCATGCCCAAATAGCTGTGGACACGGGACACATTAATGGGAGCCATGGCAGATTGAATGCCTTTTACCTTGGCTGGATCCGGCAAGACTCCTTCTCCAGAGAAACGATACCCAAAGAAGGCCACTTCAGTCTGTAAAAATGAACACTTGTCTCTGTGAAGCGTCAGGAGCTGGTGGTATCCAGCCCGCAAAACCATTTTCGAGAACCACTTTGACCCTGCAACCTCTGCAACAATGTCCTCTATAGTAGGTGTTAGATGCCGTTCCCGCTTAATGGAGATATTTGGCAAGTGCATATCCACACAAATTCTCACCTCTCCCGGTTTCTTGGGTTTCCTAGCAATCACAATGGGCGATACCCACGGAGTGGGACCATTGACCTTCTCTATAACATCCGCTTGCTCCAGCTTCCTGAGCTCCTCCTCCACTTTGGGCCTCAGATGGAAAGCAACTCTGCGATGTTTCAAAGCCACGGGCTGCATGGATTTGTCAATGTGTAGCCGTAACACGCGGTCCTTCAAGCAACCTATACCTTCAAACAATGGCTTAAACTCAGTTACCAAGCTTTCCACAGTCTCAAGGTGAACCCGTGAATGCAAAAGAAATGAGGTTGAGCTGCTCTGCCATCTGGCAGCTAAGTAGCATATCCGATCCAGTTTTGGTGACAAATACCTTGGTTTGTATTGCATTCTCCTTGTGAGACAGTGTTGTGGTAAACACACCTTCCAACGGCAGTGGCCGTGACGACTCAGACGCATATACTTGAGTCAGTGTAGGTCGTAACTTGAGCTGAATGGGAAGACTTTTTAATACTGATTGGGCCATTATATTAATGGAAGCGCCAGTGTCAATCAACGCGCAAACCTTATGGCCTGCCAGAAGAACTGGGCACCTTGGTACTCACTTCCGAGGATACCCACTAGGTTGCAACGTGTGTATCATGTGGACAGTTCCCTTACCTTCCTCATCATCGTCCAGATCATCATCTTCTTCTGTCATTATGGGTGGTTGAACTGAGTTGACAGCTTTGGGTTTCTGTGACTTAGGACGGACCGTTGACCTGCATACTTTGTCGAAATGGTTGACTTTATTGCAACTCGAGTATTTCTTGCCTTGCGCAGGACACACACCTTGATGAGGGAATGGACCACCACAAGAATAGCAGGATCGTGATGACGTGGTGGCCTTTTGCCTGGATTTCTTTCTATCCGCAGCAGCTGCGATGATGGCGTTCACTGGCTCCACTTTGACCTGGGTTTGGAGTGCTGCTTCCATATGAGCTGCACGTACCTTAGACAGCTCCTTGGACCTTCCCAACGTGAGGATGTTTACCATCGACATACCAGGTATCTGCAATATGGGTTCTCTTAGCTTCACGGATACGCAACCCTGTATGAATTGCGCACAGACTTCATCTTCCACGTCTAGCAAAGTGCAGGTACGAGCTAGGTCTTTTAGCCTCACATAGAAAGTATCAACTGATTCGTTTGGATGTTGTTTGGCCTGTCTGAGGAGGAAACGTTCAAAGTCAGGATTCGCCAGAGGTTCAAAATGAGCTGTGAGCGCCTGTTCCAATGACTGGTAGGTGAAAGGCGGGCCCTCTTCGGCCACAGACTGTCCCAGTTTATGAATGGCTGCACCTCCCAAATGTAAGAGCATGGGACGGCGTCTGTCATTGTCCAGTGCTGTTGCCGCAAAGTAGGTTTCTAACCTGTCCACCCACTCTTTCCATCGAGCTGCTTGAGCGGAGGGAGGACCTTCCACGACAAAAGGTTCCAATGCCAGGACTGAAGCCATGATTGCACCTCAAAACTCGCGACGTGTGAACACACCTTCACCTTTTATGTGCACGCAATCGAAGCACCCAAGGGTCACTGCATGCTTTAGGAGGTTTGCTGTCAGCCTGACACCACTGCCACACAGCCAACTCCACAGCGGGCCAGGAGTGCGGAAACCAGAGTCATGTACACAAACACGTGGAGTGTTAATGCGAAGTGTCTGAATTTATCCACATACTATGCGCAAGATTCACTTGTCCTGTGAATTTCCAGGGGTCACAGGAACTTTCAGATAAAGAAAAAAAACTTCCAACGAGGAGTAAGTGCCAAGAAGAATGAAAGAAGAAAGGAAAAATTGAGCATAGGCTAGAGCCCCAAAAAGGATCCTCAGTACTGTTCTGCCATTGTGCACTCCAAAATGCATGCACCAACGAAGCACAGGGGGCTTCACACGCCCCTCCCGATTGCTGCTCACCTTGTGCAGGAAAGAAAAGTTCAGTGGAAAAGGGTGGTTGCTCCAGCAACCGCCAGGACGCTTGCCTTGGGCGTGGATAGGTGAGCCTTTAACCTCCACAATGCTCCGGGCACACCACATGCAGTCGAGCCCTCAAGGAGCCACGCCATCAGCACTCAGAACAGCCAGGGCATTGGCTGGGGCGCGCATCGATGGGCGCGGCTGAAACTCGGCCTCTGCACACGGCCAACTGCGCCCAACGCCGGGATGCACACACGTACCCCAACACCAGGACCGGCAGAGGCACCAGCACCCAGCAGGAAGGGCAGAGGCTGCTGAGAGGCACTGGAGCGACCCTCGGCGATCAATGCCGGAGAGCTCCACGAGCCTGTATGGGGCTGCCGAAACGGCATGGAGGACGCTCATTGTGGCGTGCAAGAACTGGTGAGTGAATGAGGGGGTCCGATCAGCAGGATCACCCGCCTCGTCGCCAATTTGTTGTGTGGTATGCCTAGGCCATAAGTTATCAGCTTGCCGTGCTAGAAATAACACCTGCACACAGTTTGAGGTAACTGGACTGGCGGGAAACCTCCAGAGTCCTTTTTATTAAAGTCGGTTGCGTCACAGACTCAACCATTACTTCATTCCATTGCAGGGGAGATTGGTGTCATCTCCCTGCAAGTGTGGATGTCATGGGCGGGTCCATGACTAAACACAACAACCCCCTTGGTAGCATGGCACGAGCAGTAGGCTTAACTTCTGAGTTCTAGGTGTAAATTATTTG
This sequence comes from Pleurodeles waltl, assembly GCF_031143425.1. NCBI lineage: Eukaryota > Metazoa > Chordata > Amphibia > Caudata > Salamandridae > Pleurodeles > Pleurodeles waltl. Next base: position 1,572,760,846 of record NC_090445.1, on the reverse strand, counting down.
TACCAACACACACAGTAAATTAATGAAAACACTACAAAATGACACAACACAGGTTTAGAAAAATAGAGAATATTTATCTAAACAAAACAAGACCAAAACGACAAAAATCCACTATACACAAGTCAAGTTATCAATTAAAATGCAAAGCAAAAATAACCCAGCACGGGCGAGTGTGCGTCAAAAAGGGCTTGTGATGCGTCGATTTCACTCACGAGCGAGACCTTGCGCTGTTTCTCCTTTCGTTGGGTCCGGTGCGGCGTTTCTTCTCTCTGCAGGAGAGCGATGCATCGATCGGGTCAGCACTCTCGGGTCCAGGCAGGCCTTGCGTTGTTTTTACATGCCCAGCGGTACTTGTGTCGGAAATCCAGCGTTAAGATGATCCAAAAACCACGCAGCGCGGGTTGCGATCTCACTAGCCTCCACCAGCGATGCTGCGCATCATTTCTCCAGCTCTGTGTGTCGATTCTTCGGTCAAGTGTCCGGCGAGCGTCGATTTTCAGCTGCGGAGCCGGCGGGTCGTCATTTCTTCATCCGCAGATCGGAGTTGCGTCGATCTTTTCCCCGCACGGCGCTCTGTGCGTGGATATCCTCCTCTTAGGCTGCCACCTTCTCCTTTCAGGGTCCCAGGAACTGGATAGGCACCATAGGGCAGAGTAGGAGTCTCTCCAGAGACTCCAGGTGCTGGCAGAGAGAAGTCTTTGCTATCCCTGAGACTTCAAACAACAGGAGGCAAGCTCTAAATCAAGCCCCTGACGATCTTCACAAGATAGAAGGCACACAAAGTCCAGTCTTTGCCCTTTTACTCTGGAAGAAGCAGCAACTGCAGGATAGCTCCACAAAGCACAGTCACAGGCAGGGGAGCTCTTCTTCCTCAGCTCTTCAGCTCTTCTCCAGGCAGAGGTTCCTCTTGGTTTCCAGAAGTGTTCTAAAGTCTGTGGTTTTGGGTGCCCTTCTTATACCCAATTTCTCCTTTGAAGTAGGCCTACTTCAAAGCAAAGTCTCTCTTGAGTGTGAAATCCTGCCTTGCCCAGGCCAGCCCCCAAACACTCACCAGGAGGTTGGAGACTGCATTGTGTGAGGGCAGGCACAGCCCTTTCAGGTGTGAGTGTCCACTCCCTCCTCCCTCCTAGCACAGATGACTCATCAGGAAATGTAGACTACAACCCAGCTCCTTTTGTGTCACTGTCTAGTGTGAGGTGCAACCAGCCCAACTGTCAAACTGACCAAGACATGGTATCCACAAACAGGCAGAGTCTCAGAAATGGAATAAGCAAGAAAATGCTCACTTTCTAAAAGTGGCATTTTCAAACACACAATCTTAAAATCCACTTTACTAAAAGTTGTATTTTTAAATTGTGAGCTCAGCGACCCCAAACTCCACATGTCCATCCGCTCCCAAAGGGAATCTACACTTTACTCATATTTAAAGGTAGCCCCCATGTTAACCTATGAGAGGGACAGGCCTTGCAACAGTGAAAAACGAATTTAGCAATATTTCACTGTCAGGACATATAAAACACATTACTATATGTCCTACCTTAACCATACACTGCACCCTGCCCTTCGGGCTACCTAGGGCCTACCTTAGGGGTGTCTAACTTGTAAGAAAAGTCAAGGTTTAGGCCTGGCAAGTGGATACACTTGCCAAATTGAATTTACAGTTACAACTAAACACACAGACACTGCAGTGGCAGGTCTGAGACATGATTACAGAGCTACCTATGTGGGTGGCACAACCATGCAGGCCCACTAGTAGCATTTTATTTACAGGCCCTGGCACTTCTAGTGCACTTTACTAGGGACTCACTAGTAAATCAAATATGCCAATCATGGATAAACCAATTACATACAATTTACACTAAGAGCATATGCAGTTTAGCACTGGTTAGCAGTGGTAAAGTGATCAGAGTTCAAAAGCCAACAGCAACAGGTCAGAAAAAATAGGAGGCAGGAGGCAAAAAGATGGGGGATGACCCTGAATAAGCAAAAAAAGTCCAACAAAAGCTATTTAACACACAGAGAGACAGGTGTGCAAAAGGTGAAGGCAGTTGAATGATATAAAAAACGGAGAACTGTGGAAGAGGTGTTAAAGGGACAGTATGGTGAGCGTCCACTTACAGAGGCCCAGGGAAAAGTGTTGGGATAAGGGAGAAGAAGAGGGGAATACAGGTGAGCAAGATAGATGGATTGCTGAAGGGACAGGCATGTTACAAAAAGGACAGCTGAAAGAGAGAGAGAGAGAGAGAGAGAGAAGGGGAGAAAGCAGATGTTTAAGGGAGATAAACAGTGGTGAAAGCAGAGAGAGAGCGCGTTTGTGGCACTGTAGCTGCATGTGAAGGTGGGGGGCAAGGTGCCTTCACCCCTCTTTGTAGGGTGTGGGGGCATGGGTGTCTGCAGTGGGGGGTAAGGGGGAGGCACTTGCTCCCCCAGGATTTAGATACAGGCTAGTGCGCAGACTCATAGTGCAGCATAACTCTACGGCAGTGTTATCTGCCTGCACTAGGACGGCCGCAGCACCCACCAAAACAGTATGGGACGCCCTCCCCCCAAAAAATTCTGCAGACGCCCGTGTGAGGGCTAACATTTTGTTACCCCACTGGCCTTGTAATACCCACTTTCCATCCCTCAAGTGGAATTTACTTTTGTGGATTTATCCACAGACATGCCGTGAAATCCACAGTAAAAAATACAGTTACCACCACCAGGTATCACTTTGTGAATTCCTTCTAGCAGGCTTAAAATAGGTATTTTACGGTGCAAACTTTAGTGATAATATGACATTTGTGAATAGTTCTCTTAATAACTGTAACTGAAATGTAAAGTATTTTATTGCACAGTATCTTACTGACAGAGAGTGTGAAAGCGGTATGCCGAGGCATGCAGGGGATTCTTGCATGGAGATGAAGAACGCCACTTGTGCGTTTACACAACGTGAAACCACTGATTTTCTGCCAACAGGCTAGTTCTTAACGGCTCTTATAACCTCAAACCTCTCCCCCACACCAAGAAACAGACAGCTGGCCCAACCCTTCCAAGCTACACAAAAACTACGTGCGTTACTATCAACAAATGAGAAATGACAATTTGTTCTTCTTAGAGGCAACAACTTCTAATCACTGCCAATTGAGTCCAAGCTCACCAAGACTGGATATCCTGTTCTTCCTGTTGTATGACTTTTCATTAACTGTGGATGGGAATGTGTTTGCAGCATAGAAGGATCAAATACTTTGGCATGTCAGTCTACATAAATGTGTTGTGCAGTTGCCATGATGAAAGTGGTTCTCCTTTCTCAGCTCTGTAATAATTCACAGACCACACCAAGATGTTGCCAGCTTTGCACGCTTGTTCTCTCTAGTGGCCTCGTGTGATACGCAAAAAACACAAGTGGTGCACCTGTTTCTCACTTGTATGGATTAGTGCTGAATGCGTTCCATTCATATTATTTGTGTGCAATGTTTTCTCCTAACTCCACAAGAAGCTTACCAAAACACAATAACATAAAAACAGATATACTGCAGCACACCTATACGCAAGAAAGTGAAGGGATTCCTAAATTTTGACTGAAATTGTAAACCACTTTGCTCAAGTGCTCCCTTGATCCAGATGACTGACGTATAATCTGTCACCTCTCTGTACCGCCACTGAATGTCCTCCCAAATACAGAGTAAATGCCCGTGAGCATTTCGGATATCTAACAGGTCTTATCAGTTGGAGGCTCTTACCCCCTCGAATGGAGACCACAGAGCCTCAGGCTCCATGTTGCACACCATCCCAGCATACTAGCATCTAGAATGAGGGATAGAAGGTCCATGGATTGAACTTTACAGTGTAAATTGCACTGTGCTTGACACCCTCTGGGAAACCTGGATCATCTAGAATGAGAGAGGTGCTTATTTTACACCACGGAATCCTGACACTAGTGAGCCTGAGCATATCTCTCTACTGTACTAAGTTGCAGGAAATGCCATGGGAAAACAAATGCACATGTAGGCAAATTGTATTCAACCCAAACCTTTGCGGATGGTGCTGAGATAAGAGCAGACAAATGAGTTCTGATGATCTTTGCCTGCAGAATATGAAGGAAATCTTCCCAATTGGCAGTGTTGATGTTTGTCTTCTGTGTTCCATGTTTTGGAAGGGAAATAGTTTTGACTTTCTGCTGCTGATGTAACAGTCATATTTCCTCAACATCCCTCGCCCACTCACAGTCCGGTAGAGGTCAGGGTAATGAGTCTGAGATGAACATCCATTTATCTGTGTATGGATATTGCTATATTACTTTAGATTATCCTGAACAGTACCACAATTTTCTTGAAGGTTCGAGGTGCAGACCTCAGGCTGATGAGTAGGCCACAAAACTGGCAAAGAAGTAGTGGCATAACAGAAAAATGATGGGGCTCCCATTGCAGAATATGAAGAGGGGCCCCTGTGGCTCCAACATTTCACAGATATTCATTGGCCTTGGGCTGTATGGGACACCCCATGAACGCTTGGGGGATGCCTAATGTTAGAGAGGCCCCTAAAGACTTAGAGGGCCCCCACTGAGGCAAACGCTGCAGGGGATTATGTTGCACCCTGCAAAGAAGGACATCCTCTGTGAAACAAAGGAACGCTGAATGACATCACCAGGATGTGTATACCAAGGCCGACAACTCACAGGAACACTTCTGGTATTACTAGTGGCATGATGTGTCCTGCCAGTTTCATCTCTCTTGGTGCTACTTGGTAACTCTTTAGGTTGCCTGTTGTAATCTATCTGTGGGCTTTTAACCACACCCAGCAAACACCCATTACTATCATTTGTTCAGGGGCTTGCCTTTCAAAACTCCTTTGTTATCATTGGAAAATGCTTTACGTTTGCCCCTCCTTGGGGCAGTTTTGTTACCACCTTGGTCACCGACCCTGTTACATGGATAATTGCATGTTTGCCGATATGTATGACTGCAATCTAACTTCTTTTTCCTTTTGTGTCCCTCCTTCGCGCTCATGCTGACCGTGGCGCTTTGAATCAGCTCGCTTATGTCAACTGTTCTACTTTTAATTTTCAATTTATGTGGCAAGAAAAGTTCAGTTAGGAATGTACAATGCTAATAGATCTAACGCCAGCAAATGCGGGACCCATTGCATTGCAAAAGCATGACTTGGATGAGTTCCGGTTTAAAATATCCAACACTTTCAGCTGTCTAGAGAGAGCCAGAGGCCCTACTTGGGAAAATTGAATTCACAGATCACTAAATCACATTAATCTGCTTGGATTATCAATACAACGTGGAATTGGTTTACCATTCACTATAGAGAAATTATTATATAGAAAAGACCCAGCTCTCAAGCACCTGCAGTTCTACCTTTTGGTGTTTGATGACACACATACCATTTTTAGGTCTAGCTTGACACACTGTTATCAAGGGTCTAACACATACATGGAGTTGTCATTTGCTCTGACCTAAAGGAGTATTATCCCCTCCCCTTATGCCAGTAGAAGTTTGGACGTATCCTACCGCCTTTCATTGCACTGCATGACGGATTATTTTGCATCCTAACAGTACGCATTGAATTATTTGAATTACTTTTTGTGCATTTTTCTTTGTCCCTCTTAACATTGTACTCTTGTCATAATAATGTACTTCGTTTGACTGGTTTGATGTCATTCAATTTGTGGGTAGACCTGCACGTATAACGTTTTCAACAGTATTTTATTGCAATCTAAAATTAGGTTTTTTTTTTGCTACAGACGATTCTTAATTCAGAGTTCCTGATTTTCTTTCGTCATGAAGGAAAAGATAAGCACCTGATTCTGCCTAAAGCATGTTTTCTTTCAGTGAAACTGAGTTCAGTGGCAGGTAGTCCTACAGCAAATGCAGCCTCTGCAGGGTGTGGTGTCACAAAATTAAGTTCCCACTGTATACCTACCAGCTGGAAGATGGATGCTGAGCCCAAGGCTGCATCACTTGAGGATAATTATTGCTCTTGAGGGAACTTATTAGGCCTGGGAGTAATTTTAATTATGTCAGAGGAATTGGAGTCATTTAATTAATTTTGCATTACTCTTGTGATGAGAAATTACATGATTGGCTTGCTCATGTAATTAAGAGTAATTTGGGGCACAAAGCCCAGCTCAGGAGCACAGAAACAACAAACTTAAAAAGTGCGAGCGGCTCCTGCCTGTGCATGTCCTGTGATATTCAGGGCTATTTTCTTAGCACAAAATGCATCCTATGGCCCATTTCGGATAGACATGTGCATTTTGTGCTAAGGAAATAGAGCTAAATGCTTGATCATGCTTATTGCATGATTGCAAGTAACTACAAGTAGTTACGCTAGAGGCAATTACATGAGTTACATACACCCCAGAATTTATTGGACTACAAGGAAAGTTTTGACCAAGTTGATAGGACCATATTATATTTCTCTGGCCAGCTCCTCCAGCACTTCAATAAGAGAGAACATCAGTGTTAATGTAAATGACATAACCACACCCTAACTAGGGATCCCATCACTAGGAGGCTGTACAACTAGTGAACAGTACAACTATTGAATGCTTCCAGTGCAAAATATGGCACTCACCTGATCAGGCATACCACACTAGATAGGTGGCCATTCAAACTATACGTGTACATTAACGTGTGTTATTTACATAGTATGGCCGTTTCTTCCAGGAGCATTGTACTTATATGATTTTGGAAATCATACAACAACGTTCTAACTCACTCTTTAGTGTGCTAGTTAACTGTTTGGTACCTGTCTTGTATGTGTGAGAGAATCGTATTATGTTCTTTCTGCTAACTGTCCGTAACCTATTTCTGTTAGGGAAGGCTGTGCTTTTGCTCTTTAAGTCACCTGTATTGTGTTGTTAAGCTTGGTATAAAACTTTCCATTACACATAAAAAACAAATGATTCACATTGCCAATGCTTGCTTTAATGCGGGATGTGTGTGAAGGAGTGAACCCCTACAAAATATATGAGCAGACCTTACTCTAGGATTTTGCATGAAACAGTTTTCGAAACAGATTAGTCAACTTTGTAAAGTTTCAAGACACAGCTGACAAGATAACTTTGTAAAGATTCATAGCATAGCTGACAAGTGACCATTTCTGGCATTTTAACCAATAGCACACTTTCTATGCATGCGTTTTGAGTTGTGGCGAAACTGTCCCAAAATGAAACATGCTGTTGGTTAAAAAAAAACAAAAAACTAGATGATGGTATTCAATGTCATAGTGCTGTAGCGCAGAGATATGAAACCCAAAGTACAGTTTAGTTCCTGGCATTCTTCCTTTTTAGGTCGAGCGTAAGCGTACGGCCTCTTGTATATACTTTAGTATATACTTATATACTTCTTTGTGGGCTCTCTGTTTTTCATTGGTTTGTTTAGAATATACTTATATACGTTTTTGTGGGATCTCTGCTTTTTCATTGGGTTGTTTCAGTGTTCTTAAAAAATCATTGCGTGCTAGTGGTCAATCCTTGCTCTTTGTCCCACCTTTTCCTCAGTTGCACACTCCCCTGGAACATGGCCCTAGTATTTGTACCCTTCCACTTGTACTTATGTAGCATCTGGTTAGGACTACTTTTTTCTTAGGCAAAGACCATTTGACCAGAGCGCTGGATGTTTAAAGTGGCTATAGTCAGTTTCTCTAATCATGGTTGTAAATTATTTTATTTTCTGGTTACATGTGCTGTAGTTTCAAAGATCAAGGTAAAATGTTAGAGGCTGTTTTCTGGGAGGCCTGTTTCAACCCCTGGTGTAGTGTTACTTACTTTATTTTTTGTCTTGTGTCTCTGCAGCCGGTGTGTTTGTGAGAGTGTTTGTTTTCTTCTTTCACAAGGAAGTGATGATCAGTGAGATGGAGAGAGTTTTGCTAAGCGTCTGCTGCTGCTGGCACATGCTTAAAAGCAGCGGAGCTGTGCCCAAACAGTCCCCAGTGTAAACCATCACAGAGCAATATATATATATATAATAATAACAACAAACGGGAGGAAGCCAGGCGTTAATCTGCTCTCCACACCAGGGAGAAATGCAATAGCTTGGCCAAGGTAGAGAGAACAATACAGAGAGAATAGTTGCTCCAGGGCTTTAAAAACCCTCAAGGCAGGGATCAGGAAACAATATAGCTCATGCCTCCACCTCAAGTCTAAAGCAATCCCAGGAAGCAGAGAGAGAGTGGCGGGAACATAAAATATAACACAGTTGACATTAAATTAACTGATGAAAAGGGCTGCAGGATTGATTTAAAAAGTACAGATATCTTTACGTGGCATATTTTTGTGTCTCATTGCTCTCGCACATGAGTGTATGAGGGGAATCAGTTTTGCTCCAGCCTCCAACTAGCTTATTGCGCCCTCTCTCTCCCTGTGCACAAAAGCTGATTTTAATCGGTGTGATTCGTTTTGCTGTGTAGGCAATGTCTGCAAATGGATGGAGTGTTTCTTTGCAAGAAGAGCGGGAAGCAGATGATAACAATTATAAGGCTTGCAGGTCACCCCTCGCTCCTTATCACCTGGACATTGTCGCACCGCACCTAGGGTTGCAGGACTTTTTGATAAAGAGGCCCGCTCCTCTGGGCCTTCTCCCCCTCCTACCACTGTCTCTGTGCGATCAAAGGAAGTGTGATAATTTTGGCGCTGAAACACAATCCGATTTCCTTCTTCCCTAAAGTCCCAAAATGACATGCTGTGATAATCAGCACACAGGGAGCCCCATTGGGTCCAATAAAGTCCAAGGCAGAGCCTGTGGGCCACACACACACATTTCTTTCAAAATGAGAGGCAATAGATGCAACACAGTTTTGCCGTACATTGACTCACATCATTTTCACAAAAATTTAACAATCACAAGCCGATTTTCCAATATGAAGGTGGGAGTATTCGCGCACAAGGTTCTTTTTACCTCCTCCAACGAAGCATCACAGGAGCTAAACATTTCTGTCTTGAAACTGTTACCATGTAGTTTCCTCAGAATGGTCTGTGGTCACACGCTATCGTTGTTAGGGAATAAAGCAGTAGAGTAGCCATGTCGCCTTATCAGGTTGGACAAGGACGACAGTTTCCAGATTACTTCATGTCACATCATATCACGTTCCCAGTCCAAGTCTTTGACAAATCTTTTCAGGTACTCTAGTTGAGTTGAAATTAACCAAGAGTACAACTCCCAGAATGCGCTAGTAATTAAAAATACAAACCTCGAAACAAAACGTCCTGATGACTTGAAGTCACATGCCACCAGACCTTGTTTATTTTGATCTATGTGGGCAAGGTTATTGTTACCTCTCAGGGCCATTTAACCAAGTGTCATTTTTGGGGACCCGGCATGACAAATTTTGAAGCTCTCTGTTTGGAGCAATGTTGAATTTTATTACCTGTTTTGCGCTATTTGAATCCCACACAATGCCTATACTTCCTAATGTATACATTAAACTTTCAAAAGTGGGATCACATAAAACAGCTGAATTATGTCTTGCCTGGGACCCCAAAAATCCTCAGAATGACAATGGTGATTCGAGAAGAGAATGAGATACAAAAATAGACAGAGTTTGGACAGGGGCCCACCTTCTCAGTGGGGTCCTTTAAAGGTGGGGTCCCTGGGCAAGTGCCCATTCAGACCACATCTTAAAATGTTTTTGATTTAACCCCACGTCCTCTGCAAGCAAAGGGTGATTTCTTATTTTATTTAAATGTTTTACTTTTCTAAAAACTATCTTTTGAAGGGCACTAAATAAAACAGCCACTACCGTACAGTACATATCTAAAAGCTGTGCTTAATGGGAAGTTGCAGTACATTTTTTAAATTATGCTAATATCCTCTTTTTCAATCCTTCGAATTGCTTCACTGGGTACTCAAATGGTTCAGGTCCGCAGATACCTGTTTGCTCCAAAATCAGGAGCACAATACACTATGGTGAGTGGCACGCAGTCCATATTTGACAGATGACCTAACGTCCTGTGTGACACTTTCAGTTGGTCTCTGAGTTAATCAAATGTGCTTTGTATGAAAGCACACATAGGCCCATGGGAAATATTAAATTATGAATCCCGCAGTTAAAAGTGTTGTAGACTAAAATATCAGCTGATTGAATGTGTCACAAATGGCATGGCAACACTAGCAGTTTGGCCCGTTGGAGCTAAATCAGATGTTGACATTTCTGAACTTCAGTCAGAATTTGACATGTCTGTTGGTGCAATCAAGAGAACAATCTTAGAAGTTGCTTTCAAAGCCAATATTTCTAGAAGGCTCTAGTTTCCCAGTTCCAGGTGTGTAACTCACTCAGTGCAATATTTTCTCTTTGGTATTTGGGAGTTGCAGTCCTAGTGACCTCTTTTCATTATCAGAACTACAATATCAAGATTGCAAGGAGAAACCTGAAATGGATGAATTACTATGGTATTGAACTGTAAAACCTGAAACTCTATTGAGAATGATAAATTGTTTAATACTTATACCAAAAAGACTTAAACGCTACCATTTTATGCAAGAAACTGCGAATCTCCATGGTGAATGCATTTATGAAACGTCAACCTGCTTCACTTTTTCTTTCTCCATCTCCCTTGTGCTTTATTTTGGTCCTTATGCCTTAGGTGAACTGACCATGCACAATGCTCATAGAGGCGATAGAGTGAGCACTTGCTAATTTAGTGTTGGCGTGGCCCAAAATGAGTCAACAGAGATAGACCTCTGGCACAGCAGCCTCTTCTGATAAGTACTTCAAAGCACTATACATTTTCAAGTGATATGTCAATACTTCATAGTTTATTTTCTCAGGTGACAGCCCGTAATATATGTGTGTATGTGTTTTTTTCACTTAGTGATGCACTGCAACATAACAACTTAGTAATGTGGTGTTTTTTTATTAACTTACATTTAAAAAAGAAAACAAATCAATATAAGAAACTCTCTGCTATATGGAGCTGGGCCTGAATTACAAAACCTAAATATATAGTTAATCACAGTTACATTTACAAACAAAATAGGTGTTAAGCATAAGATATATTCATTTTACTGATGTTCCTCTTAGATGTAGACCATCTCCAACTAGACTTGTGAATGCTGCCTCATTGCAGGTGTAAATGCCCAGACATTGCTAATGCTTTCTCAAGTGTTTTACGCCTGTGTCGCCCAACCCTTTACAAAGACACAAAACAAGAGTTAACATTTCATCCCATGATCACAAAGCCTGCAATTTTTTATCCCTACCATAGTTGGGTACCATGTGCCCCTCTAATGGAGTTTGTAAAAACACAGAAACCCTCACAACCTGTTGCCTTGTTACTGTGTGAACTTCTCAAGGAATTCCAGGACAACCAGGATACTAATCTTGGATTTGGACAAAAAGTGCCTGTTACAAATTGTGTCCTGGTGCTTACCTAGCTAATGAGCATAACAATGAGCATCAACAAAACCTTTTAGCCTGTGACCTCAGAGTGGTGAGGTTGAGCAGTCCAAGGCTTACTCATGGAGGTGGTCTGAAGTTAAAGACTCACAATGCAGCAAACTAGCCAACAGAGGTTACTAATTCAAAAGTCTAGCTAGTAACCAGTGTGTAGACGTCAATTCACCAAAATGCCAGGGGTAGCAGATGTGACATCATATACCCTTTGAGTTAATTAATGTTACAGGAAGTGACATATTATGTTATTTGGCCCTGAATCGTTTCAGGTAGTGTTGTGACATATCCCTAAACATTAAATCCTACTGACATTACAATAGTTGCCACCGTTGAAGTTTGATAAAAACGGTATGATTAATATAACAAAAGGACACGTACATAATGTCTGTTTTAGGTTTCACATCTGTTAGGGTGTTAACATGCTGTAGTAGAAGATTACCCATTTCTGTATGTAATACATGATCCATTATGAGCTTGATTACAAAATTAGTTGTAAGAACCACCAAACTTGCAAATGAGATAAATACAAATTTTGCAGGTTTGGTAAACAACAGGTTTTGAACTGATTTAGAGTTTTTACCACGTACCAAGCAGTTAGCAGTTGGTATTGACATTTCTTAAATACCAAATGTGTGCAATTTAATTGATGTGGTAAATGATACACCTGATAAATAGAACATGCACAAAACATCACAAGTGCCCATTTTCAGACATTTGGTGTTCCAGAACCGAGCTGACCGTCATACAGGGTGTGTCAGGGATCAGAAGAATCTTTTTTGCACATACTATGTATATGATTCACTTTGCAAACAGCACACAAAAAGCTTTTATACAATCTTTTTTAACACTAAAGGAGTAAGAACATTTCATCAAGCCCTGCTTTTTTTGCTTGCAAGGTCTGAGTGCAGCACTGGTGCTGTGCTGTAACTGCTGTGTCTGAGGGAAGCTTGCACTGCTGCTGCCTGTGCTGTATCTGCTGTGTATGAAGGAAGCTTGCACTGCCGCTGTGCTATACTTGCTGTGTGTGAGGGAAGCTTGCACTAATGCATGCTGTATCTGCTGTGTGCAAGGGAAGCTTGCACTGCTGCCTGTGCTGTATCTGATGTGTGTGTGTGTGTGAATCTTGCCCTGATGCTGCCTGTGCTGTATTTGCTGTGTGCGAGGGAAGCTTGCACTGCTGCTGTGCTGCGTCTGTGCTGTGTGTGAGGGAAGGTTGCACTGAAGCTGTGCTGTATCTGCTGTGGGTGAGGGAAGCTTGCACTGCTGCTGCCTGTGCTGTATCTGTTCTGTGTGTGAGAGAAGTGTGAATTGCTGCTTTGCTGTATCTGTGTGAGGGAAGCTCGAACTGCTGCTGCCTGTGTTGTATCTGCTGTGTGTGATGTAAGCTTGCACTGCTGCCTGTACTGTATCTGCTGTGTGTGAGGGAAGCTTGCACTGCTGCTGCCTCTACTGTATCTGCTGGGTGTGAAGGAAGCTTGCATATTACCTTCTCTGTAAGGGAAGCTTGCATTGTACCTTTTCTATGAGGGAAGCTTTGCATTGTACCTTCTCTTTGAGGGGTGCTTGCATTGTACCATCTGCGTGAGGGACTCTTGAATTGTACCTTCTGTGTGAGGGATGCTTGAATTGTACCTTCTGTGTGAGGGAAGCTTGCATTGTACTTTCTGTGTGAGGGAAGCTTGCATTGTGCCTTATCTATGAGCACAGCTTGCATTGTACCTTCCCTTTGAGGGAAGCTTGCATTGTACCTTCCCTTTGAGGGAAGCTTTCATTGTAGCTTGCATTGCACCTTCCCTGTGAGGGAAGTTTGCATTGTACCTTCCCTGTGATGGAAGCTTGCATTGTACCTTCTCTGTGAGGGAGCATGCACTGCTGCCTGTGCTGCATCTGCTGTGTATGAAGGAAGCATGCACTGCTGCTGCCTGTACTGTATCTGCTGTATGTGAGGAAAGCTTGCATGGGACATTCTCTGTGTGGGAACCTTGCATTGTACCTTCACTTTGAGGGAAGCTTGCTTTGTACCTTCTGTGTGAGGGAAGCTTGCACCAATTTCTAAATAAACTACCTATCCCTCTCTATCTTCTTTTCTATCTATTATATGCAGCTATCACCCATATATATTCACCGTGCCACATAATTCCACTACTCAAATACTCCATACCACACAATTCCACACTGTTCAATTTCACAAGTAACAATTAAAATACAAACCACAAATTTCCACTCCACTCCACATATATCCCCTACACTCCAAACCAAAACACATAAATAAAAAGACATTGTCATTTACAACACCAATCGCTCTAACTCTTGCAAATGTGAGACTCATTGCATTGCAAATGCTTGTTTCTAATAGACAATCGTGGGCGAAACAGCCCAGTTAATGAGACATCCTTTCAGATGCAATTGCTGGCATCTCACTGCTAATGGGCTAATGATAACACTCCTTACAAAAACTGTAAGTGTATGGCAGCAGTAACAGTTAGACATGTCTAGAAACACTCAGAAATGAAAAATAATGTCTTGTCACCTCTATTCTCGAGCACAGCCTTGGCCTGAATATGTTGCGATTAAGGTGACCCTTACAACATCACAGTGAAGCGCCCTCTTGTGTGCACCGGATGCTTCAGATGCTGCCCTGCGAGGGCCCCCTGGGGTACTACTTACAGAGCACAGGAGCCTCTGGGATATCTCACTAACTCTCAATAACACATGCGCAAGTTCCATTTCTCTAATAAAATTCAACCTTTTATACATACTTTCACTCACGCACTGTTTCACTTAAACCAAACATAGGCATCTCTGTTTTTCATACACACAGGTGCTCGCTCGCAATAACACAGGAATGCACAAACACATACACACCTTCTATCACACCACACATTGTCACTCACAAACACATTCTGTCATGTGCACAAGAACACTCTCTATCACCAAATGACTGTGTAACACTTTTATGTAGTCTTCTTATTTTTATCCAACAGGACTGTGCATGCTGCATTTTTTGGGCCCATACCTACAATACTGAAAAAGATGTGTCCATTTGAGTAGGTCTGGCTTTAAAGTGCTGTTGTATGCAAACAACAGCTGTGCATGACTGACCTTAGGTGTTTTAGCGCATTAAAGCCAGGGCTTTGCCAATGTTTGTTTGCATATGCAGACACAGGCTATCTTTTGTCTACTGTCAGCTATTGCAATAAAGAGTCTGTCAAGATGATCCCTAATAGGTTCCCCTCCCTTCAGAATGAGGGATTGCTCCATGGTCGTACAATCTGAATAAGTCAGTAGTATATCAGTGCACCATGGTATTGTGATTCTCGCACCACCGATGGCCATGCATGTATACTATATGCTGATGCTCAGTTCATCAGCTGCAACAGCTGAAATCTGTCACTTTGACTCAAACCATTGGGCAAAGTTGCCAGCTACAGTCTGCAAATATTCAGAAACTTGAAAAGTAGCGTTTCACCAAAACTAAGCTTGCGACAAAGCAAACCAGTATGAAAACACTTCAATATAATGTTCATAATATTAGGTAATGCGGGAAAAGCGGCTACAAACTTGAGAATGTTCAGCGAGACGTTCTGCTTCCACGGGCTATCCTTTCTCATTCCGATCCCGAAGCCCGAGCGGAAAAAGAGCTCTCCCGTGGTCACCAGGTCGCACTTCTGGGACGCCTCGAACTCCAGCACGGCAGAGTCCCATATGAAAGCATGGAGTTTACTAGGGGGAAAACAGGAAGGCTTATGAACACCAGGACCAATACTTTCAATGCATGAATTAATTGCACCTTTATAGAGGGCAGAAACAAACGTTTCGCTTTTTTTCTATTTGATTAATTCCCAGTAACAGGCACCCTTGTCCACCACTTCAAATAATATCTCACATCTTCATTTTACTAATCCGCTGCAGCTAATCTATTCCTATTTAAAACACTTAAGTAAATGTCTGAGGTCTCAAGAGCACAAACTTAACACAACTTATTCTACAGAGAAAATGAAGCACATATTACTAATCTCCTAGCTAATTACCCTTACTTAGATTGCCACTCGCCGAAAAGCGCTTTAACACCTCGTCAGGATTTGGAAGCACTATATAAATACAAATTACAAATATCTATAACTTTTTAAGATATGCCTCCACAACTGCACCTTCTTTTAAGAGTAACTAACCAGTGATGAGTTAAGGATCTGCCCTCGCGATCAGTCTCTTTCCGCACTTTAACCATTCTTTAAAACACCAAGAATAGCTAAATCGGTATTGAAACCGGTTCTATATTTTTTTTGTAAGAGAAGTAGTTGAGAAGTGGTGACCCCTGTCATATTAAATTATTACTCCAAGGCAGCAAATGGCTTCGACTAGTATTTATTGAGTATAATATTATTTATTATTCTTGTGGCTGCCAAATGTGTCTTGGGTTGACTGGATCCTACACACATAGTAATGGCAGTGGGTCAAAGCTATTGCTTTTTAAAACGTTTATTGCTTTCCAGAATGTATTGCTATGTGATGTTTTAAAACACGTCCTGTCTCAACAAACAATTTCAGAATAATAAAAAAGGGACATTGTCACTGAAAATATAAACCTTTCACATCTCCTCGCCGCTGCTGGTCCTCTAAGAGACAAACAGACACTATAGCTGCAAAGGATCCAGTACAGTAGGAGGAGGAGGAGTGTGTGTGCGTGGATGTGCATTGGTAAGTGAAAGATACAAATATGTGAAGCCTTGTCTTACTACCCAGGGACAGTCGTTACTGGGCACATCTGCTGGTTAACACTCAAGCCACAGGGCCGAAATATTTGTGCATTCCATCATGGATAGCCAAATTACTTTAGGCATTCTCATAGTGGTGAGGTCGAGAAGGCAAGATGGCGGGGGCTCGAAGTTCAAATTTCATAAGAGAGCATAAAAAACGCTCAAGTACATCAATGACCAGTCAGTGCTTTACTTTAGAAAAATAAATGTATCATGATAATAGGTAAGTAAAGCAGAACAGTCAAACCTAAGGGCTGCAATGAAAACCAGAAGATGCGAGCTCTATCTGAAGCCGAGGTGATAAATGTTTCACAGATTCTTAGCACTAGACAAACTTTTGTTGACATTGGCCATGCGCCATATGGTATTCTACCAGGCAAGCCTGTGATGTGAAGTCTGTCTGTCCCTTGTTACTTCTGGCCTGAAGAAGGAGGGATGCAGACACCCTACAAGAACCTTTAGAGTCAAGAAAAGAGGAAGGTGACTCTGATGTATGAAGGCAACGGAGTAGCACCTTCATCTTGGTTATCTTGCTTCCCCTGATCACCTAGACTAGGGCAACTGTATGACTCTGGAGCAGATGCAGTACATATAGCTGTATTCATATAAGTCGTCCCGGCTGGACTTTGTACAGAACGTCCTCAGGATTATATTCTCATCTGGACAGGTGAAGTTGAGCACCTTTTAGATAGTTTGTTCCTCTTTTCCCATGTTACCACAGTAATATGAATCTGCTGACTCTCCAAGAGGTAACCATATTTTCAGGGAGAACACAGGGGTCTTACCCAGCTCTAGAGCCTTCTTCTATACACTGCATCTCAATGTCAAGAACAAGACGATGGACGCGGACTCAAGACCCACAACTTCTCCTTTTGCCAAAGGAGAAGTGACATAATATCAAGTTTGGTTCTTGTAGTCAGTGAGATTGCCAGCCCATTTTTTTTATCGGAGAGCCAATTAGATAAACACCATGCATGACAGTCATCCACTTGTGTTGATGTATTTATTCGAGGTAGTCATGGCCCCTAGGCCAACTAACCCATGTGGACTGGTTGGCCCAGGGGTCATTGGTTTACTATGAGTTATAGTAGTAGAAGCTGGAGGCCGACTTTGCACAACGCTCTTCTAGGTTCACTGCAAGGAGCTCCTATTTGATCCTTAAACTCAGGTAATCATTTCCCTTCTCCTGTATAGATTAGAGGCAATCACTCTAACATGATGTTACGGCCCAATAACAGGTAAGGGAAAAAGCCACTGCACAGCCTTGACATCCTGGTACAAGACCTTGTGCCACAGTCTACCAAAGCAGAGACTAGCTTTTACGGTACAACGGGTGACTTGAGTACCTCAGAAGGGAAGCTACACTGACTTTACATAGCAATGATGCCTCCAGTGCACCAGGGCTTTTGTCTGTGAATCGATTTATGCTTTTGGCATGATGTACCCCCTTCCTTGACAAATCACATCCAACTGGAAGAACAATCAGCTACATATGAAAAGGTTGCTGTTCAGACCACAGCTTCCATCTTTGCACAGGTTACTAGTACTTCTTGCCTTTTGTCAGTCAAAGCAACTCTCCATGTTGAAATTGTGTGGGGCACCGTAGTGCCTCAATAACACAGGAGTTTCTCAGTGACTTAGCACATGCAGTTGCCTCGGAACATCTACTAAAAAATACAAGTCCAATTCTGAGATATAAGTTAACCTTCATTTTGCATACATGTCATCCCTTGAAACATCTCTCCAACATAGTGAAAAAGTGAATTCAGACAATTACACGTAGTATGTAGGGTCACATGTTGCTTATGCAGTAGCACAACCAACCTCCTAATGTGAGCATTTCTTACATACCCAGTTCGTTTCCTACCTACATTCTGAGTTTCCTGCTCTTACTCTAAATGATTTATGTGTAGGTTGCTCACCAGAAAAGTCTTGAACTTCCTTGGAGAAGGTACCTGTCCAAAATGGTACTCCTTTTGACTAAGTTAATTACTGTTTCTCTTGTTTCTTTGTCTAGATGATCACAAAGACACCTATGCCCTCATTATGACCCTGGCAGTCTTCTGAACATCAGGGTAAATGTGGCGGTAGCACCGCCAACAGGCTGGCGGTACATACGCCACATAATGAGATTGGCAGGTTGGCTGCAGCCAACCTACCACTTCTCCACTCATACCGCCATAGTACCGCCCATGGCATTATGAGCTGGCCTACCACCATGGTTTTCGTGGTGTTAGCAACGCCACAAAAACCATGGTGGTAGGCCCTACCAGTGACAGGGCTTCCCTTTCACAGGTAGATGGCTCTCCCACCCCCCAGAACACTCACCTGGCGCCCCCTCCAACCAAAAGCACCTCCCCACCCACCCCCCATACACACACTAACCCCCACCCGATACACAAACTAACCCCAAAACCCCTTCCGATCCACTCACTCACCCCCACCACCTCTGATCCACACACTCCCCCCACCGCCTCCGATCCACTTATTCACCCCCCTCCGATCCACTCACTCACCACCCGCCCCTCCGATACATTCACACACATACCCACCCCCCATACACACACACACCATCTGATACGCACACACCACACAATTGACCCCACCCCCATAGCCACACATGCAGATATCACCCCCTCCCCGCATACACGCACACAGACATGCAGCAGGCATTCACTCATTCACTTACACTGGCATACACACATTCATACACACACTGGCATCCACACATTCACATATGCATACTTCCTGTCACATTCACACACGTTCTTACACACAATCACACTGACATGCAGACACGCACTCACTTCGCCAGTCTTACACGCATTCACTCACACGCATACTACCACGCATATACCACAACACTCACAGACGTATTCACACACACACTCACACATTAATGTACACACTCAGCCACACACACACAACACCCCCCCACCCTCCCAGCCCCCTCCCCTTTGGGATGCCCGACTTACCTTGTCCAGCGAGGAGGTCATCCTGCAGGGAACAGGAAGGGGCACTTCTACTTCCAGCAGCGTCCCGCCAGCAGAACACCACCAGGCAGCATCACTGGTCATAATACGGCTGACACCATTCTACTGGCGTGGCAGTGCTGGTGTTAGCAGTGCAAGGGTACCACCTTCCGCCACTATGTACACTGCTGGATTTCCAACCTTATTGTGGCAGATGTTAGGCAGTGCTCATAATATGGCGGATGGATGGTAGCCGCCGTGGCGGTATGCAGTATTTACCGCCAATGTTAGAATGAGGGCCCTAATGTTTAGTGGTGGCTCATTAATAATCATAGGCCTCCTTGGAGCCACCTCACACTGGGAAAGGTGCCTGCAGTAGTTCCTGAAAAAGCAGTCCTGTATTTCTATCAGAGCACATGAGAGGTTGTGTCTTTGAGGCTTCTGCTATCCCAGTATATATGTAGCTCGAAGAAGAAAGATTGTCATGTTAGACAACGTAGGTTGCAGATAGCTGTATCCCCATCCCCTAGCACCACCCACGGCACTATGCCCTTCCTGCAAAAGTCACTGCAGCCAGGTTGTTGTGTGTCTATTGTAGGTTCACAGACTCTGAAAGGAAACTGTTTGTGCTCATGCCATTGAATCAAGACTGGTTTATCCAGGTCAAACAGTGGCCTATAAGGAAGCATCATCTTTACAAACAGTGTGACCAAGGGCGCGGCCCTGCTAACACCTTAATAAAAAAGATGTGATGGTTGGCTCTCCTCACGTCTTGGGGTCGGCTTTGGCAGAGAAGGAATGAAGCCCAGCAACAAGAATTGTAATAAGTGAGGGCCTTGCTACGTGGAATCCATAATAATTGGTGATATCATGAAATATCCGCCACAGCCGCTGTTGGGTATTTGCCCTTCCTGCAGGTTCACCCAAGAATTTTGCCTTCTGTAGCTGAACCTTTTTTTGTTGGCATTAGGATTCTGGGCATTTTACTCCAGCAAACCAGTAGTAAAGTGCTTATGCTTTCCCTTCTAAACATAGTAAAATTGGTATATGCCTGACTGGCACATTTAATTTACTTATACTTCCCTAGCAGATACACTACATGTACCCAGGACCTCTAAATGAATTGCTGCTATTGAGCTGCAGCACTTAGGGCCAGATGTAGGAAGCACTTTGCGAGTCGCAAACGGCAAAATTTGCCGTTTGCGACTCGCAAATGCGTGTTTCCTATGCAGAAATGCATTTTGCGAGTCGTTACCGACTCGCAAAATGCATTTCCGAATCGCAAATAGGAAGGGGTGTTCCCTTCCTATTTGCGATTCGCAATGGTATGCAATTCCATTTGTGACCGCTTATGCGGTCGCAAATGGAGTCGCAGTTACCATCCACTTGAAGTGGATGGTAACCCATTCGCAAACAGGAAGGGGTCCCCATGGGACCCCTTCCCCTTTGTGAATGGACCCCAAAATATTTTTTCAGGGCAGGGAGTGGTCCAAGGGACCACTCCCTGCCCTGAAAAAACCGAAACAAAAGGTTTCGGATTTTTTGAAATGCAGCTCGTTTTCCCTTAGGGAAAACGGGCTACATTTAAAAAAAAAAAAACTGCTTTATTGAAAAGCAGGTCGCTAACATGGAGGCCTGCTGACTACAGCAGGCCTCCATGTTAGCGAGTGCCTATACTCGCTATGGGGCCGCAATTTGCGACCCACCTCATGAATATTCATGAGGTGGGTCATTGCGACCCCATAGCGAGTTGCAGTCGGTGTCTGAGACACCGTACTGCATAGCAATTTGCGAGTTGCAAATTGCGAGTCGGAAGGACTCGCAATTTGCAACTCGCAAATTGCTTCCTTCCTACATCTGGCCCATACTTCTTTCACTCATTTGAATTGTAATTTAAAATCATCTTAATAGTAATGTCAGATTTCAAAGTATTACTTTGGAAATGCTACTTTTAGAAAGTTGGCATTTCCATGCCTAGAGTTTCTGGGGCCTTTCTGTGAGTGTCCAGATGTCTTGGACTGCTGATGGTTCCCCAACTGGGAAACGTGTATTTGAATCAGACAGTGGACAAAGGACCTTGGTGTGAAAAAAGGTGTGCCTCTCCTTAGCAGGATGGTTTGGGGTTTTGCTCAGTCCATTCCAGAATTTAAAAGGGTAGCATGAGGTCTGTACCTGGCATCTTCTTGACTTCAGAAGAAGCCAACCCTGTCACTGAACGCTGCAGCTCACAACCGGGCTTACCTGCCCTTTATTTCTCTAGATAGGCTGGAGCCAAACCCAGGGGAAAGGGAAGAACTGTCAAGAACTAGAGTTAGAGTGGTTCCAGACCCTTGGTTTGAGTCTGATTGTGCTTCTCCCTGCCTACTAGATGGTTTCAATGGATCTGACACAGAGCCTCACAGAGCTGCTCAGCTTCTAGTTGAACTCCTTACAGCATCTGATGGCAAGCCACGCAGCGCCCCTCAGAGCTATGCTACGAAGATCCCAACTGAAATCTTCATTAGATCCGATGCTGAGCCTCACAGAGTCTCGCCATGCAGCTAAAAGCTTAGCTGAATCTGACACCAGGCATGCGAAGCCCTGTAGAGCCTGGCCGTGTGGCAAGAGCTTCACTGTATCTGACACAGAGAGATGCAGAGCTCCACATGGACTTGCCACACAGCTGAAAGCCTTACCAGATCTGATGCAGAGTGACACAGAGCTCCACACTGTGCAGACCCTTCACTGAATTCAGAAGGTAACATCCTCAGCAAAACAAACCTGGATTCAATCGGCCTTAACTTCTAACTTTGCCCCAGTACAATGCGACCAGATACCCCAGCTGGCACTTCACAGCCGTAGGTGCTATTAAACTTTAAAAACAAAATACTCCAGTTCTAATGATTGGATTTTGATCATTTTCATGTAATTTTATTTATTAAAATATTCTCAATTTTTCTAAATTGGTATGGGATTGTTCTTGTGTTGTGTTTTCACTTTATTACCTTTTGCTGTGCAAAAACGCATTACACATTTCCACTAAGTTAAACCTGACTGCTTTGTGCCACGCTATCAAAGAGTTAAGCCCAGATTTATTCTTCGACTTTTGTGGTTCACTCCTACAAGGATTGTGATTGTTCTTTGAAGTGAGTTCTCATTCTATTAAACAAATAATCCAGTTTCCTACAACCACAAAATCAGAACTCTGAGAACATTAGAAGATGGTCATTACAAAAAGACCAAAGTGCTGCACTAATAATGATTGGCTGGTGAGGTACTCCCAGCTTGCTGTGCAATTGCATAAGTACATAAGCAGAACGTTTGACAAGAAAATGTGTTCACTTTTTTCTTCAAACTCAAGCTTCCCTATGCCAGATAAGGAAACAAAATATGGACAGGAAGACTGGCTCACCAATCACTTTGGTCTATACTTGAAGCACTAAGGAAAATGGTTGTGTTACTGTGACCCAATGGAGATAAGAAGGTAGACTGTCCGTTATGGTGAGAATAAACATTATCTGGTCAAGAAACCAGATCTAGCTGTTAAGAGCATCACTACCCAAAATTGGAGAATGCTGAAAAGACTGGAGACGTGTGCTTCTGTCCACCATAACTCCAAGAGTGATATTAGTTGAGTGTAGAGATCTCATCATCATTGGATGAATGAAGAGGAAATTCCTTGCTCCTGCCACGAGGAGAGAGACAGATAGGCTAATGTATTCCCTATGATAAACTACTGTGCCCTACAGCTTTCCGGAGGTACTCTTCCTCCCTGTTAATCTTTGAATTCTGACTTTAATATCAAGAACTTGGTTGCACCCAACATGTGGTTCCCTTGAAGCTGGTCCACTTAACTGTGATGACTGCAACACTCCTGAGACCACATACGCCTGCATGTTGTGCTACTAAACTGCCATGTGCCTCATTAACTGAGGATCAGAGCAACCAGGAGACTCCTCTGTGAACCACAAGCACACTTCATAATGCTTCCAGCATCCACTAACTAAGATCTCCTACCATATATCACTTCTCCTCATGGCTGCCACCTCAAATAATATGTGCTTGCAACTGAACAAACACTAACAAGGTTATCTAGGGCCAGATGTAGCAACTGGTTTGCATGTCGCAAACTGCGAAAAACGCAGTTTGCGACATGCAAAACGGCTGTTGCGATGCTGATTCACATTTTGCGAGTCGGGAGCGACTCTCAAAATGTGAATCCGACTCGCAAATAGGAAGGGGTGTTCCCTTCCTATTTGCGACTCGCACCGCGATGTAGAATTGCTTTGTGACCGCGAAAGCAGTCACAAAGCAATTTGCAGTTAACACCCACTTGAACTGGGTGGTAACTCATTCGCAAACGGGAAGGGGTCCCCATGGGACCCCTTCCCCTTTGTGAATGTCGCTGAAAATATTTTTTCAGAGCAGGCAGTGGTCCAATGGACCACTGCCTGCTCTGAAACAATGCAACCAAATGGTTTCATTATTTTTTTGAATTGCAACTTGTTTTCCTTTAAGGAAAACGGGCTGCACTTTTAAAAAAAAACTGCTTTATTAAAAAAGCAGTCACAGACATGGTGGTCTGCTGTCTCCAGCAGGCCACCATCCCTGTGAGTGCAGGGACTCGCTATGGGGTCGCAGTTTGCGACCCACCTCATTAATATTCATGAGGTGGGTCTTTGCGACCCGATAGTGAGTCGCAGAAGGTGTCTGAGACACCTTTCTGCATACAATTTTGCAAATTGCGAGTCGGTATGACTCGCAATTTGCAACTCGCAAAATTGTCTGTACCTACATCTGGCCCCTGGTGTCTTACTGGAAGTGCACCTTCTGACCAAGGTAGCAGAGCTCTGCCTCCCAAATGGATGACTGCCCATCATGTTTACATATCTCTGCCGGCCTCGCAGAGATCTTTGTGCCTCTAGAGGAAATGCCATCTCAGCGGCTCCTCCAAAGATACTGTGAGTTTGTTTATTCTCTGCCATCTTTCATGCAGCTGCTCAGCAATAATTTGTGTTTTGAAAAAAAGCTCCTAAGGCAGGAGTTTCTTTTTCATTCAGTTTATTAAGTCAGGTTTTGTAAAGTGCAACACTGTCACCCGAGGGGTATCTGGATGCTGTGTCTCTGTCAAAGAGCCAGGTCTTGAGTCTCTTTCTGAACTCTACCAGCTAGGGAGCTGTATGGAGCTGAAGGGGAAGGTTGTTCCAGGTCTTAATAGCGATGTATACGAAGGAGCGGCCACTGTTATGGATGAGACAGATGCAGGAGGTGTGTGCAAGGGTGAGTGAAGAGGAGCGCAGGTGTCTAGAGGGTTGGTGTTCAGTCGATGGATGAGGTAGGCAGGTCCTAGGTCATGGAGGGCTCTGTAGGCATGCATGAGGATCTGGAACTGGCATCTCTTCTGGATCGGGAGCCAGTGGAGGTCCCTCAGGTGGGGGGTGATGTGGGTTCGTTTGGGGAAGTATGGCTGCAGCGTTTTGTAAAGTCTGGAGTCTTCTGAGAAGATGGGTGGAGATGCCGGCATAGAGGTCATTGCCGTAGTCAAGGCAGCAGGTGAAGAGAGCCTGAGTGTTGGTCTTTCTGGTGTTGTTTGGAATACATCTGAAGATTCTGCGGAGCATGCAAAATGTGTGGAAGCTGGAAGAGGTGACTGCGTTGATTTTTTCATTTCATGGTCAGCTGGCTGTCGAAGATGATGCCGAAGTTGCATACATGGTCGGTCAGTATGGGTCCAAGCTCTGCAGGCTACAAGCTGTGCTCTATGCGGAGGTGTTCTTCCCAAAGATCATTACTTCTGTTTTGTCTGAGTTGAGCTGGAGGCAGTTGTGGTCATGGCATTGCAGAAATTGCTTTTGGCTTTGGAGGGGTCCACGGGGAGCAAGAGGATCAGTTGAGTGTTGTATGCTTCTGAGATTATGTTGAGTCTGTGGGATCCGACGACATCTGCAAGGGGGTCATATAGATGTTGAATATGGTGGGGATGATCCTTGTTGTACACCTCATAAGATGTCTTTGGGTGCGGAGGTGAAGTGAGGCAATCGGATGCTCTGTGTGCATCCTGTGAGGAAGAAGGTGATCCACTTGAGGGCACCTTGCTGTATGCCTATGTGGTAGAGTCTGTTGATGAGGGTGCTGTGGGAGACTGTGTTGAATGCAGCAGAGAGGTCGAGAAGGATCAGGGCCACAGTTGTTCCATGGTCGAGGAGTGTTCTTATGTCGTCAGTGGTGGCAATCAGTGAGGTCTCAGTGCTGTGGTTGGGACAGAATCCTGATTGTGAGGCATCCAGTTGGTGGCTTTGTTCCAGGACTTTGGTGAGCTGCTAGTTGGTGGCTTTCTCGAGTACTTTGGCCGGGAAGGAGAGCATGATCATTTTCAACAATGAAGCATTCGGGAGAGGACTTCTTTAGGAGGAGTCTGACGTCTGAGTGTTTCCGATTCTCCAGGAAGGTAACTGTGGAGATGGAGGTGTTGAGGAGGCTGGTGAGTTGCGTGCTGATAGGGTTCTATGTGAAGTTGTTAAGGTGGTGGAGGCAGGGGTCGGTGCTTCTGATAAGTTGTGAAAGTCTTGTGGCAGAGACTACCTGATCTAAAGAAGAGTAGGCAATAAAAAACACTTTGAAAATGCAAGGAAATATGAAAAAATGTGTGCTAGGTGCTGTGGACTAAAACCAATAGGCACCAAAGATGAAGATTCTTGTAAATACTGAGTGTTGAGTGTATGGTTCTAGCAGCATCACTCTCTGCATTAATCATATTTAAAAAACGTTTCCCGTCTTGCCAGCAGGGTGCCGACAGGAGAGACCCTGGAGACTGAAGCTATCTTAGTATGACTGAATAATACGCAAGAGAGGGCCTTTTATCTCTTCCCTCTGCTCTGTGTATGTCAATTAGGGATAGCGGTGTTGGCAGCTCCTACTTGTGGCCTGCATTTCATGCACCTGCCATGGTCTTTGCTACATCTAGTTTCAAGAGCCATGAAAAGGAACCAAAAGTAAACAGTTATAGTAACCATGCTTAAGTTTTGTAGTTTCCCTTCCTTGTCCTACCTCCTCTAGTTTCTCAGCATCAAATATGAGATTGTTAAGAGGTCTACTAACTGACGTTATCAAGTACTAACCAGCTTGTGATGTCACTTTGCCACCCCTGGTCTTGTGGTGAATCAACATCCATGCACTGCAGATGTGAAACTGTGCAGCGGTCCAAGATGGGACTTGATAAATGAAATTCATACCAATATCTGAAATTTCCCGACCCATTGCCAGAGTGGGTGGGGTAAGCTTCTTACTAGGTGGACGTGGCTAGTGGTATGACTAAGCCACAACCTCTATTGTTTGTTTTGCAGCTCAAACCATGAAGGTCATTTGTTGTTTATCTGCAAAGGTCTACCGCTAAGTCAAACAATGGGAATTAGAACCATTCAAGAAGTAGTGGCAGCCTTTTCTGAGGGAACAAATGTGCAGGTAAAACAAAGGAATGTTGAGAGCTCCATTGCAGACAATTCAGAAAAGTGGCTCAGGGTCATTAAAGGACGGTACAGACCTGAAGCTAACATTCTTATGTTTGACTTTCTGACTCTCCCCACTGTATCTCCAGTGGGTCTAATTTTGTAATAACTTTACAGCCATTCTGCCTCTGGGTACAACAAATGTGAAAGACCCGAATTTTACTTATACATCCCCTCATCTGCAACTCTGGCCTATAATATAGGAAAAAAGGCCAGGGCACACCGAAAACAGTTCTATGTGGTTGATCCAAGTGGTCTTTCAATCAGAGTCGAAGTCCAAAACACGGATGAAACTAGACATTTATTAACCGATGAATAGGTGTGGTCAATATTCTCCTAGACTTTATCAAGGCTTAGAGATGAAAAGATGAGCAAAAGTAGGTATTGAGAAAAGGAGTTCCTTTCCCGGCGTGCATGGTTTCGGCCTCAGAAGTGGCCAATGACATCCAAATAATAGAAGTGAAAACTGGCCCTGATAAGCTGGTTACTGGGAGATAATGCCGTGCTGATAGGCGTCGGTGAGTTGCATGATGCATCTTTTCATCTCTAAGCCTTGATAAAGTCTAGGAGATGAAACATGTGTCGGATGCTGGCTGTATTTTGGATTGATTGTGATACATGTGGTCTTTGACCTGAATATTGACCACACCTATTCATCAGCTGAATATTGACCACACCTATTCATCGGTTAATAAATGTCTAGTTTCATCCGTGTTTGGGATTTCGACTCTGATTGAATGATCACTTGGATCAAGCACATAGAACTGTTTTCGGTGTGCCCTGGCCTTTTTCATATATTCTACATAACCACTGACTATTCCCCAGTCAGCGTTTTTTTGGACACCTTGGGTGGTAGGTGCCCTACCGGGTTGGCACCCATCTCATTTCCATTACTTGATGTGCTAAAGGACTGCTGTGTATGGACATTGTACCAATATATGTGTTGATGTGCGAGCATTGTGGCATTTTCCACCTGTTTCTTCATGTGTTGTAACTCTGGCCTATAATGCGGGTTTGGAGCCTTTACCAATTCTTATTGTTCATGGCAACCGGCTATGATGCTTAATTATTCGGAAGACTGATAAACTTCTTACCAGAAGTGATCCAAACGTAAGAGAAATGCATCTGGCCGATTCAGATCAGGAATTCCCTTTATGTATTCATCAGAAGTAGTGTGATTCACTTCACTAACGTTTGTAAATTCTGTAACATGATGGCAGTCATTGCCCATCAATCTGACCTTTATTCTATTACAAGGACGTACAATGAAAGTGTGTCTATGTTTGAAGAATTTTAAACTGTGTTTAAGGTTTTAAGATTTCTGAATTGTACTGAATGGTTATTGAGATATATATTGTATCATTGATAAGCTTTTTATTAACTTTAACAACATAAGCATACCTTATGTAGAAAATAGGAGGAAAGCCATGGTGAAACAATTTGACTCGCTGAACACAGCACTCGCCAATAAAAACAGGAAAAAATATAAAGAAAAAAATGTGAAATAGTAGAAACACGGTGACCCAAAAATAATGATTATATCAGAAGGAATATGTTTTCTAAATAAATATATTAGACAGAACCACATCTGAAGTTACCATATCAGATTATGAGGCCATAAGAGATCAGGTTTAGTTGTTGGAGATCTATTGTGGGGCTATCCAAGGGATACGGCATTTCTATGTGTGCTTTCAATTAATTCCATATCTTTTACTAGCTAATGTCCACTGACGTCTTAAAAGACGCATTATCGTTTCCAAGAATTTAAGTACACTGTAATGAGAATAGCATCGGTTTTAAATCCTTGGGATTGTATCTGCCAGTATTAGTTACCAGGGAAGCAGTTTCTGTTTGTAAACAATCAATCTATGAACAGCAAAGGAGTGTGTACATATAGACAGTCTTCTCTCTCTCCTTTTATTTATTTCTCTTTCTAGCTCTCTCTGTTTAAACTGAGAGTGGGCAATAAATTCTGTTCTGCCGGCGGAGGTCCAGCCAAATTCTGCCAACAGCCGCGTGGCGGAGCTTTTTGTGGCACGTGACTTGCCAATGGTAAGTTTTGCATGTCAGAACTGGCGTCCCCTAGGGACAGTTTTGGGTGCTAGGAGGGCACCTGGTGAGATTTTCTCACCGTGAATTGTCACGGGTGATTGTGGGCAGTCACGGCTATTTGCAGTGAGAAAGCTCCCACTCAAGTAGAAAATCTACTCAAGTGGCAGCAAAATCAACTCAAGAAGCAGCGTCCTTTGGCATTCTGTGTGCCATTTGTGCTGATTTTTCAGAGCAGATCGAGCTCCTGGCGCTTAAAGTCAGCGTGAGCAGTGAGACGTGCCAATTTTCGCCTGTTCGCGAAATTCTACGGAATCTCATTGAGATTTCATGTAACTCCAAAGAATTCCACGGCATGAAACTCCACGGGTTCCGCCACCCCTAGTTTACACACAATATACAAAAAAGCACAAAAAAATCCAGAAAAAGTAAAAACTTAGCACACAAATGGCTGGAGGGAAAAAAGAAGGGTTATGGGACCAAAAGAAGGAAATTGAGGTCTTCAAACATAAGGATAAATAGATCACCAGACACAGTAGGATAAGTTGTGTGATAAGGAAAACAACACTGCACGTAGATGTGATGAAAGTAAAATTAATATATTTAGAAAGGTAAAATCTTAGCCATGCTAAAAAAATTCGAATATACTTTCCTTTTTTTCAATTTTTTCACCTAAATGTTTTTACTCTAACATCTGAAAGGGAATTTGGTATATTAAATGCTGTCGTTTATTCTGACTTATTTAAATAAGTAACCCACCAGTCTCATACTCTTGATGAATAATACACTTACTGCAGTATGATGCAAACTAAACAGGAGCTTTCCTTGAGAACCATGGGCCCAGTGTTCAAAGAAATTTTGCAATTTCAAACCCTAGGATTGCCAAAATTACAGGGTTTGCAACTGCAAAATGTATTTTTCCATTTACTAAATCTATTTTGAAAGTCATAAATGCCTTTTCGACTCGCAAAATTATACACTCTGAATTGCAATTTAGTGTGTGTGAAAGGGGTGTTCCTCCTAATTGCGAGTCAAAGTGGGATGTTCAGTGGTTTGTGACTACAACTGCGTTTAAAATTAATAGAATAAGGTACTTATCTATACATGTAGCTCACTAGTACTGGTGTCGTTCATAGGTTCACATGCTTGAATAATCCCTATCGTCGAGCTTGGAGTCTCAATATAATTTTAGTAGCAGTCCAATGCTAATCTTAACTTGGAAAAACATATAATTGCCCCATTGTTAGCCTCTTCACATCATTTGTAAAGAACAAAATCAGCCAATCAAAGGGAAGGCTTCCTTTAAAGGGTGTGGGAGCTATGCCCCACATATTTATTGTCTCTTTTATTTGTGAAATCAAATGGATCCTACCTGCAGTAGGTGGTGATAGCTGAGCAATCAGTATAGCTTCTGACCCTCGCTCCACGCTAGGGTCAGGTAGTCACAGCTCTGACAGGCACATGCACTAACTGCGCATGGGCCATGTTGCAGGGTTTTCAGGGCTTATTTGATGCAAGCCATTGTTTCTCTGGCCTACCTGGGCTTATCTAATTGAAGCTCCTGTTTCTGTAGGCTGGCCGCCACAGAGCCACTCGTGCCCTGTCATGTGCGTGACCTTCTCTGACTGACTGCACTTGGGCACTTGAGGCTGCAGCCTGTGCTTCCCAAAACAGTGTGTCAATCAGTGAGGGTTCCACCTTTCTCAACTCATCATAGCATGTGGGGATCAGGAAGCCTGGCTGACCACACCCCACTCTCAGGGGCATAGCTTGGTCAGTGAGATTGGGGGGGGTGAGCTTCAGATTTTCCAACAATCAGGCAGGCGTTTACTGTTAAAATAAATTATACTGCAAGGAGGGCGCATGAGAGAGTCTTAAAGGTCAGTGAAAAGGGAGAGGAATGCAGATTAGTAGGGTTGGTAAACTCGAGAAAATACGAGAGTTTGTAAAAATAGCCAACATTATTTAAGACTTTTAAAACAAAGAAAGGGAAACTGTGGGGGTGATTCTAACCCTGGCGGTCGGTGATAAAGCGGCGGCCAACCCGCCAACAGGCCGGCGGTCGAAAAAATGGAATTCTGACCCTGGCGGGAACCGCCAACACAGCCCGCCACATTAACACTCCGACCGCCGCGGCGGTGCAGACAAACAGCGTGTCGGTCACCGCCAACAGGCAGGCGGCAGACAATGTACCGCCCACACTATCACAACTCACCAATCCGCCACCATTTTTCGGGGCGGGAGCCCCGCCGATAAAAACACGGCGGAAACAGACTACGAACGGGAAAACGCGCACCAAAACACACTCCACGAGGAAGGAGGACAGCATGGAACCCGAATTAAACATCCTACCTGCTCTCGTCTACCTTCTCATCTACCACGAGTACGAACTCCGGCGCAGACGACAACGGTGAGTACTGCACCTACGACACACGGGAGGGGGGAGGAGGGAAGCTTACGGCACACATATATGCGACCCCCCCCCCAAACTATGTACACACTAATGCAGAGCAACAATGCACAGTGACACCACCCAAACCCCCCTTAAGAATGCAAAGACAGAAATAAATTGGGACGAAAAATTTATATAAAAAATAGACTCTGATATGGAGCGGTCAACTACGCAAAATATCCATAACAAAATGATACTATATACACTGCCATGGAGAACCGAGGCAATTAGTCCTGTACATGAAAGTTAAATGGAACAGTCCGTGGGCTACAGTGTAGCGACACAAGGGCAAAGCCCACACAGGAGACCTGAGTCCTTTGGAGAGAACACTGCAGGGGCATCTGATGAAAAAATTACAGGCACCTCAGGGGGAAGGGAAGGGGGAGGCACCACAGCCACATGAGTCCACGACGCCAGATCCACGAAGGGGCCACCATGCCCATTGATGTATCCTGGGGAGTGCAAAGCCACAGTCTCTCAAGTCTCTACAGTGGGTGGGTTGCCCACTTCACCATCCTAGGGAGTGCAAAGCCACAGTCTCTCAAGTCTCCACAGTGGGTGGGTTGTCCACTTCACCATCCTGGGGAGTGCAAAGCCACAGTCTCTCAAGTCTCTACAGTGGGTGGGTTGCCCACTTCACCATCCTGGGGAGTGCAAAGCCACAGTCTCTCAAGTCTCCACAGTGGGTGGGTTGCCCACTTCACCATCCGGGGGAGTGCAAAGCCACAGTCCATCTGGTGGATGACAGTGTCCACTGCTCAAGGAGGAGGCATGGTGGGCACAGTGAACCATAAACAGTGCTTGAGAGGAAGGGCCCAGCGGAGCGGTGCTTGAGACGGCGGGGCCCAGCGGAGCGGTGCTTGACAGGAAGGGCCCAGCGGAGCGGTGCTTGAGACGGCGGGGCCCAGCGGAGCGGTGCTTGACAGGAAGGGCCCAGCGGAGCGGTGCTTGAGACGGCGGGGCCCAGCGGAGCGGTGCTTGAGAGGAAGGGCCCAGCGGAGCGGGGCTTGAGACGGCGGGGCCCAGCGGAGCGGTGCTTGACAGGAAGGGCCCAGCGGAGCGGTGCTTGAGACGGCGGGGCCCAGCGGAGCGGTGCTTGAGAGGAAGGGCCCAGCGGAGCGGTGCTTGAGACGGCGGGGCCCAGCGGAGCGGTGCTTGAGACGGCGGGGCCCAGCGGAGCGGTGCTTGAGAGGAAGGGCCCAGCGGAGCGGTGCTTGAGACGGCGGGGCCCAGCGGAGCGGTGCTTGAGACGGCGGGGCCCAGCGGAGCGGTGCTTGAGATGGCGGGGCCCAGCGGAGCGGTGCATGAGACGGCGGGGCCCAGCGGAGCGGTGCTCTTATGCACGGCGGGGCCCTGTTCAGCGGTGCTCTTCTCCACGGCGGGGCCCTGTTCAGTGGTGCTCTTGTGCACGGCGGGGCCCTGTTCAGCGGTGCCTATCTTCACGGCGGGCCCTGTTCAGCGGTGCTCTTCTCCACGGCGGGCCCTGTTCAGCGATGCTCTTCTGCACGGCGGGGCCCTGTTCAGCGGTGCCTATCTTCACGGCGGGCCCTGTTCAGCGGTGCTCTTCTGCACGGCGGGGCCCTGTTCAGCGGTGCCTATCTTCACGGCGGGCCCTGTTCAGCGGTGCTCTTCTGCACGGCGGGGCCCTGTTTAGCGGTGCCTATCTTCACGGCGGGCCCTGTTCAGCGGTGCCTATCTTCACGGCGGGCCCTGTTCAGCGGTGCCTATCTTCACGGCGGGCCCTGTTCAGCGGTGCTCTTCTGCACGGCGGGGCCCTGTTCAGCGGTGCTCTTCTCCACGGCGGGCCCTGTTCAGCGGTGCTCTTCTCCACGGCGGGGCCCTGTTCAGCGGTGCTCTTCTCCACGGCAGGCCCTGTTCAGCGGTGCTCTTCTCCACGGCGGGCCCTGTTCAGCGGTGCACATCCAGTAGGTCAAGGGAGCCAGACCTGGCCTGGACCCCCTGCTCAGTCGCCCTCCGACCGTGATGCTTCTGGACCCTTCGGGGACGGAGTCCTGGGCCCTTTGGTGTCCTCCTTTCCAGCTGGGATGTGGCATGTGGGGCCCACCTGCTCCGCGCTCCTGCTGCCTGACTTCTCCGCCCTGCTGCCCTTACGCTCCTTAGATGGGGCTCTCGGGCCCTTGCCTCCCCTAGATGATGTGGCTGGTGAAGTGGGCGAAGTTTGCTCCTTGGGGGCAGCCGTGTCAGTCCTCGCACGGCGGCCCTTGTGTTTCCTGGTCCTCTTGCCGGGGGGGGGGCTGGATGTGTCCTTGCTGCTGATTGAGGTGTCACTGCTGGCAAAGGGTGGACTCCAGAACCCATGCACAACAGTGACACCCGAAGCTGGGCTGGTGGTGGCTGTGGTGCTCTTGGGACTCTTTGCAGATGGAGGGGGTAGGTCATCGGAGGGAAAGAGGTCAAGATTAGCCAGGAAAAGTTTTTTAGGGCCAAGGTAAAGGGTAGGAGAAGTGGTGATGGGAGTGGAGGAAGAGGATGTGGTTGTAGGAGAGTCAGGTGTGCTGTCATTGGGTGAAGGTGCTGGTGCTGTAGGCTGTCGTGAGGTGGATGTCTGTTGGGTGGGTGGCTGCCTGCGTTTGTGTGTCTTGGAAGAGGGGGTGACAGACACAGTGGGAGAGGACACAGGGGACGTGTAAATGGCAGTGGGGGTGGTGACTGCACGCGTGCAGACTGTACAGGAGGGAGTGGTGGTGATGGAAGCACTGGCTGATGTTGGTGTGCATGCAGGTGTGAGTGTAGACGTCACAGGGAGGGAGGAGGGAGACGAGGAGGAGGGGGACACAGGGGTGGCAGTGACTGTTGGAATGTCTGCATCTGGGTGTTGCTTGGGTGAGTGTTTGTGGGATCTGTGGTGCTTGTGTCTGGATGAGCTGCCCTTGGGTGTTGAGGTGTGTGCAGGCTGGTCAGATGGTGTGGATGGGATAGGCTGAGGAACAGGAGACAGAGACAGGCTGGAGGCAGTCAGAAGAGGGAGGCTGGAAACAGGGACAATGGCTGCCGTCAGTGCTGAGGCCAGAGCAGTGAACGATAGTTGATGGGCAGCCTGACCCAAATGAATGCCCTCCAGGTTGGCAGTGCTCCGATGCACCTCCCTTTCTACCCCCTGGATGGCATTCAAAAGGGTAGTCTGCCCAACAATGAGCGTCCTCACAAGGTCAATGAGCTCCGCACTGAGGGCAGCAGGGGTGACAGGGGCAGGGGCTGAGGTGCCTGGGGCGAAGGAGACGCCCGCCTTCCTGGGCGAGCGGGCACGGAGCGTAGGCTGAGGGGCTGCAGGGAGGGCGGGGCTGGTGCGCTGGGTGGCGGCTGTACCTGTAGAGGCGGGGGTCCCAGATGTTTCCGCCACCGCTAGGGAGCACCCATCCGAGGACGTGTCTGTGTCGCTGCTCTCACCACCAGTCCCCGTTGTGGTGCTCCCCTCGCCCTCCGGATCACTGGTGCCCTCGGTGTCTGTTCCTGGGCCCACCGGGGCCTTGTGACTTGCAGCTCCCTCGTGCTCCGATGCCAAATCTCCTCCGCCTGATGATGCTAATGCACACATGCACAAGAAGATGAAGAAGAAGGGGGGGGGAGAAAAAAGAAGACCAGGTTGAGTGCATGCAATGTCAACACCGTTGGCGGAGAGGACAGACACAGGAGCCTCATGCACTAAGCCGCGCATTCGGGGTACACTACTCAGTACTTCTGACTAAGACAACAGGTCAAGAGAGGACAAACGCGCAGATGTGTGAGGCTGGACCATCAATAGCTGTACTTGTCACCCTACAGAGGTGGGGGCCGGGAGCACAGGGCCATGCCTAAGGGAGAGGACTTCACTACAGAAAGCGCCCTGGCCTAATGTCACCCACAACCCTCCTCCCCCACCCAGATGCCTCCACTGCGCAGAAAGATAGCAGAATGTGCTGATACTCACCCCCTTGTGTCTGCTGTGATGCTCTCAAGCGCCCATCCAAATCAGGGTAGGCCACCGCCAGGATCCGGGACATCAGGGGGGTCAGGGTACGACTGGCACCCCTCCTAGGTTGGGAGGCCATCCCCAGCAGTGACTCGGCGGTCTTCCTGGTTCCGCGGCGGATGTCCTCCCACCTCTTGCGGCAGTGGGTGCCCCGTCTGACGTGGACCCCCAGGGCCCGGACTTCCTTGGCGATGGCACGCCAAATCTCGACTTTCTGATGGGTGCTGACCTATGTGACATGTACAGGGTGGGAAGGAAACATTCATCAACTTACTGCATGTTAGATGTGATTGGCCCCCCCTCCCCAACCTTGCCATATGGCACATGCTCTCATCTGTCGTGCGTTGCACTCCTCATTCGCCCCCCACCCCACCAACTTACATCCACCCCACTCCACACAGGCATCGCCCATTCCATGTGCACCCGGTGTACTTACCTGTTGGTCTGGAGGACCGTAGAGTAACGCATACTGGGGGAGGACCCCATCCACGAGCTTCTCCAACTCTTCAGACGTGAAGGCAGGGGCCCTTTCCCCAGTCACAGCAGCCATTGTCACTTCCAGACCGAGGTCACAGCAGCACTTGCAGTATAGGTCCTCTCCTGTGGATGATCAGGTCTCGAGTGATTAGGCAGATAGAAAATGGCGGTCACGCCCGCGGCGGTGCGTACCGCTACCGCCGGCGCACCTCGTCATTGGCTCCTGAAACCCATAGCATTCAATGTTAACCAATGCGGCTCCGTGTAGCGGTCTTCGACCGCCTACCGCCACGGTGTGCTCTGCCAGCGCATTGACCTCACATCCCATTGTCCCACTTCACAGGTCAGGCAGCCGCCATTTCAAGGGCCCACATGGCATAATTTCTACTGCGACACACAGGCCTAGGCCTTGCATTGCCACACATACACGCCTTTCAAAACATAGATAACCGTGTGCTATGCAAGCTGTGGTGAACGTACCAGTGATTGGCTTGACTCTGTGCTCCATGTTGTCATTCCTAGGCACCGTCCGCTGGGACTTGCGAGGAGAAGGATGAATCCTCGCGTGTACCGACCGCTGGTGGACCTGTCGACAATGGAAGAACGCCACATCATACTACGATACCGACTTGACCGTGCCACTATCCATGAACTGTGTGCCCAGCTGGAGCCAGCCCTGATGTCCCCCATCCGCCAACCCACAGGAATTCCCCCTCTGGTGCAGGTTCTGTCAGTCCTCCATTTTCTTGCAAGTGGCTCATTCCAGACAGCAGTGGCCATGTCATCTGGAATGTCTCAGCCTATGTTTTCCAAAGTTTTGTCTAGAGTGTTGTCTGCCCTGACGAAACACATGCGGAGTTACATTATATTCCCTGAGGAGGTTGATTTGGCCACTGTGAAGGGTGATTTTTATGCCCTTGGACATATTCCCAACATCATTGGTGCCATTGATGGGACCCATGTAGCCTTAGTCCCCCCAAAAGACGATGAGCAGGTGTACAGAAACAGGAAAAGTTACCATTCTATGAACGTCCAGGTGGTCTGTTTGGCTGACCAGTACATCTCCCATGTGAATGCCATGTTCCCTGGGTCAGTGCATGACGCGTATGTGATGCGTAATAGCAGCATCCCTTATGCGATGGAACAGCTACAGAGACAACGTGTGTGGCTAATAGGTGACTCTGGTTACCCCAACCTGCCTTGGCTATTGACCCCAGTGAGGAATCCCCGGACCAGGGCTGAGGAACGGTACAATGAGGCCCATGGGCGAACTAGGAGGATCATAGAAAGGACCTTTGGCCTCCTGAAGGCCAGATTTAGGTGCCTGCATATGACAGGGGGATCCCTGATGTACTCACCAAAGAAGGTGTGCCAGATCATCGTGGCCTGCTGTATGCTTCACAATCTGGCATTGCGACGTCAGGTGCCTTTCCTGCAGGAGGATGGTCCAGATGGTGGTGTTGAAGCAGCTGTGGAGCCTGCGGAGAGTGAAGAGGAGGAAGACTCAGAGGACGACA
The DNA here is from genome assembly GCF_031143425.1 of Pleurodeles waltl. Classification (NCBI taxonomy): domain Eukaryota; kingdom Metazoa; phylum Chordata; class Amphibia; order Caudata; family Salamandridae; genus Pleurodeles; species Pleurodeles waltl. Next base: position 1,572,723,786 of record NC_090445.1, on the reverse strand, counting down.
CAGACAACAGGGACAGAGTTATCCAACAGTATTTTCAGTAGCACACAGGTAAGAATCACCCACGCCATTTTACTTTTCCTGCAAGCCTCCTGCTTCTCAACTTTGTCTATGACCCCCCAGTTCTTTTAAACTGATGTTTGATTTTCCCTTCCCTTTTCAGTGCTGTATGACCCACTCCGTGACTACTGCTTGGTTAGCCCATGGACTATGTAAAACTATCTGGTGAAATCCGACAGACACCTCCCCATACTAGACTGAAATCACTTGTACCAAACTATTTACCAGAAAATATATTTATTAGGTCGGTGTAGAACCTCAAATACCCCACATGAAGCAACGCCCCTGCCAACTCTGTGATGTGTTGGAAATAGGATAGCAGGACTTGAAGAAGTGCATCTGACAGGCGTCATCAGTGATGTCTGGTCACATGCTGTAAACAGATACAATGCACATGTTTCAGTTTTATAGAAGCATGCACACTGTACATGTTGCCTGATTGGGCTATTTCCTGCATCAAATGGATGATAGTTTTCCAATTTGTGCAAGAAAAACCTCAATTGGCGGGTCTCTCCTTTTTCTGCTTATTTTGGCCCCCTGTGAGTGCTTTGGTGCATTTGTAGGCAGTGCAGTGCTGAGCTACTTGTGAGCTTTCCCCACCAACTTCAGCACAGAGCATGTGTTCTAGTGGCGCAGGCTATCGCAGCGCAGTCACTCTGATAGAGCAGCACAAGCCTCTCTAATAGGAGCAGCTCCTCCATTAGGGCGGAGGAGCATCCCCCGCCAACAGTGAAAGCTGCAAACCTTTTACCAAAAAACAATAATAAACTGTTTTTATTATTGTTGTTTTTGTAAAAGGGGTGGGCCACGGGGTGCCCAGCATTGAGGGGGAGTGCACAGCCCCACCTGCCCCTTCTGATCGCTGCGAGCCAGGAAGATACATTTCCTTTCTTCAGACCATCCCCCATGAAGTATCACTGGTCCTGAGCCTTTCAACAGGGCAGTCAAAAGATGTGAATACCTGCTGCCCTTGGGCTAGGTGGTTTGGCAGTGTCCATTGGCTCTTGCTCCAGTGGCTCTGTCAGGGTTGGTGCAGCTCCTGCCTATCTTCTTTTAGGTATGGAAACAGTTAATTTTTTATTACTTTAATTCCTTCTCTCCCTGAGCTCTCCTCCATCTGGCCACTTCAAGGGCTCCAACTACAAGTGGACAAGCCTAAACATTAACAGGGAAAGCCAAGGACTGTCTGGCTTTAAGAGTCTGTGAGCCGAACATTGGCAGTAGTTGGCATGTTTAGAACATGATAAAGTACCTTAAATGTTTAAATGTGTATTTCTTTAACACGTGGAAGCTTTTACACATTGATATATCATATTATATATCTATATCCAGAAGAATTTATTAAAAGGCAGGATTTTTAGACGTGAAGGGGGAAACTATCCTGCCCGCCCAGATGACAATGCTGCTAGAGAACTAGGAGGCACTATACTACTCTACAACAAACAGAAGTGACTTTTGTTTACAGTGCACATCCTGAACGCAAGTATTTGAAAGTGCTCTAATATGTGATATTTAATAAAAAAAATGTTTGGTGAAATTAAGTACTTGTCTAAGATTACACATGTTCGTCCAGCAGATTGCATATCTCTATGACATTTAATATTAACGCTTTGTCCTTAACTCTTAAAGGATGTGATTAGAGCACGGGCGACAGGCAGACAGTTTATTTTGTGCAGTGTTAAATACCACAAAACTTGTCTAAGGCCATAAGAGAGCTTCATAACAGATACAGGCTCTGTTACACGTTTTATTCCAGCATACAAAAATTCGCAACAAGGTACATCACGCTGAACTGAAGCCAGGATCAAAGAGTGAAAGTGTGAAGTGTGGAATGCCAGGATCAGGGTGTTGGCTGCTGTACATTAAGGCCCATATTTAGAGGCAAGAGCAGAGAAACAAACAGGCACAAAAAGTTTTGTTACTTAGCTCAGCTAATAGCTGGTGGAAAAACAGAGTGCAAAATTCAGCAAACACCAACAAAAACAAGCATTGGCAAAGCCAATAGGTTCTGATTGTGGGACCTACTTGCTTTGCCAATCCTCTTTGGCGATGCTGAACATTAGCAGTACAAATCAATGCTTTTGCTAGAGCTGTTTGGTATTGGCATATTGGCAGTTGTGTCATTCTGTTCGTATGTGCGTATGTTGACATGGGTACCATTTTCTTTTAGTTTTTATTGACTAATCTAAGGTGGTGGACGCTACTTAGATAAGTGCACAAAAGTGATTTGCTGCCTGGCCCTCCAAAAAACACATATATTTAAAAGAGATATTTCAAAAGAGTAAGGGCAGAGGTGTAGGGGTAACAAAGCAGCAGGTGAGGGGCCATAAGATAGAAAGTATCATGGGGGGAACGCACAAGGGAGATAGCGACATGGAGTACAAAGTGGTTTGGAGGAAGAGAGAGAGCACACACAGAAAAATAGGATGGGTGTTTTGGGGGAGAGGGGAGAAACACAAAATGGAGAGAGCTAGAAACACATGCACTCTGACTGAGTGTTTATCCAAAACAAAACAAAATTTTCCTCTAAAAGTAAGCAAAGTCACAAGTCAGTTTTTCAAGAGGATAGTAATAAAACTATGGTCCAGGGTAAGGACAAGTACAAGGAAAGCTATCAAAAAAGAAGCAAGCAAAAGAGAGAGAGACAACTAAGCCAACACTGTAAGTTCTTGGTGAGCACACCACAGGTCTTTTGCAACTGGAGAGCTTGCTTTTTCTTGAAATTTCTTCCTAAAACTGGCACAACAGGCAACAAACAATTATGTAAAAGTTATGCCTCATTTTGTGCACCAAACTGTATGGCGGCATTGGCATTACCATTACTGGCAGCTATTTCTGCCATAATTAGAAGGCACCAGAAAAAACTAGGTTCTAAGTGATGGTAATGCCTTGAAAGTAGGTATGCCATTGGAAAACATTAATTACTAGGGTTGAGTAGAACTCGTGGGGTTTCCGTCTGTGGAATTGCTGGGGTTATATAAAAACACTGCAACATTCAGTGGAGTTCTGCAAGTGGATGGAAATTGGCACTTTGCGCTGCCCACAAGGGTTTTTTTGAGCCGGAAACTTGTTCCACACCGAGAAATCAGTACGAATGGCGTCATATGCTGCACTAAAGTGTGCTGCTGCTTGAGGTGGTGTTGCTGCTGCGCAAGTGGATTTTCTACTTGAGCTGTAGCTTTTCCAACACGAACAGTAGTGACCGACCGCATTGGGAAAATCCCGCCACAGACCCTCCTATGGCTTGAAGATCGCACTACAGGATGCCAATTCTCACTCATGCTCATCAACTTACCATTGGTAAGCTACATGGAAGAAAAAATTCCGCCATGCGGTGGAGTGTGCAATTCAGCCTGAACTCCAACTCACATGTGTAATGTAAAGTGGTCAAAACTCAACAAACTCTTCCAGCGAAGAGGACTTTATCGCCCATCCCTACTGATTAATCATCAAAATTTATTAGCTGGGCTATTGTGGGTCTAAATGGACAAGACAATCTTTATTTTAGGTTTTCAGATAGCCTGGCTCTGTGAGATGTGGGCCATGATGTTCGAGGATTCTTTCTCTGGCGGTTATTCTCTGTGCCTCTTTTACTTGATAGCAGTCACCGTTATTTCTGCAATAAACCTTTGGAAGAATATTTTGGTGTTTTCTCGTCACTTCAAAGTGGCAATGAGGTGAAGAAGGTATTTTCTCTTCGGTTTTCACGGCTACTTATTTTTTTTTATATACAACTCTTCCAAAAGTGCTTTACCACACGGCGAGAGCCTCCTTGGGTCTACCGTCGGTCAATTCTTTAGGCAGCTTGTGTACGCGGCTTGCTCCGGACCCGAGGGCTGAATGAAAAGGAACGACCGAAGAGGACTGGAAACGTGAGGCACTGAGAGCTGTGAGCTTGCCTACACAGATATAAATTCTTTACTCCGTCACAAAATCCCAATGAAAGTATCTATACATTTATCACGGCACTAAAGGTTCTAGCTACGAAATGTGAATTTGAGAATTTTACTTCTCAACTCATTAGAGATCAATTAGTAGCTAGATGTCATACTAAAAGAATTCAAGAGAAATTGTTAACATGTAAAGACCCTTCATTGGATAAAGCTATTGACATACCAAAAAGCATTGAATGTTCTTTGGAAGATGCAAAACAGTTATAGCAATCTTTGTCCAATACAACAATTTCAGGAGAAGTGTCTAGTGTCCAAAGTAGTGATAACAAAAATAATTTACGGGCTGAGAAAAAACAAGATGGTTCTTCCAATTTGAGAAACAATATTTCATTCAAATACATCAAGAGACTATTTGTTATAGATGTGGTTCTTTAGCTCACATGTCTTCTTTCAAAAACTGTCCAGCAGTGAACCAGCAGTGTAGGAACTGTGGTAAAATGGGGCATTTTTCAAGAGTTTGAAGAAGTATGAAAAAAAATTAATGTCCGTTGTGTACTCAGCGAAGACACTGACAACATCCAGTTAGAGCATGATTACAATGAACTTGTGTTAGTGGTCAAAGATACAGTGTACAAAGTAGTGTTAGACCCTGATATTGATGTATTAGTAGATGGGGTATTAGTAAAACTTTTAGGAGCCACAGGAGCTCGCATCACTATTGTATCACAGGAAATATTTAATGAATTTTGGGCTTCCAGCACCCTTCTTCCTCCTGATGTCTCTACAGTTGCTTTTGAGGGAAGCAAAATTGATTTGATTGATTATTTTTGGGCTTCATTGTGTGTTTTTGATTAAACTATTCAAGGAAAAGTCTATGTTGCTAAAAAAGGTATCAATGTTTTGGGACTGGCTCATCAAGCTGAATTTAATTTGATTATCAAACCTGGAAGAGAAAAACCTGTGTCCATTGAAAAAAATAATTCGATTTGTGTTAAAACTGTTCCTGATTATATGTACCTCTGGCAACAGAAATTCAAAAAGTTATTTCAAGATAAGTTAGGAAAAATAACGAACTTCACACATACTATAACATTTTAAAGCAGGGTGTAATTCCTGTGAAACACAAATTAAGAAATATGCCTTTAAGTATAAGAGCAGACTTATCTAAATTATTGAAGGACATGTATGAGCAAGGCCTTATTGAGAAGGTAGAGGCAACCTTGTGGTTGTCTCCCATTGTTCTGGCAAAAAAAGGACAGGAGATTTAAGAATGTGTGTGGATTTAAGAAGTTTGAATGACGGAATTTGGATAGACAATTTTTCTTTACCAAGAATTGATGACTTAAGTATGAAAGTTGGTTCATCCAACTGGTTTACGAAACTAGATTTAAGGTCTGCTTACCATCAGGTAGAATTGGATGTTGACTCTAGACACTTAATGGCCTTTATAACTCCGCATGGCACCTTTCAGTTTTGCAGATTACCTTTTGGTCTAGCTTCAGCTGCAGCTGTATTTCAAAGGCTGATGTCTGACATGTTTGATAACAATCCAAATGTGGTAGTTTTTCAGGATGACATTTTTTTTTTTTCAGACAGTAAGGTTACACATGATAACATTCAGGAAGGTGTGTTAGGTACATTAGAAGATAGAGGTGTTGTTTTAAGGAAGGATACATGTATATTTAAATCTAGAGAAATTGAATACCTGGGACATGTGTTATCAGGACAGGGTATCAAACGGAAACCAGGATTAGTGAGAAGCATCTTGTAAGATCCTGCTCCAAAATCTAAGGATCAATTATTGTCTTTTCTGGGGTTGTGTGAATTTTATGCCAACTTTTTAAAGGACTTTGCACAAACTATTGAATGTTTCAGATCTGTGCTTAAGAGTACAACATTTATTTGGTCAGAGGAGTGCAATAGGACGTTTGAGCAAATCAAACGTGAAATTGTCAGTGCTCCAGCTTTACAGCCCTTTTCAAAAAGAAAAGAATAGTTGTGACTGTGGATGCGTGTAAGTATGGTTTAGGCGCTGTATTAACTCAGTTATCAGATGAAGGAGGTGAGAGTACTGTTGGGTTTGCTTCAAGAACTTTACGGCAGGTGGAACGTAAATACTCGGTGATTGAAAAACAGCTTTTAGCATGTATGTGGAGTATAGAGAAGTTCAAACAATATTTATGGGGTAGACATGTTGTCTTGAGAACGGATCATCGACCTCTTGTGGAAATTTGGTCAAGAAAAATAAAATAAAACGCTCTACAGCTTGTATTGCAAGATTGTCGGCAAACTTTTAGAATTTAATTTCTCTGTTGAGTACATTCCTGGTAGGAAAAACTGCAGAGCATATTGTTTATCTAGATTGCCCATTGAAGATAAAGATGAACAGGAATGGGAAACAGAGATTAAAGAATGCTTTGTGGCTTGTGTTGCAGAGTATAACAGACTTTTGGATGAGAAGGAATGGGTTGATTTTGTACAAAAGGATAGAGTGTTGTGCGCAGTGATGCGGTTGGTTAAGCCTGGTTTGCCCAAAGAGAAGAATTTGTCATTGGAACTACAACCATTTTGGAAAGTGTCTGATGAGTTATCCATTGAAGGAGATAAGTTAGTTAGAGGTAACAAGTTGATTCCTCCTGAGTGTTTTAGGAGAGATTTAATTTCTAAGGCTCATTCTGGTCATTTGGGTGCCACCATTACCAAAAGGAAGTTAAGATCTGATTTTTGGTGGCCTAGAATGGACAAAGAGATTGATGAATATGTCAGAAGTTGTACGAGGAGCTGTATGAGTGACAAAGTTTTGATCAGTCAGGATGCTGTAGATTCATTTGTTCCGTCACCGGCTAGAGCTTGGCAAAAAATTGGTCTTGATTTTTTGGGGCCTTACCATTTATTAGCACCCAACATGAGATATTTTATAGTAATTGTTGATCATATTTCGAGATGGGTTGAGGCAGAGCCTGTAAGGTTTCCTACCACTCAAAGTGTCATTGATTGCCCAAAAAAGATTTTCATCCGTGAAGGATTCCCTGAACAAATATAAACTGACAACGGGCCAATTTGTTTCAGCAGATATGCTGCAGTTTTTAAGCAAGTGTGGCATTAAACATATTAGGACACCTCTGTATCATCCACAAAGCAATGGACTGGTGGAGTGATTTAATCGAGTGCTAGTGGATTTTATCCAAGCTGCTTACAGATGTAATATGTCTGTTGATCGAACTATTAAAGAACTTGTGTGGTCTTATCGCACCATACCACATGTGGTCACTGGCAGGAGTCCTTTTGAAGTCATGAGGGGTAGAATAGCGTCAACTGAGTTATGTCCATTTTGGATGATTACTTTATTTCATGAAGGAAGTAATCTAAAAGAAGTTTGGCAAGTGGCAAAAAACAATTCCAACCATGTGGAAAAAAACGGAATGAGTTGTACGAAGAAAGTAAAAGTTTGCAGGTGGGTGATTGGGTAAGAGTAAACAATCCTGTATTAGTTAGAAAAGGTTTATCAAAGTTTAAGGAATTTCAACAGATTTGTGAACTAAGTAGGAATGCTGTGAAGCTTTCTGATGGTTGTTGGTGGAGCACAACTCGTATAGCTTTGGATCCAAGTGCGCGAGACCAGTCAGGTAACATGCAACAGGGAAAGAATAGATGTACTGTCAATGTTTCAGATGTTAATGAAAAGTGTGAGAATAGGAGAAGCAAAAGAGATAACTACAAACCAAGAACATTTCAAGACTATGTGATGTCCTAGGTAAGCACATGCTTCATTTTATATTTCATTTTGTCTGGTATAAGTATTTAGTTTAATGTATTGTACTATGTTCTTTTGTTCAATTTATTGTCTCATTTTAAAGAGGGAAGAATTGTGGTGATGCTGCTGTAGGTGATTGGTGAAGGTCCCTTGGAACTTCATGACATCAGGTGCTTGTGATGTGATGATGTTCGAGGATTCTTTCTCTGGCGGTTATTCTCTGTGCCCCTTTTACTTGATAGCAGTCACCATTATTTCGGCAATAAACTTTTGGAAGAATATTTCGGTGTTTTCTTGTCACTTCACAAGGTTCCAGGACTTTCACCGCCATACATGATTATGAACATAAGATTTATAAAGTGACACCTAAATTCTGTCTGGGTATTAAACCTGGACCAGTCCAAAACACTGGTAACTGGGGTAACCACAATCTCCCAGCAGGATGCGAGTGAGCCCACAGGAGGCACACAGGCCTAATACAGCAATTAAACAGGAGCTGGTTTGAGCAACCGTCATCCAGCGCTGAAATTCTGAGGCTCCACACAGTCCAGGCACTAGAGGACTTGTGTGTCCGCCTCAAAGCAACCTAAAGAACCGGCCTCCTGTGACCTGGAGGGCTTCGGCCTAAATAATTAGGTCTGGGCAAACTTTTAACTCTGCAGAAGTAATTGGAGTTATTTAGGTAATGACACAAAATTACAAAAAATTACGTAAGTACCCTATTCACATAATTATGAGTCATTTTGGATGTGAGGGTGCAATGTGAATAAAAAAATCGCTGGTATTCACTCCGCACATCATTTCGGTTAATTTTGCATAATTCTGCTGTAATTCCAGCAAATGATACAAGTTACATGTCACACCTCTCAGCATTCCTTGTTGATTTGGCAATCTGACAGTCTGGGGGGCCCTAAGGTGGTCCTATAAACTTACTGCTTGGGTAGCCCTAGAGTCCTGCCTATGGTTTTGTGGCTTTGAAAGCATAGTGGATTGCACAGATTAAATTAGTTATTTTACGGTTGTCATGAAAACTATGGGAATTTCTTACATGATGTAAAGTGCCGTGAACAGAGTTGACCTCATAAAGTGACATTGTGAGGCTTCAGCATTCTCTGCAGCAAATGTTCAGAGTTGGGCTGTCTCAGGCTTAGGGAAGGTGATTAGGTGTATCTTATCACTTTTCTGCTGCAGTTGTATATTTGCATGTGCACGTCATAGTAGTGTGAGTCTATTGGCTCCCGTTTGTTTTTCTAAACACATCAGCAAAGTCAAGCTCCACATTGATGAAACAGTGCGGCCAAGGGTCTTGCGTCACAAGAGGTGGTAGAGAAGTACCTAGAACTACTCTGTGGGTGTTACTATTGGTCATTGCCCCGAAACCCAAACAGCTGGGGACAATAAGACTGTGTGTGGACATGAGACTACCCAACCAGGCTATTCGAAGGGAGAGACCTGTTACTCCAACCATTAACGAGATAGTAACTGACCTTAATGGGGCCCAATAGTTTTCCAGAATTTATCTCAATTCTGGATACCACCAGCTGATGCTAGAACAGTCCAGTCGGTACATATTGACATTTTTCACTCATGTAGGACTGAGGAGATTCAAGTGTTTCAGTGTTGCCATATCATCGTCAGCAGAGACGTTTCAGGATGCCATATAGGAAGCTTTGTCTAGACTGGTGGGACTTATTAATGTAAGTGATGACATAATAATATTTTCCAGAGTCCTCGAGGAACATCATGTACGACTGAGAGCAACATTCCAGAAGTTAGAAGAAAGAGGGGTAAGACTTCATCATCACAGGTGTGCATTTGATACCAATGATTTGGAATGTTTTGGAGACAAGCTCTCCAAAGAGGGGCTCCAAGTTGATCTACAAAGGAATGAAGCTATCAGGTAGACAGCTAAACCCTGCAATTAATCAAAGGTGTGCAATTTTCTGGGCACATCGAACTATCGTGGCCGATTCATACCCCAGCATGCAACACTATCAGAACTGCTAAGAGCACTAACCAACAAGGATGCAATGTAGGAATGAAAAGGTCACATGGCTCAGGCCTTCAGAAACATAACAAATGTGCTTCTTCAGCATGTAACCATGGTGTACTTCAGCCCCAAGAGTCCAACAGAACTAACTGATTGTAGATGCCAGCGCCTTGGGGCTTGGAGCTGTCCTGCTACAGATGAAAGAAAAAGGGGAGTGGGTTCCCATAGCTTATGTGAGCAGAGCCCACAGAGCAGTGGAGATTCGATATGCGCAGATTGAACAAGAGACTGTTGCAAATCGGTGGGCCTGTAAACACTTTCATCTCTATTTGTGCGGTCAGAAATTTCAAGTGATTATGGAACACAAACCACTTGTGCCACTTTTTGCAGACAGTGCCAGAAAAAGGCCTCCAAGGATTGAAAGATTGGATGTGCAGCTCCAGCAACACTCCTTCGAAGATCCATACAGGCCGGGAGTGAATAATCCAGCTGATTATCTATTGCGCCTTCCTGTGGTGGTGAACCCCAGTGTACAGCAAGAAGGTGGCTTGGGGGCTGAAGCGTTCATGAAAATAGTTGTGGAGTTGCAGTACCATTGTGCACTGTCCTTGGAGGAAATTGCAAAGGAAACCAAGACTGATGGATGTCTCCAGAGGGTTAAGGAAGCACTACAAGAATACCACTGGCGAAACTTTCTGGATGGCATTCATGGTTTAGCAGAGGAAGAGCGAGAGGCCAGGACAAAGCTATGGAGGTGTTGCAATGAGTTGAGTGAGAGTGGAGAAGGACTCATGCTGAGAGGTCATCAAATAGTTATCCCTCAGAGTCTGTGGACATGAACAGTAGAACTGGCTCACCAAGGACATCAGGGCATAGCCAAGATGAAAGCCTGCATCGGAAGTAAAGTGTGGTTCCCCAGCATGGACCGGATGTTGGAGGAAAAAGTGAAAAACTGTAGATCCTGCATTCTCACAGGTGGGGAACCGCCAGTAGCCCCAGTGATCACAGAAGATGCTAATACCACGCCATGGTCATCCTCAAGCATGGATTTCAGAAGTTTTCCAGATCAATGATTCACTTTAGGGATCATGGACAGTCGTACCAAATTTCCCGTGGTGGATATTGTAACATCAATGTTCTTTGAATGTATAAAGCCTTTTCTCGACCAAGTCTTCGCATTGCTGGAGTTACCAGAGGAAATCAAAACGGACAATGGTCCTCCGTCCCAAAGTCAAGAATTCAAGGGCTACCTGCATGGCCTCAACATCAGACACAAGAGGATAATCCCTCAATCGCCCCAAGCCAATGGTGAAGTGGAGAGTTTTATAAGAAAGCGTAACAGGGCACACAGAATTGGGGTGAAAAAAGGTGAAATTCTGGAATGTTGTCAGCAGCAGTTTTTACGAGCATATCGCCAAACTCCACATATCACAACTGGGTGTGCGCCAACTGACCTCTTGATGAGGTGGCCTGTAAGAGATGGTCTGCCAGCCAGTCTCCAGTGAGAATCTGCAGTGATCAATGTATTGAGCACCCAAGAGAACAGAGGAGACTATAATGAAAGGGAGAGCCAGAGCGGGAGGGCTATAGAAAGGGGCAATTAAATGGGAGAGTGAGCCATCATTTGGGATTGCCACCCTGGATGGAAATGCCATACCCCATTTGAGAAAGAAGCCTGGGAGGTGGTAAGAGTGAAAGGAATGATGATAACGGCCAGGAAAGGAACCATGCCAGTGTTGAGAAATGTGTTGTGGTTGAAAACATCACAGAAGTGGGAGCTGGCTTTGCAGAAGATGGCGAGGAGGATGATCTTGATGTCGGTAGAACAGCAATCAATGGGAAGGAAGGGATCCTGATGGAGTCAGAAATGAGTACAGATTAACCCAATCACTACCATTGCAGGACATCGATCAGATAGCAGGACCCTGAGAAGTCAGCTGGGGTCATCCAAATCAATTGAAAGATAACCCTGGGCCTATTCAGAGACAAAAAGACTTTGTTTGCTAGGCACCAGGTCTGGTGTGATAACATTATTATTATTTTTTTTTAAGGTTATAAGAGATGTAGTGAGCCACCAGGCCACTACCATAAAATGTATATGGCATACATCCTGAGGGCAGGGCTCGGTCCAAGGGCTTCAAATGAAGATGCCTCTGCCGCTCCGGCAGAGCACGTAGCCACCAGAATTCCTGTGTGTTGCGAATAATTACTGTATGCTGCTGGCCCATGTAGGGCCTGTGTACTCACCCTAAACCCCAATACGACAGAGAGGTACAACAATGAACAAGTAAACTTTTAAAGCGAATCATGGGTGGATGATGTAATTTATATTTAGAGACTACCTGTAGACTTCAATAAAAGTCAGTGAACCACTGTGACTATGTGGGACACCCTCCTGGCAATAAGTGAGTAAATTATTAAGGCTTTTCACGGGCAGAGAGAGCATCATTAGTCATAAAGCAAGAGTTGCACTGGTAAGCATACAAGGTTTGTAAACGGGTGGGGTTCATTGGCTTTGTTTTTTAATTATTCATTTCTCATTTCAAAGTATTTGTAACCCTCAAATATTTTGAAATAAAAAAGTGATCTTTTACATTGAAATACAAATAAATGTAAAAATGTTAATCAGAATAACTGAACATATTGTTTCTGAAAGGACCAGCTCTATCTAGTGCACTAGATACTGCTCTACTCACAGGATATAAAGTTGTGATAACACTCTGATGCTGGACACAGTGCAAGACAGTAACCAAGAGTACACTTCACATTATGCAGCCGATAAAATCATGTCTTTTATGTTTAAAATGTATAGTCATTGCATAGTTTACATTTAAGTTATTTGATTTTATGCTTTTGGGTCTCTGATTTTATTTTATCTATCAAAATGTGTAAATATGATTATAACAAATGTAGTTATAAGTAGTTCACTATACAAATATTAGGGAAAATAAAAAATAAAAATCAATACATTATAAATAAAAAAAGGGATTTTAAAAAAAAACATTTCTACAAAATAAAAAAAAATCAATAAATTAGCTTTAAGTACAGCAATACTTGAAAGTCAGAGTTTTTAACTATTTATTAATACATGTACATATGGGACTATACGTAAACATTATGGGCCTGATTACGACCTTGGAGAATGGGATACTCCATCACAAACATGACGTTCCATTATATGCTATGAAACTAATAAAGTGGTAGGCGGGATATCTGTCACATTTGTAACGGAGTGTCCCATCCGCCAAAGTTGTAATCAGGCCCCAACTCTCTTTATTATGGTCCATATACATGTAAATTTCTATGTAGTTATGCATCTCTATATTTATCACTTTACTCCTAACGTACAAAAAAAAAACTTCACCTCTCTCCAATTCACTACTCTGGGGGTCATTCCAAGTTTGGCGGGCGGCAAACTTCCCCTGTCAAAAGACCGCTCCGCGGTCAGAAGGCCGCGGGGGCCATTTCGACTTTCCCGCTGGGCCGGCGGGCACCCGCCAAGGGAGCACCCGCCGGCCCAGCGGGAAAGGCCCTGCAACACAGGAGCCGGCTCCGAATGGAGCCGGCGGTGTTGCAGGGGTGCGACGGGTGCAGTTGCACCCGTTGCGATTTTCACTGTCTGCTAAGCAGACAGTGAAAATCATGCTGGGGCTGCTGGGGCTGCTGGGGCTGGAGATTCAGCCCAGCCAGGGGTAATCCGGCGGGAAACCGCCGGATCCCCTTTTCTGACCGCGGCTTTACCGCCGCAGTCAGAATGGGCAGGAAAGCACCGCCAGCCTGTTGGCGGTGCTTTCCGTCGGTCACGGCCCTGGCGGTTTTTACCGCCAGGGTCAGAATGACCCCCTCTATGTCTCGTTTTATAACAATAAATCAATATATCCTCTACCTGCACTCTGATTTATCCTAAAACTCATTGTACTGCTCCATCCTGTGAAAGTAAAAAAGTTGCCCACATCCCAGAGGGATAAGGCGAAAACACCTGCCACCAAGGGCTCAGGGAAAACAAAAGGGGATAGTGGCAAGACAGCTGCGCCACCATCCAAGGTCAAGGGCAGGACAGGAGAGGGCATGGTGGCACTGACTATGGGACCTGTGTCACACCTTCTGTCCACGTCAACGCCAACCGGTACGGCAGAGAAGACCGCCACCTGCACCGCCACATGAACCGCCATCAGCACTGCCACCAGCACTGCAGTCACTGAGCCCGCCACCAGCACCGCAGTCACTGAGCCCGCCATCAGCACCGCAGTCACTGAACCTGCCACCAGCACTGCTGCCACAGAGCCCGCCACCAGCACCGCCACCACAGCACGCCACCAGCACTGTCCCCAGCACCGCCACCACAGAGTCCGCCACCAGCACCGCCACCACAGAGCCCACCACCAGCACCGATCCCACAGAGCCCGCCGCAAGCACCGCTGCCACAGAGTCCACTGCCAGCACCGATGCCACATAGGCCACCATAAGCACCGCTGCCACAGTCGGCCACCAGCACCGATGCCACAGAGGCCGCCACAAGCACCGCCGCTACTGACACCGCTGCAAGCACCACCAGCGGCCCCAGGACATGCTGAGCCAGTGGTACCAACGCAGACATGGCTGCCATCCCCAGTGGTCAGTCGACCGAGCCTGGTGGTCAGTTCCAGGAGCCTCGGCAGCTTCCATGATGCAACACCTTCAGTGGAGAAAGGCATCCACTTCCTCTGTTTTTGGCAGGATGAAGACTCTGGGCACAAAGCCCCCTCCAGAACCAATGGAGTATCACATCCACTACCTCTGTCCTTGGCAGGATGAAGCACTCTGGGCACAAAGCCCACTCCAGAACCAGTGGAGAAAGGCATCCACTACCTCTGTCCTTTGCAGGATGAAGCACTCTGGGCACAAAGCCCAATCCAGAACCAGTGGAGTATCACATCCACTACCTCTGTCCTTGACAGGATGAAGCACTCTGGGCACAAAGCCCCCTCCAGAACCAGTGGAGATAGGCATCCACCTGAGTGAATGTGGCTTTGCACTCCCCAGGATACAGCAGTGGGCAAACCACCCACTGGAGAGACTTGAGAGACTGTGGCTTTGCACACACCAGGATAAAGCAGTGGGCAAACCACCACCCACTGGAGAGACTTGAGAGACTGTGGCTTTGCACTCCCCAGGATAAAGCAGTGGGCAAACCACCCACTGGAGAGACTTGAGAGACTGTGGCTTTGCACTCCCAAGGCTAATGCAGTGGGCAACCCACCCACTGGAGAGACTTGAGAGACTGTGGCTTTGCACTCCCCAGGCTAAAGCAGTGGGCAAACCACCCACTGGAGAGACTTGAGAGACTGTGGCTTTGCACTCCCCAGGATAAAGCAGTGGGCAACCCACCCACTGGAGAGACTTGAGAGACTGTGGCTTTGCACTCCCCAGGATAAAGCAGTGGGCAACCCACCCACTGGAGAGACTTGAGAGACTGTGGCTTTGCACTCCCCAGGATTAAGCAGTGGGCATGGAGCCCCCTCGTGGAGCAGTGCCGTTGTGCACTCATCCGGCTGAGGTGCCCCCCCCTTCCCCCTGAGGTGCCTGTTTCATTTCGATCTGATGACCCTGCAGTGTTCTCTCTGTTTGATGTCTGGCATCGAGTGTGGGCCTCGCCCATGCATTTTGGGCCCAGTGGTCCGCGGACAATTATTGGTGCACTACCCGGACTTGTGTACTTGGTGTACATAATTGTATATACTGTAGTTCGAGTTTTGACTACTGTTTTTTTCATGATTACAATTGTTCAACTCATTTCCTTTTGTCCTTGCGTTCTTCAAAGGGGGGTGAGGGGGTGTAAATGTAATGTTGCAGCATGTATTTGTGTGTATGTTGTTGTGGGTGAGGGTGGGTGGGGGTGTTGCGTGTTGCATCTGTGTGTCACTCTCTTTTCCCTCCCCCTCCCCTGTGTTGTAGGTGCAGTACTCACCGTGGTCGTCGCCGCCATCTTTGTTGCTCATGATAGAGGAGCAGGAAGACCATCGCAGGGAGTATTTGGAGTTCTGGCTCCATGGCATCCTGGTTCCTCGTGGGTGTGGAGAGGTGAGTGTTTTCCCTTCCAAGTCCTATTTCCGCCGTGTTTTTGTTTGCGTTGGTTCCGGCCCGAAAAAGGTGGCAGATTGGCGTCTCATAATAGTGTGGGCGGTACAATGTCTTCCGCCTGTCTGTTGGCGGTGACCGCCGCGCTGTTTGTTTGTACAGCCGTGGTGGTTGGAGTGTTAAAGTGGCTGTCTATGTTGGTGGTTTCCGCCACAGTCGTGATTCCATTTTTTTTCCCGCTGGCCTGTTGGCGGTATTACTGCCGCTTTAACACCGACCGCCAGGGTTGTAATGAGGGCCATTATGTCAGATTCCCAATGTGTGATGTGTTTATAATGAAAAATTATGGCAAAGAAAGTAGGTCTTACTCAATTATTTTGAAAAGTATGTGTTAAAGGCAAACAGCTTTTAAGGGTGGATTTTTAAAGCCAGTAGGAAGGCATTTGTGGTGCTGGTGACACACATGAACATATCATGTAGTGATGATTTTGGCTATGGTGATCCTTATTAAGGCCTGTTAGTAGGGATTTTTTTATTGTTTTGACAACTGTATTTTGTACATATTTGTAATTTTATTTTGGTATACTTGACGGTTGCCTTGAGGGAAATCTTATGAACGAACATAGTAGGTCCGAGTTGCTTATGGGTGCACGCCAATGGTAAAGGTTATAGGCTTGATTGCTTATAATGAAATGTTATGATAAAGCCTGTCATTGATTGTGAAAAGCATATGTTAAAGGCAATAGGTAGATAATTATTACTCTGTATTACAGCCTACAAAGGGGTATTTCTTTACATTGAAACCCCATAGATTTCCATACTAGGCAAGCAGTTTGTTAATGGTTAATCATTTGATCATGAGTGCAAAGGTGAGTGACAGAGTGCGTGTATGATGACCTATTGAGGTCCTACATCCATCAGTTACATAAAAGGTGCTTTCACTCATAAGCCACACCTATTGGCATTGCCAGTGCTTGTTTTTACATTTGATCTGCTAATATTAACTTCTGTATTTTTCATGGTTCTCTTTAAGCTGCCTACTGATTCCCTAGTTACGACTATTAATGGTCGATGGTGGAGATATTATTACATTCTTGGAAATGCAATACATTTCAGACAGATAATCTGGTTATAAATTACATTTTTAGTTTTTGTTAACAACGTACAATCAAAACATGAATGGTAATAGTATTGCATAATAGTATGTGATGCATTGCAACTGCATGTTTCATATTTATATAAGAAGAAGAATTAGGCTGAAAGAAGACCAAGAGATCCACTCTACCTCAATCCCCCATATGTGTATTACAAAGTGGAACTTAAAATGATCTTTTACTTTACATTTAAGTCAAGACGGTCTCATGGGACTTCTTGGAGATCTCTTAAAATTCCTTGAAAATCATCCATTCTCCCCAGATGTTCATGTTTCATCCAGAAGCCTTTTGATTTCATAGGGAAATCTCAATAATCATACAGGTGTCTAGCCCCTAGGACATCTCTCTAACTGAGGTGGGTCTTTGTGCCAGATGTATGATGGAACAATGCAAGTGTATATCACGCATGCCTTTACAACGAGATCGCTACAAGGACTGTGTCTTTATCACGCATGCCTTTACCATGCATGCCTTTACAAAGAATCTCATTGTAAAAGCATGTTTGGTAAAGAAACATGCATGGTAAATTCACCAGACACCATGCTCCACCTGCCCAAAGCCCTTAAAAATGTCCCTTTCACCCCCTGCCCTGAGCCATACCCCACCCCTACCCTGTTCTGTCCTAAAACCTACCCCGCCTTGTCCTAAAAACTAGCCCAACCGCCCACCCACCCTAATCCCTAGAACCTACCCTGACCTAAAAACTACCCCACTCTATACTAAAAAGTACCCTGCCGCCCCACCTTAAACCCTACCCTGTCCTAAAAACTCCCCCACCCCTCCCTAAAAGCTACCTGCCCTGACCTAAAACCTACCCACCCTGTTATGAAAACTACACCGACCCCCCCACCCTAAACTGTAAAACTTGCCCTGTCCTAAAAACTACCCTACCCTGTCCTAAAAACTACCCCAATCCCCGCCCCACCTTAAACCCTACACTGCCCTAAAAACTCCAGATACGCCCACACCCCAACCCTAAAAGCTACCTTTTCTGTCCTGAAATCTACCCTTCCCTGTCATAAAAAATACCCCGGCCTGACAGCCTTAAACCATAAAACATATCCTGTCCTAAAAACTACTCTACCCTGTCCTAAAAACTACCCTGACCCCCACCCTAAACCCTAAAATCTACTCTGTCCTAAAACCTACCCCGCCAGGTCCCTAAAACCTACCTTGCCTCTGCCCTAAAACATAAAGACAATCCTACCCTGTCATAAACACTACCCTCCCCCAGCCCTAAACCTCAAAAAGCTACCCTACCCTGTCCTAAAGCCTACACCACCCTCTTCTAAAAACTACCCTGACTCACCCACCCCGTCCTAAACCCTAAAACATACCCTGTCCTAAAAACGACACCACCCTGTCCTAAAAACTACCCCAACCCCACACCCCACCCTCATCCCTAAAAGCTACCCTGCCCTGTCCTAAAAGCTACCCTGCCCTGTCCTAAAAACTACCCTGGCCCACCCTAAAACCTACCCTGTCCTAAAGCCTACCCCACCCAGCCCTAAAAACTGCCCCATCCTGAACACTAAAACTTACCCCGCCCTGTCCTAAAAACAACACTGACCCCCAGCCCCTGCCCTAAATCCTAAAACTTACCCAGTCCTAAAAACTACTCCACCCTGTCCAAAAAAACTACTCCTACTCCAACCTAAGCCCTAAAATCTACCCTGTCCTAAAACCTACCACACCCTGTCCTAAAAACTACCCCTACCCACCACCCTAAACCCTAAAACCTCCCCTCCCCTGCAATCTACCCCTACCCCACCCTAAACCGTAAAAGCTACCTTGCCCTGTCCTAAGACCTACCCCACCTAGTCCTAAAAACTACCCCTACCTCCCACCTCGCCCTAAACCCTAAAAACTACCCTGTCCTAAAAGCTACCCCACCCTGTCCTAAAAACTATACGACCCCCCACCCTAAACCCTAAAAGCTACCCTGCCCTGTCCTAAAACTTACCCCTCCCTGTCCCAAAACCTACCCTGACTCCCTGTCCTAAACACTAAAACCTACCTGTCCTTAAAACTAGCCCACCCCATCATAAAAACTACCCCAACCCCACCCCTCCACCCTGAACACTAAAACCTACCCCGCCATGTCCTAAATACTGCCCGGACACCCCCGCCTTCACCCTAAAATCTACCCTGCCCTGTCATAAAACCTAACCTGCCCTGTCCTAAAAAGTACAGACCCCTGCCACACACTAAACCCTAAAACCTACTCTGTCCTAAAACCTACCCTGCCCTGTCCTAAAAACTAAACCACCCCGCCTAAACCCTAAAAGTTTCACTACCCTGTTCTAAAACTTACCAAGCCGTGTCCTAAAAACTACCCTGGCCCCTTGCCCTAAACCCTAAAACCCACCCTGTTCTAAAAACTACCCTGACCACCGACCCCCTCACCCTAAAACCTACCCCACCCTGTCCTGTAAATTACCCCAAACTCCCCCCACCAAACCTGGCCCCACTTACCTCTCTCTTCTCTGGTCGCTGCTCCTTCCTGTCCAGCCTAGACTGCTCTCTCTGCCGTTACCACACATATGCATGGTAAAGGCATGCGTGCTAAAGGCAAGCATGCTAAATGCATGCGTAGTAAACGTATATGTGTGGTAATGGTAGCATGGTCAATGCATAGCGTTGCATTGACCGTGCTGATAGTGATGTTTCCCCATTGTGAAAAGCTGTGGCTTTATCGTGTTTGCAGACCAGGTCCAATAATGCTAGTATAAACCTGTTTGCTTCTAGGTTTCATGGTATGCAAAATAAGGCACGCCTTGGGAAACCTCTATCCACCATCCCATCATTTTCTGAAATACGCATTACTCCCTCCTGAAAGGGCTTGATCCCTGGTATTGTAGATGAAATCCAAGGTTAGTTCTTTGCATCAGTGACATTTTGAGGAGTTATCTTTCTCAAAACACCACAGGTTAAATTGTGTAATATAGACTCTATGTAAGTATTTTAGTTGGCTAGTTCTACATTTGGTGGTAAATTGGCCACAGTGATCTCTCTTGGAGACATCTTGGCATCCTGCCCTTCTTCATCTAACAGATCCCCCATATCCCTTTCCCATGCTTGCTTAAGGACATCAAATGAGTTTGGACTATGGATCACAATAGAGCAATATGACATAGAGATCCTTTGAGCCCATATCCTCCATCAACAATTGTGTTTCTAGGGGGTTAAATTGGGGAGTTCTGCATGATCTTTAAAGACTACCAGATAGATGCAGTGCCTGCTCCTTCTTACCAGCGTGTCAAGGATTTTCAACACATCGTCCCTGAGCATCAAAATGTCCCCACATCACTGTGAGGAACCAAGGCTGCACTCTTGAAAAGTGGTGCATCCCCTTGCAGCACGGAAAGGAACGACCCATCGTCTATGCCACGCCAGAAAATCCGACACAGCGCCTTATTGTTTCATGCATCTCCTCGGAAACAAGGCTGAGCTCCTGGAAATTGATGCATCACCTTGCACTGTGGAAAGAAACAACGCATTGCCTGTGCTGTGCTTGAAAATCCGATGCAACACTATTTTTAGATGCATCTCCTCCTCTGCGACTCCGTGGGTCGTTATTTTTGATGCATCCCAGGTACTGTCTTTTACAAGGATACAACCATTGATTCTTAAGGATTGAGAGTCACTTAAATCTTTAAAAAGTAATATCCTGACTTGTGCATATTGAATTTGTGTTGTTTTCCTCCTATTTTATACAGATAAATATATGTTTTCCTAAACTGGTGTGGAATACTTTTTGTGGTGTTTTCACTGTGTTACTGCATGAGTTATTGCACAAATACTTTACACATTGCCTTCTAAGTTAAGCCTGCCTGCTCGGTGCCAAGCTACCAGAGGGTGAGCGCAGGATAATTTGGATTGTGTTGTGACTTACCCTGACTAGGATTGAGGTACCCACTTGGACAGAGTGCATACCTCTGGCAACTAAAGACCCAGACCCAATTTCTAACACAGTGAATATGCGTAAAGGAGGCCAGAGCTCCACTACAGACAAAAAATGTCTTAGAGAGAGTTGCTTTGGAAACTCCAGCATTGCATAAGTGTGGACATTCAATGATCTCAGATTGTGGCAAATAGAGCTAGCCCAGATTCTCCCAGTTTGCGGAACAGACCTTGCTCGACCATCCAGATGGACACGTCATTCATGATCTGCTAGGGAACAAAGGCTGAGTTTGTCCACCCTGGCATTCAGTGAGCCTGGCAGGTGTTGAACCACCAGGAAAATGTCCTGACATTCCAGCCATGTCCAGAAACGTAGGACCTCTTGACATAGGGTCCATGACCCCTACCCCACCATGCTTGCTGCAATACAACATGGCAGTGATTTTGTCTGTGTACACCTGCCCTAGCCTCCCCTTGATGGAAGGGAGGAAAGCTTTCAATGGCACTTGGATCATTCTCTGCTCTAACAAATGTATGCAAAGCTGAGACTTGCCCGGAGTCCAGAGTCCTCTAATCTCTACCTCTCCTGGATAGCCCCCCCCCCAGCCCAGGAGTGATGAATCTGTCACTACACTCAGTTGTGGGTGGGGAAGGTTGAGGCATCTGCTGCTGACCCAAACTCAGACTGTAAGCCCGCTTTGCAGGTCTTTTGTAGTTCCCTTCAAGATCTATACTAGGTTTGGGAGATTCACCTGATTCTGCAACCACTGAGACTTCAGATCCCACTGCAGAGCCTGCATATACCAACAGACATGTCACCAGGAGGTTGCAGGAGGTCATGAGACTCAGCAGCCTCAGAATCAGTTTCAATGAAATCTAGGACAGTGGCTGATACATCAGTATTATAGTCTGAATATCCTGGACTCAATGTTCTGGAGGGGAGGCCTAACACTACGTTGCATACAGAACAGTTCAGAGGAAAGGGAGCATGTGAGAGGGAGTCAGGTGTGACTTTGGCCCATTGAAATTGAACCCCAGTGAGTGCATGAGGTCCGCCATTTTCTGGAGGTTGGAGACAACTGCCTGGGCAGAGCCCACCTTCAACAGCCAAATGTCGAGATAGGGGAAGACTGGAAGCCCTGACCTTTACATATGTGCTGCAAAACTACTATCACCTTGGTAAACACCCAAGGGGCACTGATGAGGCCAAAAGGGAGCACTGTAAACTGAAAGTGCTTATGACTCACCGTGAACTGTAGGTAGTGTCTCTGAGCAGACAGGACAGGGATGTGGAAGTAGGTGTCCTGCAAGTCACAATCTACCATACGCTCTCCAGGATCCAGGGCAGACAGAACCTGAGCAACCATGAGCAAGTCAAATTTCTCATTCTTCAGAAGAGGTTAAGAAGGTGCAGGCCTAGAATAGGATGAAGTCCTCCATCCTTTCTGGGCACCAGAAAGTAGCAGGAATAGCAGACACAACCTATTTCTGATGCTGGCTCACTCTTGATGAATCTTTGGCCAAAAGAGCCAGCACTTCCTTACAAAGCAGGGAGAAGTGCTCCTCTGTCAACCAGACAAAGGAAGGTGGCATGGGGGTGGGGTTTTGAGGAAGGGGATGGAGTAACCCCATTGAACAATTTGGAGAACTCAAATGCCTCATGTTATGGACTGCCAGTGGAGCAAATGATGGGGTATCCTGTCACACACTAGGTGCCATTGATGGTAGAAGTGCACACTAAAGGATGTTGGAGGTGGTGGCTACCAAAGAAGTGGTAGACTTGGTTGTTCTCCAGCTGGTTGTCCCAAGGGGTCAGTGGAAGCAGTGTCCTCAATCACTAAAGGACTAGGAAGCCTGCTGGCTTTGGTGACTGGGTAGAATTAGATGCTGCTGGTAGACTAAACTATAGTCATGGAAGGGGCAAAAGAAGGACTGAGGCTAGTGTGGGGTCATGGGGAGTCCAAGGTAGTGGGTAATGGCCCTACTGTCCTTAAGGTGCTCAACCGCCAAATCCACCTTCTTGCCAAAAAGGCAAGTGCTGTCAAAGGGCATGTCCATGGGTGAAGCTTTGGCATCCCCTGAAAATCCAGTTGATCTCAGCCAATATCTGGCAATGGTCAATTGTCCTGTGCACAGGAGCCCGTGTGCAGGGCTTTGCCCCAGTCCCCAACACAACATCTATGAGGGTTTTACTGAATGGGAGGAGAGGCTCAGAGGGGGCAACTTCCAGCTGAAGCACCTCTGTCAAGGTATTCCTCTTGACTTCCACTAAGGACACTGGAAGGTCCAGAACCTCAGCTGCTGTCAATGAGACCAAGTCAATGTCTGGTGATGTATCCAAACCTCTGGCATCTGCCAGTTCCTCATACCAGTTGTCTTCTAGCTCACCAAAAGGGTTACAGTAACCACAAGGGTCCTGAGACTCCTCCCTTTCTTCTACCTCTCCAGGCATGACAAAGGAAAAAGGCACTGGCTTCAACTCAGAAGGTCTGGTCCAGTTCTGGACAGTGCCAGAGTCGGTGTTGGATGATGTGCATCTGACTGCATATCAGAGTCAGATATGACAATGGGGCTGGCCCCACCATGGGGCAACAGTGGCACTTGTTTATTCTTTATTTCAGTTACTTAAAAATTACAATTGTTAAAAACTCAGAGTAAAAATATATTTGAATAAAATCCGACAAATTGAATGTGTCTTCTTACAATCATCCTTCTTGAGAAACACATTAGCTGGCTAAAAAATGCAAATGTGGACATTTACTCTATAAAAATCATCAATCAAAAACTGTGTTACAGCTATGATTACCAGTTAAATCACATCAGTCACATATTACTATGCCTCAAAACAATTGTCATCAAGCTCATAAACATACCAACCCTTCAAGATTCTAGAATACCTAAAAAGTGCATCGTACTGCATGTCATCAAAATGTAGTAGCTTTAAAAGTGCACATTTTCTGGAAAAGTGCTAAGTGCATTGACATTAAGCTTGTCTCCTCATACCGGCTATTCCAAAATACTATAAAATACTTGTGCTACTTGAACATAGGTAATAATTGCTTATCACAAACCAAAGTAGCTTTAAAATAGTGATTTCCTAGATAATGTGTTTAATACGTTTGCGTTAAATTTCATCTCCTCATGCCTACATACAATGATACTACAATAAGCTAGAGTTTAGGTAATAATTGCTTAGCTGAAAGTGTGCACTATATGCCCATGGATACAAAGTATCCTGCTAGTCCTTTGGCATTAATTCCACCTTCTCATGCCCATACTGCAGTGATACTATATTGAACTTATACTAATAATAATTACATGGAGCAAAGTATGCGCTAACTGCCCATCAACACTGAATACCCAGCTTTCAAATACATAGCAACTAAGCAATTGATTAGCTTACAGACATTGCCAAATCAAAGGCTCCTTTATAATTTAATGTGCTAGTTTTGACTCCGCAATTCATCTAAACTTAAGAAACGTCCCAATGAACATCACATCTTCTCCTTGAAGGCAGGCTATAATTGCCTGCCGACACATACATATGTCTTCTTAATGAAATACTGTCTCAATAACCCTTTTCCATCTATTTTTCTATATTATAGCTGGACAAATACACACAATGTAGCACTGAATACAACGGCACTGGAGTGGGCTTCAAAGGATATCAAAGTCTTGTGGGTGGAGTCACTCTGGATCCATTAGCATATCTAAGGGGCCCGAGTGGTGCCGAGGGTTGTGAGATCCAGTGGTGCCTCCCCTCAAGCCTATGGGGCTTGAAGGTGCTCCAGAGGAGTCGGGCCACCCGAATATCATGTGCATGGCCTCAGAATACTCCTTGAGTTAACAGAGGTCACTCCGGCTTCTGGAAACTCGTGCTTCAAATTCCTGGTAACGTCTTGTTTTTTGTGGGAGTTACCCGATGAAGACTTTGACCAAAATGACGAATGTCAAAACTGGCTCCGTGAACGGTCCTGGGATCCCCCACATGACCAGAATCTGGAGCATTGAGGTGTTGTCTGATGCCTGGTGACCAGGAGCTTCAAAGACCACTCTTGCAACTTCTTTGGATGGAGGCGCCGCAGTCCACACAGGCCTTGGATTCGTGGCCTGGCTCCAAGTACCAAAGACAAACCGGGTGATGGTCTGTCACAGACAGCTGCCTGAGACAAACACCACAAGGTTTAAAGCCCTGACACACTGGGAGCCAAAGTCTCACAAAAAAGCTTTCACAAAATGTCAAAACAAGGTGCGTCAAAAATTGACTGGGCATAGCATTTTCTGGATCTGTGCTGATTAGCATGGAAAGAAAAGAAATGATGTCAGTACTAGGTGGTACCTATTTAGGCCCATCCATGTCGTTTCCAGTATCCCTGACATGGAGCCAACTGTCGCCTCCTTCAGTGCGCAAGGGTACTGTTTGTAAAGTTTCCGGATCCAGTCTGATGCCTGGGGAAAATTCTGAGGTAAGGAATCTGCGGCTAGAAATCTTGATATCCCACATACTTGACTTATTCAGTTGTATAAATTGTTAAAATATTTGTATTTGTTTCCTTATTAAATGTAAACATACAAACACTGGGGATGCCTTCAATATCTCTTTAAGTACGGCATCTCACAAGAGCATCAGAAGAAAGCATAATTTTTCAGTACTTGGGCATTCTTATATTAATAGTGGACATTGATGTTGACAGTGCTCACATGAGAGTGAACAGATGAGGAGGCCGAATGTGGAAGATAGAATAATATTTACAATTCGCCCCTCAAAAAAGTATTGAAACATTAAAAGCTGATGAAACGAGAATCAGAAAGACAAGGCAAACTGCAAAACTCCTAAAAGTCTTACAGCTTGGGAATTATTCTATGTTTATATCAGGCACGAATAAGTATGCTCACATTAATCTATGAAGAGAGGGCCGAAGTAAAAAACAACAGAGACATGTTACAAAAAATATATGGTTTATTTTTCTGGACGGTGACACCTTGAAGAGCTGTTATCTAACTTATGTTTGCTGAAATGTTAACTATCAAAATGTTTCTTGTCCCGAGCAAACTAAAGTATTGTAATGTCAAGTATTTATAAGATAGAAAAAAACAACGGCAATAAATGGGAAGCCGAAAGAAAGTATACTTTAAGAGTCTTCTTTGCTAAGCAAAGGTGTGATGAAAAGGGCTTGCAATATGTTATTTAAATACCTTTGTTGGTGCACGAATGATACTGTCATTTACATGTGTGCTTTACCTAATTGGAAATTATATCAATATATCTATGTGATGGAGAGTTCTACTGCCTGAAACCTTAAATTGACACCTCTCAGAGGCAGCAAGTATGTCCATTTACTTCATTACTTTGCATTCTGGTACTTGCAATTTTCATTTTATTTTGTGTCTAGAGTGCCCACCTCACTCCAGGTGTTTATGGCAGTCCTGAACCCTTCCCTTAAAAATCATTAATTTCAGTTGCGTTAGTCATATAGTTTAATGGAAGGAAATCCCAGGATGATTTAGGCTATTAGGCAATAGTGAAGGGCTGGAAATAGTGTCCGCAGTAACCTGCAGTGAGGTGTTCACACTATGAATTGCACCATTAAAAATACTTAACTAGATGTACCGGAATGAAAAGCAAAAAACTAGGATTGGATTAGCTGCGGAGTTTATAAGATCTTTGACTTGAGTTTATAATTAACCTTCACCACAGTACTGCAGTCTTAGTTCCACCCTCCAGTGAGAAGAACCTTAGCACTATGAGCAGTCTGTGGTATTTCACTCATCAGAACGCTGGGGGCATGCCTGAACATTAAGATTGAAGGGTTGAGACACTGAGCATCATATTATCAAGAAAACAACCCTCCTAATCCTTCACTTCTCTAAGCACTAGGGAAATAGACTAAGGAACTATGGGGGTGATTCTCACCCTGGCGGGCGGCCAGAGTTCCCCCCTCCAGAACACCGCACCGCGGTCATTAGACCGCTGCGGGTATTCTGGGTTTTACACTGGGCTGGCGGGCGACCGCCAAAAGGCCGCCCGCCAGCCCAGTGTAAAACAACCTTCCCACGAGGACGCCGGCTCCGAATGGAGCCGGCAGAGTGGGAAGGTGCGACGGGTGCAGTGGCACCCGTCGCGAATTTCACTGTCTGCAATGCAGACAGTGAAATTCATTGTGGGGCCCTCTTACGGGGGTCCCTGCAGTGCCCATGCCATTGGCATGGGCACTGCAGGGGCCCCCAGGGGCCCCACGACACCCCATACCCCCATCCTGTTCCTGGCGGGCGAACCGCCAGGAACAGGATGGCGGTATGGGGTGTCTGAATCCCCATGGCGGCGCAGCGAGCTGCGCCGCCATGGAGGATTCAGAAGGGCAGCGGAAAACCGGTGGGAGACCGCCGGTTTTCCACTTCTGACCGCGGCCGAACCGCCGCGGTCAGAATGCCCTGCGGGGCACCGCCAGCCTGTTGGCGGTGCCCCCGTCATTTTAGCCCTGGCGGTCGACGACCGCCAGGGTTAGAATGACCCCCTATATCTCAAAGTAGGCTTGAGAAATTGGTTGGGGTCAGTCGATCTCCCTTGGAATGGCTCCAGTCCTTTCTCTCCAACTATAGCCACCAAGTCAGTATTGAAGCAATGCATCCATCATCTCTTAAGGTGTCATCTGGAGTGCCTCTAGATTCATCCCTATCCTGTCTTCTCCTTAACATCTGTGTGGTCCTATGAGGTGGAATTGTTGATTTTTAACTGTTTGGAGTGATACCAGCTATGCACCATCCTTTGTGTCAAGTGATAATTGGGTGACACTGTCCTGCATGCCATTAAAATTAAATGTTTTGTACAACCAAATGTCTTTCACCGTGTTGCAGGATCAATAGCACTTTGTTACATTACGCTTGTTGAGCACTGGACTTAGATGTTTTCATGATTCGTGAATAAAAATATATTTTGATATTTCTGGTACTCCTCTTGTTACTGAATCAAATCACTTTAATCAACTCCTTTGAAGTGAGAGGTGTGTAATGAGCACTAGCCTTGACTGATTGCTTACAAACTATTGCTAATTGTTCCTAATGAGAAACACAATGACGCCACTTTTGTTTGAATAGTATATACCCTCTTAGCCACGCATAGCAGCACCCCTGTTTAGGCTGGAATATTTTTGCATGCCACTAAGCCAAGATAATGCTGCTGTTGTCTACAGCTCACAGGAGCAGAGTCTTGCTTTATTTTTATATACACTTTATTGTTTAGAAATGTCTCGGAAATCAGAATTTTCATACCTTTTGAGATCACAAGTATGAAATTAGTGCTTAAGTCCTCCTTGGTCATTGTTGTGGGTATATCCACTATTTGCTAGTTTGTTACGCAATGCTAGGAGAATCTCCCTTACGTGGATTTATTAGGAAGGTTTAAGGGTGCAGTTTTTGGGCAGGTTCCATGTAATGTTGCTGGTTGGGTTTAGGGACGGTTACATGAATTATCACCCTAGGTTTTTCTAGATCCTGCTTTCAATGAATCGGAATAGAAACAGAGTACATAACAGCATGTGTACTCATCAACTGCAGAAAACAAACAAGGTGATAACAGAAAGGCACACACTAAAAAGAAGATCCATATATTTATGTGCAATTGCATGCCCATAGAACTGTACTGCTTTTTCTTGGCATTCTGTTATCATTGTGCCAAACTCAATCATATGCAGTTTAGATGTGTTCAAATTCCACTTCTTCAAATTACAGGTTAGTTCATATGTAAACCCTGGAACAGAAGATTGTGCTGTTTATGTGGGAACGGTTTTGAAACAGTTTTGCATGTTTTCTTCTTGTTACACCTTGACAAACAAGCAGAAACTATATTTGGTCTCTTAGATTAATAGCTGGATTAAAGGTGTGCATGTGAAGATGTGGGACCGAGTTGCAACAATATGATGCTTTTTGCATGATTAGCCCCAAAGTTTTGGAATGATGCTGCTGGTTTTTCGACTCTGATAGTGTGTTGAGGCCAGCTAACCAGATCTCAGTGCCAGTGCTCTGATCCTTAAAACTGTAATGTGTGACTGGCTAATTCCCAGTTGGTATAACTTAACTTAATTATAAATCCCAAGTGTATAGTACTGGGGCACCCAGGACCTGTAAGTTACATTGTTCCTCATGGCTGCAGCACTTACTCGGCCTCCCTGAGTGTGACAAATTAAAACATGTCTCCTAGCCTGCCACCTCAGACTGGTAGAGCCATTTTAAACTGCTAACTTAACTTTTAAACCAATTACATATTCCAGACCTCCCCTTTTAATGCATACAAGTCTCCCCCACAGCACATCTATCGACACATACGGCAGTGGGCTGTTAAAAAGTAGGACAAATATTTGTATATGTCCTAACAGTAAAAATCCCAAATTGTCATATTTACTGCAGAAAGGCCCGGTTGGCGAGTATAGGGTTACACACTGACAATTCAGCTGTGCTAACTCCTTAATGGCACTACTAACCTTTACACATCACGGTATCAAAATAATCTTCACATTAATCCAAACCTCATGCCCAAGTCATGTTCAATTTACCTTTTAAGTATAAAGCAACTTTAGAAAGTTGCCACTATGTTGTCCAAGTTTTCCAGTGGCCATTCACAAATGGTGGTCACAAGACAGCCTTCTCCTGAGGAGAGATGTGAAAGACTCCCAGGAAGAGAAAAAATAGAAGCCTGCAAGTTGAAGAGATGTTACCTCTCCCTAGCAACAAGCCACACCAGGTGTGAGCCTAAAAGGAACATTTTAATTGGGAAGCTGCCTTTGAAGAGCAAATAGTGGACACACACGAGAGGGGCTGCTCTTTTGTTCTGGTAGACAGGTTATTGTCAGGGATAGAGAGGGGAAAACAGTTGTCAACCCAGTTTTTCTGTGGGTGTGTAGACCTCAAGTTAGCACAACTCTAGAGTAGGCTACCAACATCCACACACCGAGAGAGGGGTCCTGCCATCAAACATTCATAAAAATAATGTCTATTTGTTATAAATTGGGGTCTGATTTCTTTTGTGTTATTTAACTTTGCAGTTTCACTGTTTTGGTACTTTTAAATGTTTTACACATGTTCCTCAACAAATGAGTCTGACTGAACCCAAGACATTATTGTGAGTGTATTACATAGTGAGATCCCACAGCGACATCATGTAGTACACCACTTTCCTCACACGAGGGGTTAATTAAGTGGACAAAAGCACATGAATGTAAAGCTGTTAATAATTGCTCTGTGTATTTTAAATTATGAGCAATGGCTGAGGATTAAGTTTTGAATGCACTAGGGGAAATCTATTTCGGTCAATTTACAAATTATATTTTATCTTATTGTTTCTTTAATAATTGGCAGGATCCTTAATGTTTAAAAGACGTGTATATATTTTGGACTTGGCCTTGCATACAATGGAAGTACCTTTGCACTTAATAGCGCTACTTCTGAAGCTATTGCATTTTCTCCATTCCTGGTGGTGTTTTTTTTAGACCATCATCTACTAATCAACATTCTTTCCACACTGGGAGGGATGATTCTTCAATGGTTAATGTCTCATCTGAATGAACTCTTCCAGATTTTGAACATGTTTATTTCTCACTCGTCTCTCAGCATCCACACTAAACAGTATGGATTCAATTTTATTTAACCTAAATGTTGCATCTCGGGGAGGCTTTAGATATTCACAATTGCGTCACACACCACCAAAATACAGGTTGTGTGCAGACGTAACCACAATACCTACAACAGCGATGTACAAGGTTGTTTTTCTGTGGCAGAAAGATGACTAATCAGCCAGCAACTAAACTGAATCAAGAAAGAAGTGTTGACCCCAACAGCAGCATTGAATAAAAGTGGCAGCGAAGCGGGCATCCTGGGGAAACACAGAGCTAGGGCACAGTGTGCCCCCACAGTGCTTGTCACATCCGTCACCAGCTCTCAGACATGTTCAGTTGGCAGCAGAACAACTGCAAAGACGAGGCATGCGGACTTCACTGAAAGGGATGGTAAGAGGCTGAACTCCTGTGCGCAGAGAACCACCTTTAACACATGGAGGGGTTACACCACTGTACATTGCATTGGCCAGCACCTGTTTTCCTAAGCAGCAGTCACACCTCCAGACCCAGGAAAGGCCTCAGCCTCTTTGGCCGATTGGCCTCTATTTTTTTCTAATGGGCGATGCAGCACACAACATATGGTGCCATATGTATGAAAGCTTTTTCCCATAGACACAGAATGGGTAAAATCCTTTGGTACATCTGGCCCATGGTTTGGTAGGTTAATGTGGTTGGAGAGTAACAAGGCATGGTAAGCAATGTGCTAGGTTAGGTGTGGTGGGCTAAGTGGTTCTGTAGTCAGTCCTAAATAGTGTAAGAGTGCATGCATCTGTACACGTAGTATGAATGGAAATGGTGTTCCCTTGTTAAACAGACTGGGATTGAAATCAGAATTTTGCGACAAAGGTGTAAACTCTATGAACAACCTTTAAAATAAATTGATGAAAACATTCACACTCTAGTCTTTACATTTCCAATATTGTGCTTGCCTGCAGCCGTAGTTAATGAGACGCCGAGTCAGTTTTGTTCTATATAGTTAATGGGCCCTCAGAAATGCATGGGTTTAAAGGTGGTTTAGGGGTCACTAGAGGTCGATAAGGAACAGAGCGTGCACTTTTCTTTGATATACATGAATGTTTCACGCGCATGCGCATGCTGAAATTGTAAGATTTGGCTGCTGGAGGAAGAGCAGGCTTCCCCTGTAACGATTTCTTAGTTTCAGTTGCACTCAAAACTGACTCAGCAGATAGCGCTGTTTTCGGTCATTATCTTTCCTAATTAGATAGCTCAGTGGGTTAACCACTCAGGTTGAGGTAGGAAACCAGCAGCTTCCAGCCTGCATTAAGCCCACTTAACCTTCCAAGGTCGAAAAATCGTGCATTGTGAAGGTTGTTTTTTGTAATCTATATGGATTATATTTAAGGCAAACAGCAGTGCATAAGGCAAACAGCAGTGCATGCGCTATTCGAAAGTATAGCCGTATGGTGTTCCACACGGGTCTTCAGTTAGCCCCACCTTGTTCATCATATATGTGGCCCCCCTAGTGAACCTCACAAGATCATTTGGCCTCACCACTATTTCCTATACAGACGACACCAAGTTGTTATATCCATTAGTAGAAACAGCGAAGAAGTCAGGCGGTTCCATAACTGCATGGCAGAAGTGGTCACTTGGATGGGGAACCACTGTCTTAAAATAAACTCCAATAAGATGGAGGGACTGCTTTTTGGAAAGGGCAAAACTTTTTGGAACACTACGTGGTGGCCTCAGCATCTTGGCCCCCTTCCACACCCAATATAAAAAATGAGGAGCCTTGGGGTAATATTTGATTCCAAACTTACCTTTGCAGATCAAACAAACAATCTTCTTGTTGGACTTGGCTTTTTGACAGGGACATCCCCAAACTTTTTGCCTCCTTCCTCCTATTTTTTCTGACCTGTTGTTGTTGGCTTTTGACCTCTGGGCACTTTACCACTGCTAACCAGTGCTAAAGTGCATATGCTCTCTGTGTAAATTGTACTACTGATTGGTTTATCCATGATTGACTATTTAATTTACTTGTAAGTCCCTGGTAGAGTGCACTACATGTGCCTAGGGCAGGTAGATTAAATGCTACTAGTGGGCCTGCAGCACTGGTTGTGCCACCCACCTCAGTAGCCCCTTAACCTTGTCTCAGGCCTGCCATCGCAAGGCCTGTGTGTGCAGTTTCACTGCCACTTCGACTTGGCATTTAAAGGTATTTGCCAAGCCTAGAACTCCCCTTTTTCTATACATAAGTCACCCCTAATGTGTGCCCTAGGTAACCCCTAGAGCAGGGTGCTGTGTGGGTAAAAGGCAGGACATGTACTTGTGTGGTTATATGTCCTGGTAGTGTAAAACTCCTAAATTCGTTTTCACACTACTGTGAGGCCTGCTCCCTTCATAGGCTAACATTGGGGCTGCTCTCATACATTGTTGAAGTGGCAGCTGCTGATCTGAAAGGAGCAGGAAGGTCATATTTAGTATGGCCAGAATGGTAATATAAAATCCTGCTGACTGGTGAAGTCGGATTTAATATTACTATCCTAGAAATGCCACTTTTAGAAAGTGAGCATTTCTTTGCACTAAAATCTTGTTGTGCCCTTCAATCCACGTCTGGCTAGGTTTAGTTGACAGCTCCTTGTGCATTCACTCAGACACACCCCAAACACAGGGTACTCAGCCTCACTTGCATACATCTGCATTTTGAATGGGTCTTCCTGGGCTGGGAGGGTGGAGGGCCTGCCCTCACACAAAGGACTGCCACACCCCCTACTGGGACTCTGGCAGACAGGATTGATCTGAAAGGGGGCTTGGTGCATTTCTTAGAGACTCGTTGAAGTCACCCCCACTTCAAAGGCACAACTTAGTATAAAACAGGGCCTCTGCCCTACCTCATCAGACACTTGCTGGAGAAGAAACCTGAACCAGAAACTACATCCTTCCAAGAAGAACTGCCTGGCTGCTCAAAGGACTCACCTGTCTGCTTTCTACAAAGGACTGCTGCCTTGCTGTTGCCCTGCTGCCTTGCTGAACTCTTGTCTGGCTGTGAAAGTGCTCTCCAAGGGCTTGGATAGAGCTTGCCTCCTGTTCCTTGAAGTCTCAGGGCCAAAAAGACTTCTCTCTTTTACGTGGACGCTCCGTGCGCCGAAAATTTCGACGCACAGCTTGTTTCGCGGCGAGAAAAACGCCGCACTCCGACGCTGATCAACGCGACGCTCTGGGGACGATCGAAGATCCGACGCACGGCCTCGCAAGGACAACGCCGCCCGACCTCTAGAGGAGAAATCGACGCGACGCCTGCCGTGAGATCGTAATTTCAACGCGCAGCCCCGCAGATCGAAGTCTAGAGGAGAAATCGACGCGACGCCTGCCGTGAGATCGTAATTTCGACGCGCAGCCCCGCAGACCGACGCGCAGCCGGAGAACAAGCAGGAAAATCCACGCACAGACCCGGGACATCTGGTAATCCCCGCGATCCACAGAAAGAGACTGTCCACGCGCCGGAAAACGACGCCGACTTCCCCGCGTGGAAAATAATGACGCAAGTCCGTGTTTGCTGAGGAGAAATCGACACACACACCAGTTTTCCACGCACCTCTTCTCCTGTGGCCCTCTGAGGAGATTTTCCACCAGAAACCAGGTACTTTGTGTTTGAAAGAGACTTTGTTTACTTTCTAAAGACTTAAGACACTCTCTATCACTTTTCAGTGATATCTTTACAAATTCGTATTGCAACTTTGATCGTTTTGACCTGAAGATACCCAGATAAATATTATATATTTTTCTAAACACTGTGTGGTGTATTTTTGTGGTGTTATGCTATGGTGTTGTATGATTTATTGCACAAATGCTTTACACATTGCCTTCTAAGTTAAGCCTGACTGCTCGTGCCAAGCTACCGGAGGGTGAGCACAGGCTGATTTTGGATTGTGTGTGACTTACCCTGACTAGAGTGAGGGTTCTTGCTTGGACAGAGGGCAACCTGACTGCCAACCAAAAACCCCATTTCTAACACTTCTCTCCAGTTGTTTTTTCCAATTAAAGATGTTAAAAAAAATCCTATCTTTTTTACCGGACAGTCTCAAGTAATCAGCGACAATCTCTCTGGTGTTGTCAAGGTTGGATTACTGTAATACCCTATATCTGGGTTTACAGCAGACCTCCCTCAAAAAACTACATTGAGTACAGAATGCGCACAGCTGATGAAACATATTAGGAAATGTGTCTCTTTTTCACACGCTCTCGAGGACCTTCACTGGCTTCCAATAAAAAAGAGAGTGACCTTCAAAGCCCTGTGCCTAATGCACAAAGCACTCCGAGGTATAGCTTCAGGATACCTCAGGAACGAGCTGTCCTGGAATGTTACAGGAAGAAGCCTTTGATCCGCAACTTCAAAGTTAGCAAAGGTCCTAAGTATTCACACTGCCTCACGGGGTAGTAAAAGCTTAATTTACTCAGCAAGAAAACCATGGAATCCATCATCGTTTGATCTAAGAAACCAATCAAATCTGCTGACTTTCAGAAAATTGCTTAAGACTTAGGGCCTCATTATGACCCTGGCGGGCGGCAGAGGCCGCCCGCCAGGATCCCGCCCTCCAAATTACCGCGCCGCGGTCAAAAGACCGCGGCGGGTATTACGAGTTTTCCCCTGGGCTGGCGGGCGGTTCCAGTTAAACCGCCCGCCAGCCCAGGGGAAAACGACCTTCCCACGAGGATGCCGGCTCGTAATCGAGCCGGCGGAGTGGGAAGGTGCGACGGGTGCTACTGCACCCGTCGCGTATTTCACTGTCTGCAAGGCAGACAGTGAAATACATTTTGGGGCCCTCTTACGGGGGCCCCTGCCGTGCCCATGCCATTGGCATGGGCACGGCAGGGGCCACCAGGGGCCCCGCGACCCCCCCTACCGCCATCCTGTTCATGGCGGCTTTCCCGCCATGAACTGGATGGCGGTAGGGGGGGTCAGAATCCTCATGGCTGCGGAGCGCGCTCCGCAGCCATGGAGGATTCCAATGAGCAGCGGAAAGTCAGCGGGAGACCGCTGACTTTCCGCTTCTGACCGCGGCTGAACCGCCGCGGTCAGAATGCTCATTGGAGCACCGCCAGCCTGTCGGCGGTGCTCCCGTGGTCGGTGGCCCTGGCGGCCACCGGCCGCCAGGGTCAGAATGACCCTCTTAGTTATTTCGGCTTCATATGTAGCCAGAAATAGGATCTCATCTCTGTGACTTCTCTCTCACTTGCGGATGATAGCGCCAAGACACTCTAGGGCATTTTTCACGCTCTAAAAATCTTATAACATAACATATATTAGAACACTGCTCAAAAGCAATACAGCTAACTTCATCAGCAGTATACAGGCCACGAAATCTGGAATTAAAATCCTCCCTGTAAAGAATCTGATGCAAGGGCATAAGAGTTATATTGCCGGGCCCTTCTCACAACTGATTGTCCATACCTGGCCCTATTCCACCTGTAGAGTGGTGTTAGAAAGAAGCTCATTTTATCACTCCAGAGGTATAATGTAATAAGTTGGACTAGTGTCCTAGGAGACATATTTTTTTCAATGGACTTAAGATGTTGATTATTCACATATTGGTTCACCATGTTTATTTTTTGGGGAAGAATCTCTATCCGCTTGGTGTAAGCACTTGCTTTCCAATGCAAATGCTGTCTGAGACATGCTTTTAATCATGTTTTGATATTATAACAAGTATTAAATATGGTGCTCCATTCTTTATAATTATTCTATAAAGGAAAACAAAATGTGTTAATTGTGAGTTTGCCATGTATGCAGTAGGAGCTAACTAAATCTTTGGTTAAGTTCTTGAAAATATACTGAAGTTATCAGGTGAGGAACTCCTTGTGGTTATATACTCATTGGACCTAGGGCATAGGGATCACATTGGACCTACATCATACCCAGGGCATAGAGTCTTATGGGCCCCTATGGACCCGAGTCCAACAGCAGTCCAACAATGGAAGATTTTATGTTTGCCCAGATAGCATTTATTCAGGGTTTACGGATATCGTTTGATCCAGGTCCTACTGGACCAAGCTGTCAGAGCTGCCATTGAACCCTGGGCTTAGGGCTCCCATTGGACTCCAGACTCCTCTTTGGCCCAGGACGTAAGGGCTCAGGGCTTAAGGCTCTCATTTGTTTCATGGCTAAGGGCTACCAATGGACCCAGGACTCAGGGCCCCCATTGGATCAAGGTCACTTTACTACTGGGGCTTCCTTTCTGACGTAAGCTGAATCTTTAGAGTATCCATGTCGAGGGTAACAGGTTAACAGGAAGGCTCAAGTGGGTAAAGGTAAAGGGTGCTGAATATTTTGGCCTGTTAGGGTCAGGAAAGACCCTATATCCAGGAACTCTGACTCTCTTTTCAAGCAACTTAGGTAAGATACTATGCTCCGTGGTATGTATCTAAAAATTACATGCATCCACACTCAAAATACATTAGCATCACTCACCATAGGAAATCCTTTCTTCCCTTTCTTACTCGTTCATCACTCCACATCCCATCACCACCCCCACACCTCTATCTAGTCATATCCATCCCCATTAACTCCACCAACTCTCCCATAGCCATTTCCAAATGTGTACATCCCATCCACTTTACCATAGTCACCTTCTGCTTCCTATTGTTGTTCCACTCCTTCCTTTTCCTCAACACTACCATACTATATCTCCCCAAATTAACTCTATTGTCCTTGCATGTCAACTCCACACCCACCTATGTACTGTATTTCTACTCCTAAAATGTCACCCATATCATCTTTCCATCACTTCACAAATCTCACATACAAAATCATCCCTCCTAAGTCTTCACACATCTCCCACAACAGTGCTTAATCCTCATCCTCCCTACATAGATGTCCCCATCCCTCTCTTCATCTTCAGTTCTCATATCCCTCTCAAAATCACCAAGGATTTCTGAAACAGACACTACCAGCAAATAAAAACTTTCTACACTACAATCATCTCAAAGACTTCTTAGTCAATGCCTCTAACTCCAGACCCACATAACCTGCCTACATCTCAACATCCTTCAACAACGGCTTTCATGAATACAGTTTCCATCATAAACATAGCACATTTATAATTTTCTCATTCAAATCACCCTTCATCCCCCTACTAACAATCTACCCACTGGCTTTGAGTCACAATTTTAGTTTCTATCATCGACCTATCAAACACCACCCAGCATACAATCATAAAGCAACACATTCTCCCCTGTCCTCAATTGTTAATTTGAGAAATGTAAAGTTAAACCCTTACACTTTTCCTCAACTAGTGACCCACACACCATTTACCTTCAACAAATGTTAAAATAAATTATAACACTGCTGCCGGATGCATATCCCGTTACCTATTAGACAATACAAGTCCCAACATTACCTCAATACATCACCAAACACCAGACCACCATCACCTTCTTCACAAAGACTTCTACTCACCCCATCAAAATGATACCACTAAATCCTTTGTAAGCAGAAAAGTGACAGCTTAGACATCTTTGATGTAGGAAGCAACTGGTCAATAAATATCTCATCCACCCACTCAGTTTAATTGCTCTAAAATTCACAAGAAGGAGGAGATCCGCAAACCAATCAGAACACATTGACCAGGGGAGCAAGGGAATATGCAAAATGTAACAAAGCTCCTACCCTCTCTGCCTCTAAACACACCTCACAATAGCTAAATTGTATGGTGATCAATGAGCAAAACTAATCGAAAATCTTTGACCTACTGACTGTCTTAAAAATAGACCCACTATTTGTCACAAAAACATGGCTAGGAGATGACATGGCTCCAGTCCTTCATGAAGCAATTCCACCAGAAAACAGATTCTTTACTCTGACTCATTACTGAATCAACAGGGAAAGAAATAAGGAGAATTAGCAACTATATTCACATAACCTTTATCAGCCACAAAATGGATAATAATACAAAACAAGGCTGCAAAGTGCTTCCTATTAGATGCAATCCCAGTCCTACAGTCACCTTTAACATCCTTCTGTTACACAAACCTCTACCCAATTATGGAACCTTTACTAACACCATTTTAGATGCAATATCAGACCTATCCATGGCCAGCTCCAACCTATCCATCCTTGGTAACTTAAGCATTTGGTTAGACCAGGGTTCTGCAATGTTAGTCCTGGAGAGCCAGGTCCACGCCAGATTTTTAGCATATCCACATTTAGAAAAATGTAGATTTCTGAAACATGTTTTTTCTAAATGTGGATATGCTAAAAACCTGGCATGGACCCGGCTCTCCAGGACCGACTTTTCAGAACCCTGGGTTAGACAAACGTCAAATGCCTCAACCAAATGCCATCTTTTATCAGGTTGGCCACACTCAACCCAATCCATATCGGCATCACACATACCCATATTGCTGGCCATACATAAGATCCAACATTCTGCTTCCTATGCATTATAAAAATCCAGGGAAATGCTCCACTCACATGGACTGATCATCACCTTATCTCCTTCTTACTTTAGATGCTTTAAAGACTCTCAACTACCTGTTCCCTTTCTGCAGCAACCTACAGGCTCTGGAATGAGCTGAAAATTGATGACTTTGTAATATAAGCATCCACAAGCATACACCTAGAGGCAATATACTCTGCAAAGAAGCTGCATTACTAGATGACCATACCCTTTGAAACACAATACCCATAAAAACATCAAAATGTTCACATAAAAAGGCAAGCCCCTAAGATTAATGAAATCCTAACAAGGGAAAAAAGAACAAATCACAACACTTCAATGCACTTGGCAGAAATAAAATACCCTCTTGACAAAACGTGCCCAGACAGGCAAAACAGAATATATAAATCAAACATCAAAAGGCAAAAAGAATCCACAATTCAAGTGGGATTTACAACACCAAATGCCCACACAAAATCCTGAAGTCACTCACACAACTATCCATCTTTCTCAAGACTTCTGCAGCAAACTGGCAACTCACTACCCCACCAAAACAAACACATTAGACTCATATCTAGCAAGTAAGATAAACAGCTGTCAACAAGCACTCCAGAATAATGCATGCATCTCTGTCATCTTTCCAAGAAATATCAACAAATGTATTTCTGACCTTGTGAAAGCACCCAACCCAGCAGACTGGCTTTCCAATCTATACCCACCAAAAATGTTCAAGAACCTTCTACCACAAACATCAGTGGCTATACCAAGATTGAATTTAATCACCAATTCTCTGCCCACTGGAATATTTCCACAGACCTTACTGAAACATACATGCAACCACTAATAAAGAAGAACAACCAGGAACCAGATGGCCTTAATAACTATTTACCAATTTCTAGTGGTCCCTTCCTGGGCAACCTTTTCAAAGATCAACATTTCTTCAGATCTCTCAATTCCTAGAATACAGTAATTTTTTTCTGAGACAATGAAACATGATTCTCATCAGAAAGAGGCACAAAACCTGCTCTAATGGCCATATGTGATGATGTGATGGCTTAATAAACATTGCTGACAAAAACAGTATAGCAGTATTTCCTAGATCTATCTTAGGCTTTTGACACAGTTCACCATCAAAGTTTAATGTTCAGATTCAAAGAAATCAGTATTGATGATATAACTCTTGCTTGGGCCTCCTCTTACCTTGCTAATAGGGTGAACATGATATATATGCTCCTGTCTCCTCAGCACCTTGCAAAATAAAACTAGTCATTTCTCAAGTATCTATCACCTGTCTTCTCTTCTTAAAAGTTTACATGAAACCATTACCAATGCTAATGAACATTTTGGACACCACCTGCTTCAGTTATGCAGATGACACACAAGTAATTCTCAAACTGGAAAACCCCAAAGGCATACAAAACATTAAACACAAAAACTGTCTCACAGCTGTACACTATTGGATGACATGGAACAGTCTTGACTTAAATGCATCAGAAACCAAAATTCTCACTTGTAGTGCATGCAAACATGTGACCTATTAGTAGTCTGGCCAAATGATCTACGCCCATTGCCAAACATATCAGAAGATGGTTGAAATCATGGCATTGTCACAGGCTTTGCACTGTCACCTAGCAACCAATTGGAGAAACGTATCAAGTTTTCCGTCTGCACTATGAAGACACTCTGTCACATTTTACCCAATCTTGCATTTCCACAAATGGCTATAACAACATCATTCATCCTCTCAAAAGTTGATTATGCAAATGGTCTGAATCAAATGATTCCTGTCTCAGCCATGAGATAACTTTAGAGAATTCAGAACTCAGTTGCATTATTAATTTTATATCTACAGACATGCACACAGATCTCCCCCCTCCATTGTAGGCTCTTCACTGGCAGCAAGAAGATATTCAGTCAAACTATTATATATCACTCATAATGTTAAACACAATACAATGCTTCTGGAGTAAAATCAACAAATACTCCCAACGATGGACCCGATTCACAAAGATAAACTTAAACTTTTGGTCTAAACTTAGACCAAAAGTCTAAGCTTACAGCTTTAGGAATTCACAAAGGGCATTTGCGAGTATTATCTTTATATCCCCACTTTGGGCAGGAAGCTAGCTGTTGGTTCAGAAAGTGTGATGTGTGTGATTTGATGTAAATCTGTTTAGCACCTATGGAGATATTAGGCTCCAGAAATCTTTGCATATCTGAACGGTTGGGTTGGAGGGGCTCTGGTGAGAGTCCCTTGAATCCTGTTTAAAAATATAGAGCCTTGTGATTTACCCACGGGACTTTTTTCCCCTTAGGCCATCTTGTTCCTGAAGGAGCAAAGCTATGATTGGCTGCCAGCAACATGGAGAAAATGTTTGCTGGCAACCAATGCAAGACTCGGGGTCTTACTCCCTTGTCATGAAGCTAAAAAGTAAAAAAAATAGTATAAGGATGAGAGTAGGGCTATCCTGACGGTCTACGCCATGTATGTTGGACCCAGAGGGGGCCCCCAGTCCAACCCCACCAGGCACCAAATAAAAAAGTACATTGGCCTTTTCTGCTGCAATCTCACCGGAGTCATGAGGTATTGAGGCAAAAACAACATGACGGCCTGGCATTTATTTTTATACGTGGGGAGGGGGTTATGTGGGAGCCCGCTCTGTATGTGGATTTGGCCCCAGGGCCCATTTGGGTTCAGGGAGGGAGACAAACGCTCCCCCCCTAAAATAATTGCAGGGGGTAGGCTCTACGTATGTTAATATAATATTACTTTACATTAAAAAACCTAGAAATTAACTGAAAAAAACAATGGTTAAAGAGTTGTTATATTTAGAAATATTTAGGAAATGTAATTATAACTTAATTTGCATTACAAAACCTAGGAAATTCACTGAAAAATCAAAGGTTAAAATAAAGTTATATTGAGGTAAAAATGTCAGTGCCAATGTAACGTTTTGAGCCCAAAAACCATAAAAACTGACCTGTTAGCAGAGCTAACAATGACTTGCACCCCCAGCAAGCACTGCATACTACATCACTCATGATATGTTCTATGACATCATTTATGATATCCCTGATGACATCTCAAAAGACGTCACGGATGACATCACTGATGACATTATCCAAGCTACTTTTGTACACATTACTCTATAAAAGAACATGGCATTAGAGGTGTGAAAGTAAGTAGAAAATAGCTCACAATAATATGAAAAAACATTAGTGCCATTACATATTCAACCCACTTAGGTGAAGCAAGCTGTTTTGTGTGAAACAATGACACTATACGATATTCTGGTAGCCAAGCTCATTCAATCACAAATAGATGTCTAACTCGTACTGCACACAATATTCAGTCTGTATACTATATGTTCAGAGAAAACCAAGTTCTTCCAGACGCTCAATCCCTGTTATGTAAATAATGCCTGACTACGGACAGTCTTTAGTGTGTATTAAACCCTTAATAGTTAGCAAACCTCTCATGAGAAAGGAAGCAGACATGAGTAGAAAAGTGGGTACTATAAATAGTGTGTACTCTGTGCAGAGTGTTTACCCCTGTACAACACTGTTTGCAGACAGTCAAATCTCAAGAGGAATATAACACAAAATATTTTATCAGTATTTATTAAAAGCAGTGTTCACTCTATGCAAATCCCTCTGCAAAGAGAGACTATGCATTGTAAACACCCAAGGCCTGAAGGTGCTACAGGTCATACTACCCACACCCTTTATGCTCTGTTGAAAGCATTATAGATACATCAGCTTCAGTGGCCTATCAAGCACAGGTACCTGAGTATCCAGTGCACACAGTTGTCTTTCCTATATAAAAATCATCATGCTGATACAATTCCCTTAAATTCTGAAGGGTGCTTACAATTCATGGTATTTGCTACATACAACTTTTGCACTGTTAAAAACGTTAAAAATAAAATAAAT
Organism: Pleurodeles waltl; assembly: GCF_031143425.1. Lineage (NCBI taxonomy): Eukaryota > Metazoa > Chordata > Amphibia > Caudata > Salamandridae > Pleurodeles > Pleurodeles waltl. The sequence goes on along the minus strand of NC_090445.1, from coordinate 1,572,681,041 downwards.
CAAACATGTGTGCGAGTCATCAACTGTCACCTGCACAGAGTGTTAGTCTTGTACACAAACATTCATAAGGTGCTCACTACCTCGTGACCAACTAGGAGCATCAACATTTTGAAAAATATTTACCCCCATTAGCAGCAAAGAGGTTTAAAAAATTAAGTAGGGAAGTAGGATGATACTTACCTGCCACTATGCAAAGTAGAAAACAAACTAACATCCTCATTGGAGGATGTCATAAGTGATGTCATCAATGTCATATGAGATGTCATCAGTGATGTCATTAATGATGTCATAGAACATAATATGAGTGATGCACTATATGAGGTCATAAACAGTGCACGGCGGTGGCGCACGTTATATTTAGCTCTGAAGCTATAACTTGTGAATTTCAGTATATTTTTGGGTGCAAAACATTATGTTCGCACTGAAAATGTCACCTAACTACAACACCACCTTAACCTTTGTTTTTCAGTGAATTTGTAAGGTTTCTTTTTAAAAACAAAATCAGATCCTATTATTATGCCTAATTATAACGTATCACTTTAACTTTTGTTTTTGTCAGTGAATCTAGATATACACCTTAACCAGCTGTCGGAAAACTCTTTTTCTCCCGTTCTGCCAAAGAAGATTGCAGCACTGTGTCCTATAAAGAGCCCTTACTTGTCCCGGACAGCTTGGATGGCTTCAGCAGCGCTCTCATAGTTGTGTTTCTCCATATGTCGGTACATGGTGCTCAGCTCGACCTGCCTTCGAAAATAAATGTCCACCGAACTCTGCTTCACCGTGGCATAGATAAACTTGTCGGAAGGATTCCGCAGCTAGAATAAAAAGTGAACATAACATACTTTAGGAGCAGCAGTAATCTAAAAGGAGGAACATATTTCTGCATGGTATAAAAAGTGCACTGGCTAGTTCCTCTTTGAGCGAGACAACCATTAGGCAATGTCTTAAATAGTACAGTGACTGCCAAAACTAAAGATCCTACAGCAAGAATATATGCTTAAATGGGCTTGATCTTTTATTAGGTAAACATAGGATAACCTTTGGCAATAATGAAGCAAGCACCTAGTTATGATGCACAAATGTGCGAGAGAGATCAGATGCTCTGCACTGAACAAGAAGAGTACTACAGGGATCTTATGCATCTGGGAAATAAAACCAGAGATATATTGTTGGTGCTACTTTATCAGATACTCTAGGATAAGGCACCTCCAGAGGATAAGAGATGATGTTAACCTCAAGAACACATGAGGCAGTGGGTCAGCATAGTCAATTAAAGAATGCTTAAGTCAAAAGGGCTCAAGTACAGTAAAGTTATAAACCATGTAGGTTTATTAAATATTAAAGGGCAATTCAGAAAGCAAAAATAAAAGTTTATCAAGTGCATGGCTAATTAATATAGGGAAATAGCATACAGCTCAAATGAATGCAGCACAGAGTCTGACATGAAGTCAAGTGCCAGAGTGAAAATGTTCCAAGTCCTAAACAAGAAACACATAGGGCATTATTACAACCCTGGCAGTCTTGAAACCGCCAGGGGCACGGTGGCGGTTGGACCACCGCCAATGTGGAAGTATGGCAACCACATTACAACCATGGCAGTCGTGCAATGGTCGGACCACCAGCACTGCCAGATCATCAATTTTGGTCGGTTTGGCGGTGCTAATCCGTCAGGGCAGCGCTGCCCTGGGGATTACGTGTCCCTTCTCCATCAGAAATTACATGACTGTAGCCCCCCCATTTAAAGGCTGGCGTCGACAGGGTGCAGTGGGCCCCATGGGGACCCTGCACTGCCCATGCACTTGGCAATTATGAGCCAGTGTCAATGTTGGGGACTGTTTCCTGATGGGGGAAACACCTAATGGGGCCTGCGTGAAGGGGACACCACTGGCGGTAACCTGACCGCTGGAGTTTGGCAGACAGTCTTTTCTATCCGCCAAACTCAGAATGACCCCCAGAGTGACTGGGTCTGCTCTTTAAGCCGGTGCAAAGAAGACCAATGGCTCACCTCCAAATATTTGGTCTTATACAACAAAATTCCAAGCGAAAATTACATTGCCTGCATAAGGTGATCACATTATTGTAAGGATTGACAAATCAGGGTACAAAACGTAAGGCAGCATCATCTAACACAATCCCCTAATGAATATTGAAGCAACCCCTTTTGACCTAATGTTATCGGATGAGTCCATGCAAATCTAGTTACATACAAAACAATGTCAATTTTACATTATGAATAGGTCTACAATGGTACAGGCACGAAGAGCCTTGAATGTAGCAAAAGGGCTTTCTCCAGTGTTCTTTGAGAACAGTATGTCAGTACAGAGCGTGTCATAGTGCATATTTTATTATGCGTGCTGCAAAGTGAAAAAACACTCACACATCATGCACACATCAAGGCTGCGTTTAGATTCAAAATGGAGGTTAGGCCTTGATCGGGCCCAGTTCAGTCAAGCAGAGGGAATTACAGTTTTCCGAGGTGTACTGTGTTTTATTAGGAAAATGTTCAGAACATATTAGGCCCACATTCTTAATAAATCAGAAACATCTCTCTCAATATGACAGGATTATAGTTCCTATTCAGCCCATCGTGAGGTGTCCTATGGTTAGAGGGCAGAAGAATTGTTTACTGAGCGTGAAGTCTGAGTAGGAATGTTATGCTGAGTTAAGCCATAAATGAAAAACTTTAGCGCCCCTACTTTCCTCGCCTACCTCTATTGTCATGTGATGCTTCCTATGCACCCCACAATGGGGTTTCTGTTGCGGTCATTTCATAAACCCTCTTTAATCTCTACTATACGCTTGCAGTTTATGTGTGGTCTGTTTCCTCGTAGCATGATCCATTTGTTGTACATGCTGCATGTTTTATGTTACATTTGTTTTGGCTTTGTGTATCTAGGGTTTATCAAAAATGCAAATAAAATGTAAAAACAATGTTTTCATGTCCGAAAGGGGACCACACTGCACTCCAAAGCTTTCTAGCAGCTGATTGAAAAGTGACCAAAATCTCTAGCGAGAGGCTGAGGAAGTATCTACCTGTAATGAACATGCTTTAGAATAAGGGTGCAATTAGATGTCCTTATATTTTTGGAACTGTTATTTTACGCACTTGGAAACTGAGGAAATTCATTACCTGCCCTTCAGGATATGCTGACCGAACAAGGATGAGTTACTATTCCGAAGTTCATTGAACCATTTCGCTATTAAAAAGCCGCCATAACACTGTCAAATTTATAATGTCGGAGATTAGCTCATCTCCGACAACACCTTTATTTTCACCTGGGGAGTGGACGGTGGTGACCTCCTTCCACTAAGACACTAACCTTTGATCAATATTGATTTGGGACATAGACAGGCCTACCACTAGTTTAGGTGTTGAGAGGCCTGCTACATCTCTAGCCAGCCTGCCCTCGCCCTCTCCCTCCCCGGCTCCAAATCAGGCAGGACTGTCACCATTTGCTAACTTGCATGGCTGTAAAAAGGTGAAGTGATACATCTCCTTCTAAAAGCAGATTCTAAGTCAATTCTGCCTTCCTGAAGCAGCCGTAGTCACTATTACTTGGGAGAGGATGCTGCCAAACCGCACTGGCCAGGGGTGGCAGTTTCCCATTGTCCTTTCCAACTTCTTTGAATCCAGGACGAACTCCTGCCACTACTAAGAAATAAGTCAACTTGCCAGCCTCCATATTGAGTCAGCTGTCACAAAATGGATAGATGATATCTTCCTGGGAAGCTTATTGCAAGTATTATTGTAGCTGGATTTAAAACACAGGCAAAAAATGTTTTATGGACAAACTCTAAACGCATTATATTTGAGGAAACTTCATATTGCTCTTGTTGAAGATACATGTTTTTCCTGTGGTCTAGGACCTGCTCATTCCAGTGCAGCTTCTTGAATATTAAATGGAAAGCAGATGGGCATGGTATAACAAATTTCACCTGTTTGCCCCACGGCGCATCTTTAAACAGGTGTGTCAGGGCAAAGAAGGAAAGTGTATCCTATTATGATGACTGCACTGCTGTTAGGGCAGCAGCGAAATCCCGCTGCCCTATAGGCAGCGCAGCAGCTGCATGTTTTGTCTGTGTAGGTGGCAATCCGCCGTCACTTCGAGTAGAGGAGAGAGATCCCTTAGCAGGCAGATGCAGTGAGTGATTGCACCTACCTGCAGTGGGATGTCTGTTGGGTCCATGGGACCCACTGTCACCTGCCACAGTACTGTCCAGAGGGGGCGCACTGACAGAACCCTTCCAATACGCCTCTTAAGGGCATGTTTGCCTTTCGGCCAGTGTCTTTAATACGGCTCAGGTGCAGAGACAAAGTGATTTGCTCATTTGCATGGGACAATGCTCTCTCATGACAGTTCTGGCACTGCATGTGTGCCAGTGCTATCAGTATTAGAGAAGAGGCAGTACAAGAGTCTGCGGCCCCTTCTGCAATACCAAAGTGGGAGCACACTCCTGTTGTGCCCGCAGGCATTTTCCGTAATACCATCCCTGTAGCGCCAGCTTTGGACTCAATCAGGTTCCTTTAGAGTCCAGAGGAAATTTGACTTTCATTGCAAATGTGCTTTAACTTGAGTTTTGCAAATTTCTCACATAAAACAAGTCATTTAAAGAAAAGCAGAAAATTCGCCTGGTGGGCCTGATATTACTGCATCATGGAAGACACAAATCTGTTTCAGTTACCTTGAGGTAACTTCCTGGAGAAAAAATTGCAAGACGGCGCAGAGACTTTGGCGGTCAGTCCAACCGCGGTGGGCGGCGGTAGCCGCCCGCCTGGCGGGAACCGCCGAATGACCGCACCGCGGTCAAAAGACCGCAGTGGCCATTCTGGCTTTCCCGCTGGGCCGGCGGGCGACCGCCAAAAGGCCGCCCGCCGGCCCAGCGGGAAAGACCCAGCAACGATGAAGCTGGCTCCGAATGGAGCCGGCGGAGTTGCTGGGGTGCGACGGGTGCAGTGGCACCCATCGCGATTTTCAGTGTCTGCAAAGCAGACACTGAAAATCATTATGGGGCCCTGTTAGGGGGCCCCACGACACCCGTTCCCGCCATCCTGTTCCTGGTGGTAAAAACCGCCAGGAACGGGATGGCGGGAAGGGGGTCGGAATCCCCATGGCAGCGCTGCAAGCAGCGCTGCCATGGAGGATTCCCTGGGCCAGGGGAAAACCGGCGGGAAACCGCCGGTTCCCCTTTTCTGACCGCGGCTTTACCGCCGCGGTCAGAATGGCCCAGGAAGCACCGCCAGCCTGTTGGCGGTGCTTCCGCGGTCGACTGCCAGGGTCAGAATGACCCCCATTGTGTCCACGTGTTAATCCTCATAAATATCAGGGAATCGAAAAAATTTGTAACTAGAGCCTAGACGAACATTATATGCACTATGGGTTTTTAACATCCGAATTTAGTGGTGTAGAGGGTTGGCCTGACCATTCTGCCTCTCTGGAATTTATACGCTGACTCGCAGTCTATGGGACTGCTGTTGGAGCAGGATGGGCTGCCTTGGCCCAAATATGCCCCAGAGGCACATTGCAGTTGGCCCTCTACAGTTTGCGTGCGTGCAGACGTGTGTGTGTGTGTATGTGATTGTATGTATCCCTACTGCAATACAAAATAGCAAATGTACTTTATCCAACTCATGTTTGCATGTACTATAATAAGCTCAACTAGAATTCAGCTGTTTGTTTTGACTATCTATCCTGTATCCTGTATCTTTGATTTTTACTCCTATGTTATTTTAACTTTACTTCATATCATTCTTGTAAAACTGCAATAAATACGTATGGAAATCAAAAAAGAGTAGAATAATAACAGTAATAAAACGCATCTAGAAGTCTGCACTGGGTTTCTCTTATTCGTAGTTAGACCAGTGGGAATTCCCAGTCTGACACTGACACTAATAACATTCTTTTTATCAGTTTTCAATTTTAAATACCTTAAAAAAAATATTAAGCAAATGGAGAAATGTTACACTGATAGTGCTATTACATTTCTCATCCCTCACAGCAATGCCTCTTTTCAGTACCTCAGCATAAATCGGTTGATTTATTTCATGTATATATATTGCATTGTACTGCATTGTGATAGTATTTATATAGCGCTTACTACCTCTGAAGAGGCTTGGAGCTCTTTATGGCATGTGGCATGCTATTCAGGAAACGAAGATTAGTGGTTAATCCATTGGCTATAGTTTATAGTTGGCTATTGGCGAGTGGGATTATGTTCTCAAGAAAACAATCCCAGGAATTCTGTCAGGACTGGAGTCAAGGATTATGCTTTCGCTCTTCGCATTACGTTTTACAGCAGCCTTGTTTAACATCAGCAGAAACTACCTTTCCCATCAATCATAGAGAAAGGAAGAAGAAAAACATCAACCAGTAGTGATACTGAGGGTCCAACAATAATACATTCTCGGCTGCTATGCCCCCTCTTTCTTTGCTGCTCCACAGTCACAAGTTAAATGCCTCTCCTATTGCTTGAGTTTTATTGGAAAAAAGTGGGTATTTGGATTCCTTACCATAATTGCCTTTATCCCCAAAACAGGTGATGCGACAGGAGCACAGCTTATTGCTCCTCATGCAGTGCGGGTGTTTTTCTGATTTTGGGGTCCGCTTTAACACGGTGAAGCCCTACGTTCCCTAGAGGGTGCTCACTTCTAAATAAGAGTGCACCATAGAGGCGCAGAGCACACTACTCCAATGGCACCTGGCACAAGACACCCCTAACAAGAGGTCTGTACACGCTACAATAGTGCCTTCCATATTGCAGTATATATGCCCACACAGGGGTTGGTACTGCTGCCTCAGGTAATACCAAAACAGGTGTGTGCCATGCAACTGGATGCCCCAATAGGGGTCGGTATTGACAGTGCAGGCAGTAGAATCTGCCTTTATATCACAGGGAGAGGCAAGTGCAACTTCCTAAGATATAATAAGGGAGTACTGTCCAAGGGTGCAGAGCCTTAGGCACCTCTACTTGCAGTACCACAGCTTCACATCACAGTCTTCTCTGCATTTGCAAACAACAGCCTACAATGCACCATATAGAGTTTGGAGGAAGATGTTATCCCTCCCTACTTTCCTTCGCTTTGACAATGAGTTTTGAGACCTAGTGGAAGCATTTATCGATCAAGTAGTCGCCTCAGCCAGTGCCCCCCCCCAGAGCACAAACTAATGCAGTTACCCTACTGTTACCCAGAACCTCTCATCCTGATGGAATCCCCGTCAGGCCAACAACCACCAATGTAGCAAGCGGGTCTCCCAGATTAAACTCCCCTTAAGATGGGGGCTAAACGCAAGCATGTGCAAGGCATAGATCTGGATGCCTTGTATTCCCTCCAAAGGGTGTTCTTGTCTCAATCTCTAACCCCTTCGAATACACCGGCTGCCCAAGTCTCTGCCCCACTGGGCAAGGGATAGGAAGATTCCGAGCCCCAGTCAAACTTAGAGAGCAAACCCAATGCCCTAAATATGGTTGACTACAATGCGGACAACTCCCACACGGACTCAGACGAAGGCCCAGGCACATCTTGGCCATAGCATGCAACCTCTGACTCAGGAACTACATCTATTCCCGTAGCACAGAACTCAGACACGTCAAATATGCTGGATCTGGATGACCTGATGTATCCCAGTTCCTCTGAATGGGTCCTGGTAGAGAAGGTGGCGACTTATGTTGCAGTGAGACTAAGAAAACCCTTAGGGAAGGAAACTGGGCTCATCTCATGGTGGAATTACCCCATTCCTCCTTAGAAGAAAAAGTGATGCTGACTACAGAGATTGACCCTAGAATGGCCACCTCCATAGGAAAGTACATCTGAGACCCCAAGAAAGGCATTGACCACTTGTAGTGGTCATGCCAGGATAAACTGTTGGACATTACAGGGTCTTTAATGAAAATCCTGGACATGGCCAAGAAGGCCAAACAATCAAGTTCCCTATTTTCTCCAGAAATCTTTTCCGGTTGGGCACAGTACGCGATCATGCTTTTATGGAATGCTAACTGTGTATTGTCCATGAACACAGATGATCCCTCCTAATCAAGGTGGATCCAAAGCTTGGAGATATGGCATCCTTAGAGACGGGCCCATTGCTCAAGGGGGTTTGTTGGAGACCCTGGAAAAAGTCAAGGCTTGGATGTTTGACCAACAGGTTTTCCCTGGGACCTGTGTGGGCAGCGGTGCTTGGCCAGCCACTCCCTTTCAACTACCTGCCCAGAAGTCAAGGCTATCAGGGTGACCAATAGCAAGATTCAGGTTTGGAGGTGTCTACCCTTCCAGAGGCCAACATCAGCAAGGTGGCAGAAGAGGACCTCGAGGAAACTCACAAGACATTGATTCCGGTAAGTGTTCTCCCTTTTTCCCAACTAAAAGTGGGAGTGTGATTTGTTCTATTTGTATATAATTGGGAAAATATTACATCAGACGCCTGGGTCCTCCAGACAATACAAGGCTTCCACATAGACTTCTATGGGACTCCTATTCAGAGACATTTCCCTGACCTTTATCCCTTTCAAAATAAGATTCCCTCTTGGAAACTCAGGAAGTGAAGTGACTACTAAACAAAGGTTTTATATCCCCTTTTAAACTTCCTCCAAGGGGTTTTGTAAGCAATCTTTTCCTGGTGGAAAAAAATGGATGACAGCCAATGTCCTGTCATCATCCTACAATAGTTTAACTAATGGCTGGTGTATTGCCACAACAAGAGAGAAGGAATTCACCTCCTGTGGGGCATCCTAATACCATTGGCTTTGATAGTTCGTTTAGATTTGAAGGATGCCTATTTCACAATTCCCATCTTTCCACTGCATCGCTGATTCCTACAATTCATGTGGGCGGACCCACCGTATGAGTTCACCTGCTTGCTCATCTGCCTATCGTCCTCTCCATGGTGCTTCACTGAGGTGCTACGCCCAGTCACGGAAACCCTGCGAGCCCAAGGGATTCGCCTATTAGTCTACCTGGATGACATCCTATTCAGGAGCGGCTCGCGTGGCCGGGGCTGGGCGTGGCAGGGGGAATGGGAAGGGGGCGCGGAGGGCGTGGGAGAAAATTTATTACAAATAATTTTTAAAACCACTTACCTGCTTTGCTCACGCGCCGCTCCTCTCCCATCGCTGCTGCAGGCACAGGACCCCAGCCTGCCCTGCGCCAATCCTGACACTGCTCAGATCAGAACAGAGTTTATTATCCTTTCCATGTAAAAGGATTTGCAGTGGTTGCTGCTGGCGGGAGGGCGACGCTCCTCCGCTCAGACGGAGGAGCCGCGCCTGATCCTATTATTAGACCAATTCCCAAAGAAAATTCAAGAACACCTTCAAATGACCATGCATCTCTTGGAAGGCCTGGGGTTTGCCATCAACGCAAAGAAATCACTACTATCTATGGCACAAAGAAAAACCTTCCTCTGGTTCGTTATAGATTCCCGAGAACCCACGCTGAGTCTCCCAATGAAAAACATTGCAAAGATTGGCCAAGAACTCTGCAAGACTCTTTTAATTGAGCAGACCTCTTTAAGACAAACAGCACGAGTGGTAAGACTCCATTTATCGTTCATCCTATTGATATTTCCAGGCACTCCCCATTACAGGGCCCTTCAACGCATGAAAGCTCATCACTTACGCATAGTCGGAAAAGGTTCCCTTGACAGAGGACACGAAAGGAAAAATTAGATGGTGGCACATGTACATGGAAACGTGGAAGTGGAGAGCAATCTTAGGGTCCAACCCAGGCATAGTTACAGAATCGGACATCATAAAAGCGGTTGGGCACCCATTATGGAGAGTTTTCAACAGGAGGGAAATGGTCTGCTCAAGAATAACTGTTACATATCAACTTTCTAGAACTTCTAGTGAGCTCCTTTGATATATGTCGCTGGATCACAGAGAGAGCGCAGTGCTGTGTGCTACTGAAAATGGACAATCTCTCAGGGGTGCAGGACAACAACTACCTCTGCATGCCACGATCAAAAACTCTATTGGTGTTGGCCAAGAGTCTCTGGTATTTCTCTCTGGACAATGACATCTCTGTAATTCGGGAACACCTTCCCGGCAAAGGGAGGAAGTGGCAGACTGGGATTCCAGGCACCTTCAGGAAATGAGCCTGTGGAGTTTAAATCAGTTGATGATCTAAGCCATAAGGAAAAGATGGGGCCTATTCTCAGTGGACCTATTTGCGTTGAGTCTGGATGATCAATGGGAGAAGTTCTTCAGCTGGAGACCAGATCCCCAAGCTGCGGAGACGGACAACTTCCTCAAGGATTGGAGAGAAAGCAAAATCCTCGCCTCCAAGTCCTTAATACAATTGAAACTTTCCAATACAAAAGCTTAAACATTTTTCATTTTCATTTACTACTATTTCGTTGTGATACAATAAATTAATAGGAACTAAATGTGGTATCACTTTCAGAAAGCCTAGGAATGCTCTCCAGACATTTGACTGAAAACAGTCAAGTGGGGGTATCATTCTGTAAATTCGGCCATTGAACCAGGGATCTCTGGCTGGAGTCCTAGTACAGTAGCCTTTTCACTATTACGGGTTGATACAAGAATTTGTTTTGGCTCCTGAGACCGCGGTAGAGGGAAGTAAGATGGGTGAAATATGCTTCACACTTCAAAGCTCCTGTGGCAGGTCTCGGTTTTTGTCCCATTTAGCAACCCCAATGATTATGTGCACAACATTCAGGAATGAATCAGTTATCGCTGGGCAATTTAGGGCCTTGATTTGGGCCTAAGTGAGACAATAAAAACATTGTGGTAAGAAGCCTAGCACGGAAGCCAGGAGCCCCAAGGCAATAAATGGAAATGCCTTCCATGCCACTGTTTAGGCGGAAAATATAGAAATAATCATGTTTAATCACCCTCTTAGATCGCTGGGCGTTGGTGCCACTACATCTGCTGAATTATTGATAGCTACGCCCTAGAGCATGACGGTGTCATATAGGTGGGTTCTAAGGATGCGCAACAAATGAATATACTGTAGTTAATATGAATGAATATATTGTAGTTAAATCTCCAAAGGTACAGATCACATTATCACAGGCGAAATACCTCTCCAATAGAGACGTTTTGCTTAGAGAAATGGGACAACAAACGGGTGCTCTCATCCTCACACAGATGTGCTCAGGCAGTGCCGTAACGGAACTTGACTCCCCACCCCTCCCCCCAGCAAAGTGCTTGGAGGGCCCCCTTACCCCCGGACCCAGTCAGGGGCTTGCCAGCTGTGCACTGTGTATTGTGCTGAGGGGGCGCCCTGGAGCTCTGGGGCCTTTGTTACGCCACTGTGCTAAGGAGCAGGACTGCAAAGCAGACTTGAATTTGATACTAGAAAGAATATATCTCCCAGCACGGAAATGAACTGAGCCTCCATCTTAAAACGTGAAATACATACACTGATATGCTGAAATCACAGTGTCACACAAAAGTCTCGAACCTTGCATACTTTCACTGACAGGTTTTCTACTGAGATCTCTCACACATATTCTCTTACGATTTCGAGCAGACAATATTTACAATATGTACCAGTATGTGGATCTTAAGACAAGCACAGCAAGCTGAAAGAGTGGCTAACTGTTGTGGTTAACACATGTATGGGCAATATGTCACATTAAAAAGGGACACTGCACACCTGCATTACTCAGTGTTGTTCAAAATAAAGAAGTCAGCCTGGTCTTGGCGTAGGAGGAAAGTGAAGAGAAAAGTCAGAGCATCAGTTCACAAAACAAAGAGATCCACAGATATCTAGCAGGAAAACCAGCAAGCATTTCATGAAGGGTGAGATTTCTAATGCTGACGGCAGGGTGTATGTTTAGAAAACGTTTGGTCAGATTTACAAGCCCCTAGCGCCTCCTTGCACCATACTAGCGTCATTTTGCCAAAAGGGCATTAAGGTGGCCATCCCCTCGTGTCATCTTTGCAACCCCTGGCACCACATTATGTCTGCGTCACGCATAATGTATGTAAGGGGGCCGATCCCATGCAGGAGGCCCCAAAAAATGTTGCAGTGAAATTTACAGGATTTCACTGCACAATTTTTCCCATCATTTTTAAAGCCTGCTCAGGGCAGGTGTTTAAGTGACGCACCCATTATAATCTGTGTTTTACTGCAATAACGTCAACATTTTTTATGCTAGTTTGGCAAAACCACAACAGCGTCAAAAATGTTGATGCTGTTGTGGTAATTACTGTCATGGTGCGCCATATTGTAAATACGGCGCAACCATGGTGTCGTTAGGAGGGGGCAAGGGGAACGCAAGAAAGTGGTGCATGGGGACAGATGCACCACTTTCTTGTAAATCTGCCCGTATAATAATGACAACTGGCAGGTGATGAATATCTAGTGTGTGCAAGATAATGCACAGGGGGTGCTGTATGTCTAGAATGCGTAGAGTAATGCCACTGGGTCCATGCAGTGCGTATAGCATGTGTACATTAATGTTACTGGCAGGTGCCGTATGTAGGGTGACCAGACGTCCCGGATTTGCCTAGACACTCCCAGTTCTTCAATGACTGTCCCGGCGTCCCGAAACTTGTTGCAAAAACAGATAAATGTCCTGGTTTTGAGAGCTGATCGGGTGAGCACGCACATTTATCACTCTGCTCTGAAGGCACATGGCAGCATGGCTTAGGAAATCTTAAATCTTAAATCTTCATGCTACAGAGGTAGCGTGAAAATGAAAGACTTACTTATATATATAAATATATATATATATATATATATATATATATATATATATATATATATATATATATATATAAAAGGAAAATGAATATAATACTCGCACACTCGGATTTCAGGAACAAAAAAGATCAGTTTAATCTACACACAACGCGTTTCGACTGACACAGCAGCCTTGGTCACGTGATAAACATCACCACTAAAATACCATTTAAATACCCTGTTAACATAGACATAGAAATAGGACATTTAAAATGTGCAACCAATAAAAACACACACTACTTAGCAGATGTTATCGTAATAATACTCTTAGTACTTAGATCAGTTCATGCCCCTATATAATACCAAATATAATTCAGATATAATTATTAAATTACAAATCATTTCCCCCAATATTATTAATAAAATTAATAAATTAATATTATCAGTTTTTTTTGAAAATTCATTGTTGAATTTAAAAGGGAAAATAACCAAATTAAATAGCAGTGTTCTATCTATTAAAATTCATATTTCTTTGTTCTAAATCATAATGACTGTAAAATTACTTATCATTTAAAAAAAATTTTTTAGAGAGATGGTAAAATATGTACACTGCAAATATATCATCATAAACTTATTAAAGGCTAAAAGTCATCACCAGTACTAATTTTAACAATCAAATCAGAAAATCTGCAAAGTTAACCACCCATTAATAACGTGAAAAACAGTGGAGAATGAATATAAGCAAGCGGATAAAGTTTGATACTCCTTCGTCCGACCATATTATCTAAAAGAGATATCCAAAAATTAGAAATTAGAGTCAAAATTGGAGCAATAACTGAAAATTTAAACATCAAATTAATATTCAAATGAAAACTTGACACTCATACTCCATATCACATGATTGACCAAGATACTTGATCTAGATCCTATAAATTAATTCTATGCATAATAACATTTCTGTACAATCACCTCATTATATATATTGGTAAAAAGAATTTTCTTAGTCAGTAAAAAAAGTCTCATCAAGATAAATTAATAGTTATCATATAGGCTTCCCACTCCAAAAATCAAGCTGAGTGCCCTTAATGCTATCTGTGATTTGCGGGCTGAGTGCCCCTTCCGCATCAACATGAATAGTATACACTGTGTACTATGTAAGGACCTATGCCCTGGGCTCCATTGTTTTCATACTGAAATAGGTAATGACAATAATAATCCCCGGTCCTCATTTACAGCACCCCTGCAGATCAACCGTATCCGTGAGATATCCTGTCCTGTTAAAAACACCTACATGGCCTATTGCCATACTCAGTCCAAACATTTGGAACACATCTTATCTTTTAAATGCCTTTTGAGTGCAAGAGTCACCAAAAACACTTCTACAACTTTCAGGGTTCAACAGTCTGGACGTAGTCATGTAGACCTCAGTTTTGACACAAAGATCTTATGTTCCTACAAATGTGTGTAAAGATCCTTATCTGCGTTGAGTCCATAAGGTACCTTGGTGTGTAGCTTCATTATGTACCTGCTTTCCAACCTGCAGAGTTGCAGGGTTCTGTCACCTCCCCTGTCATTTTTCAGTATTTGCGCTATTCCATAATACTGCATTGTCCACCAGTTCTCCACATGGGATGAGGCATAGTGTTTTGCCAATGCGTAACTCGTGTCTTCATGTTGTACTGCTTGTATGTGCTCAAGTGTGCACTTCTGTAAGGGGCACGTTGTGCTTCCTACATATTTCAGTCCACATGGACATTTGTGCACCCTTGTAGTCCATGATGGTCAAACCTATTGTACATGCCTTACACATACCCCTTCTTGCATTCATTGAGCCAGTCGCTTGGTCCCCGATTCCCAAATTGACTGCACACTAGTAGATCCTTTAGGGATTTCACCTTCCTATACGTGAAAAGTGGTTGTCTACCTACAAATCTTGCAACGTCACTGTCACTCAGCAGAATCTTCCAATGTTTTAGGAACGCTTTCTTGATTTAAATACTTTCCTTGCTATAGGTGGTTATCATCCTTATCTCATTCGAATATTGCTGTGCCTTGGAAGCTGTAGTCATCAAAATGTGTTTCTGGGTGTTTTTTATAAGCCTTTTTGGCTCCCTGCTCAACAATGGATTGTGATATCCTTTTTGATGAAACCTGTTTTTCACTTCTTCAATTTGAACTCTCATGTCTTATCTATCTATCTATCTATCTATCTATCTATCTATCTATCTATCTATCTATCTATCTATCTATCTATCTATCTATCTATCTATATGTATATATATATAATATATAAAACCCAAGTGGCGGTTACCTCTAGGTAGCTAAAGTATAGTTAGGATTATGTTTCCATAGGAAATGTCTTTTTTGTGCTGCTAATAACTTTGGAACTCTTTGACAAGTCTCCACACAACTTTTCAAGAAAGCACTACTTTTTGACTAGTTTCCATATGGAAAGTTTCAGAGTGTCCAAGAAAAAAGGAGGGTGCCAAAACCTGTTTTCCCCATTCATTTTTCCACTGAAACTTTAGACACAGATACAGTCCAAACCGCTTAACAGATTTTCACCAAATACGTCAGACAGCTAGATCTTGGTCCATATTTTTGGAAAAATTAAGCTTCAAATAATTAGTATGATTACTTGGCATCACAACAACCAGAAAGTTGTGGCAGCCATCTTAGTGTTCTGGACTGAGTCCTGAGATAGAGCTAAGAAAAGATACAGGGGGCAGAGCGTGGATACCATGATCCTTTAGACTTGCAGGTGGGGTCACAGAGGGACCCTGCCTGGGGCCCAAAAAGTTTTTTCTTACATTTTGCCACAAATTCACAGAGAATCGGTGAATCTGCTGCATTTTTTTTTTTAAACAAAGTGCAGGCTCTGCACTTTTTTCTTTTAAAGGGTGGTCCAGGGCCCAGGGAAGGGGTCACACTTTTTTTTGGGGGGGGGGGGTGGTCGGGAGCACATGGCCAACCCTCCTCGACCCGAATAAGGTGTGAGGAACCCCATCCCCTGGGGCTGAAATGGTTTAAAAAGGAAAGTGGAGATGCACAACCCCCTCGGAAGCCTCAAAAGGTCCTGGGGATCCCCATCCCCCGGGGCAGTGGCACTTATGAAAAGGGAAAGGTGACACAGGCCCCCCCTCCCTGAGCCTTTAAAGGCCCTGGCGATCCTATCTCCAGGGGCTGGCTCAGTGACTGTGTCCATCCCCTGGACACAGTTGTTTCCCTGCCCGCACTACTGCAAGAAGGAAAGTATATGCTTGCTCCTGTCCCGAAGGAACACTTTTAAATCTCCTGCCAAACAAAAGCAGGGAAACAAAAGACATATTGCTCCCGCCCAGAGGGATGAGGAATAGATAGTTGCTGCCTCTGTGCAGGAGCAATGCTGGCTCCCAGCCCAACGTGTTGGTTGCCAGGTGCCCTGAGTGGGCACTAGGCCACTCACCTTTTATAAAGATAGACCGCAGGGATGGGGTCCCCAGGGCCAGAAAAGGCTCGAAAAGGGCAGCCGCATGGCCCTTCTTCCCTTTCAAATAGGATCCAGCCTCAAGGGATAGAGTCCCCGGGGCCTTTAATGGCTTGGGTAGGTGCACCCCTCTTTTTCAATTGTATTAGGCCATGGGGATGGGGTCCCCAGAACCCAGTGAGGCTCAGAAAGCAGGGACCCCATGCCCGCCCCCTTTTTTAATTAAATTTGGCCCTAGGGGTGGGGTACCCAGGGCCTAATGTGGCTCGGGTGGAGGGCTGCTATAAAGCTTAACTTGTTTATTTATGTCACATAAAGTGCATAAAATAATGGCCAATGTGTTTCGGCTCTTTTGCCTTAAAGTAGAGGTGTAGCTCCAGGGTAGGTGTTTGGGGTGTTACACCCCATAAACATTGTATTCTGTAGTGGATAGTTGGGTACAAGTACTTTCAGTAGGGTAATGTGAAGTGTTTGAGAGATTTCACCTGGGTTTGGTATATGCCCACACTGACAAAAGCACATTCCCTTTCTGTCGTCTGTCTTTTGAAGGCCTTAAAAAAATGTTGATTAGTTTGAAAAATATTGGGCCAGATTTACAAGGCCCTATCGCAACCGAAGCGTCACTTTTAGTGACGCTGCGGTGGGGCTATGCACTGCGCCGTATTTACAAGGTGACATTAATCCACTTTTTGTGGCTTAACACCACCTTGTAAATACAGCCCCTTCACATGCGGCACTTTGCCTTGTATGGGCGTGCAATTGTTGTTGCTGTAGGCGTGCCACAGCAACACCCATTGCATTTTGACGCTGCCCCAGATTTATTAGTTTTTGTAAACCTGAGGCAGCGCCAAAATCGAATGCCACCCAAGGGGTGGAGTTTGCATGGAGCAACAAGGAGAAATGCTTTAATTTCTCCTCGTTTTTTGTTCTTTATATCTGTGCTGCATTCTGAAGCACACATTGAAAGAGCAAAAGGCCATTGAGGATTGTTTTTGTGCAGGAACGTCTCCCTTCCTCACAAAAACGAACTCCCCTTCAGCACAGCCATCCTTGTACCAGGCGCAAGGGTGGCTTTATGGGCGCTCAGCAGCAAATTTAGCGACGGCACAGGGGGAAATACAGGGGTGTGGCGTATTGTTGTTAATATGGCACATTCCTGCATTTTGAAAATGATGAAGCGCAGCACTGCCAAATTTGGCGCAGCGTCGTGCTCTGTCATGTTCTTGTAACTCTGAGCCATTGGGTGCTTAATACCTCTAATAATCTGCCGTCGTCTCTCTTTACACTGCCCCGTAAACCCACCTCATGTCCTTCTTCTCACATTATGGGTTTTAACTAGATAGCCATGCATGATTGTTGGGAAATCTGAAGTTCACCCCCCCCAATCATACTGACCAAGATACGTCCCAGCATATAAGTCATCACTAGGGTAGGCCCTGGACAGGCCGGGGAACAGGGTGCCATGTTTTTAGATGATAGGACATGTACTGTTTAGTTTTACATTTCCTGGTGGTGAAAACCTTTTACATTGGTTTTGCAGCACTGTCTCTGGTCACATGATTGGTTGCAGTTGGCAGTTGAGCTTTGTGTATTCCCCCTACACAGCCATACACCTTGGGAGCTTAAGTGTGACTTGATGGGCCATCCTGGGTAGGATGGGAGGGAGGAGCTGGACTCAGCCTCTCTTATATCTGAATGGGCTGTGTCCTGTCCCCAAACAAAGGGATGCATAACCCCTGCAGTTAGTCTGGCGCCATCGTAGGGAGGGCAGGACATCTGTGCACTTCAAAGGCATGTCTTTGAAGTCTCCCCCACATCAGCGGCACTACTGGGAATAACAACTGGATATCAGACACCACCACTTCAGTACACTTATGAAACTATGGATACTCTCCCAGAAAGAACTGCTGTGCTGCTGAAGGACTGCCAGTCTGCTGGACTACACTCTGTTGGACTCCTGCTTTGATGTGCTGACCTGTTGCCTGCTGCCCTTGTGCCTGGGAGTGAGAAGGAATACACCTGCATCTCTCCAACCCCAAACCCCGAGTGACTCTAAGGACTAGTTAGCTGGCCTCTTGACCTGAAGTGTCAGGGACATTAATGACTTCCATCCACCCTGCTTCCGCACCTGAACTTCATCCCCTCCTTTCCATCTAGAGTAAGAACATCTCAGGTCTACTGAACAAATATACACCTTACAGACGGTCTCTCAAGAAACTGTAATTGAGCAGGACTATGGGAACTAATTATGGTTGGGAAATATGACATGGACGGCAGTATTGACCCCAATAACCTTTACTGCACTTGGCATTCACAGTACCTATAAAAACACCACACTTGAACCGGTCACCCTGCCATACAGATCCCTAGTGATACTATGTCCTGTAGCGCTACCACACACCAGGTATTGAAGATAAAGGCACGCTTAGCGTTTTTGAGTTTGTCTGCAACGAAAAGAAGCTTAGAAAGTTACACAAACTAAAAACAATGGTGAGAAACACCGTCCCAAATCCGTGGAACAACTGAACCAGACAGCTGATAATGGAATGCCAGTCAGTGACTATTATCTGTTCTGTAACAAAACTCCTAGTTAGTCAGAATTTAGTCACATCTACATTACTGACCCCAAGACCCCACATTAAGCAAGGAGGGAACAATTTGGTTCCATTAGCCCCCGTCCCACATTGCCTTTCTACACAATAGCCCGAGGCATAAGTACACCCAGAAGGCACCACATGACAACATCAACAACTGTGTCCCCTTAGGTCAAACTAGGAAGCGTAATGCTAATGCAATTATTTCCTCCCTTTTTAGGCTATGTTGAGAGACTAATAATCACATTGACCTTATTACAGAACCGTGGGGGCCCCTGGAAGTTAATAAAAATTGACTTGATCCTCATGCAGTGGCGTAATGAAACTTGATGGGGCCCCCCTGCAAAATGCATGGGCTGGGCCCCACTCTCCTCACTCAGTCAGGAGCTCTCAGCCAGGGGTCCGTCATCCATGCATATTGGTGGAGGGACCCCTATAGAGCTCGGGCCTCACAGCATCGTGGGGGCTGCGGGGGCTTTTGTTATATCACTGCCCTACCCAGTGTTTCATTGGTAAAAGAATGAGTGCTGGTGCCCAATCTCTGCTCAGAAGCATGCGGCCAGTGCTATTAAACGTCTGTGTGCTGATACCAAGGCTGCATTGTGTTGAATCCATCTCAGCCTCTTTAATCCACTACCACACACTCCCTGCCTCAATATCTCTCACTTGTAGGTTTCTGCTTTCTCGCTTTGGGGCATTTTTTCCATCATTTCCTTCCTCAATCTTTCCCCGATTAGGAAAAATAAGTGCATGTTCCCAAAAAAGAGTGCCAGTGGGCCCCATCACCAACCATACACTCAAAATAAGCACTGCCATTACCTGCATCTCTGAGGGTCCTCATGATATTTTCAACAGAATCAACCTTCTACGTTTTGACAAGCTGGTACCTAAATATATCTTGTCAATTACGTCTCTAAATATATTGGATATGTGACACAATAAAACCATAAGGGTAGGCTTGGCGACCAGTCTCCTATGTGTTGCTCTATAAGCCCAAAAGTCATTACTGAACAATTTGGAAATAATGGTAACACAAGCTCCACTTGAAAAGTACCAATTTAACCTCGGATCCCCCAAACATTCTTCTTGCCAACACAACAGTGTATTAGGTGGCATGCCAGCTCAACTGTCTGAAATTCTGATCTAGGTCAAGAGCCACCAGCCCTCAATAGCCCCAAACCTTCCCTAAATGAGAATAAAATATATCTTCAAAAGTAGCAGAAAAATAATGAACTTCTCAAGGACAACTGGGTATAGCATTCTTTACTACATAAAAAACTGCAGGCTCCCCAGACAAGGTCCAGCAACTCAGAATTGACAGCATCTTCATGAGTTAATAAACCTCTGCCCTCATTTAAGGTACACAATTCCTCTGGTCTCAGACTACTAAGCTGGAAAATGGCATGTCTGTTGCACAACTTGGACGGCATGACATCAAACATCAGATATGTGTCTTTCAGGAAACCTAAACTCTAACACCCCTGCACAGACGTTGATAATGTTGCTGGGACGTTCCTACTGAAAACCCCCCAAAGGGAGGAATTTTCCATTTGGATCCCTGTACCTCATTGAACTGCCAAGTTAAGGTTAATAATTGTAATCATCCCAATTTCCAACACCTGCTCTTCAGTTTTCACTCCAACACAAATCTCACTTTTCAAAGTACAATCCAGTAGCCCCAAGAGAAATCACAAAATTGCTGCTGTCCCTCAAACAGGCATTACATTCTTGCATCTCAGACTTGAGATGTTGCAGTAACCCGAAGTTAATCATTACAGGGGATTTCAACACTTACTTTAACCACATGAAGATTACTGTAATGAGACTGAGGATGAAGATAAAGCATGGGGAATTCCACCTTTAAAACAAAGTAACCCGAGCCATCTTGCAGCCATAGGGTGCCAGTTAACTCTGGTGCTATCACAAAGCCTTCATGCCTGTAAAGGGAGATCTGGATCAGACACACCCAGACAGCCAACTTTCAACAGCGGTTATTTTTAATCTATAATAGATTATGTCGGTTTGGAAATATGCCACTTGGACAGAATGTGTGATATGCTTATTGAAACACAGCCAGAAAGAAACCATAATGCACTGGTGATTTCTTTCCTCTTCAAAAATCATTCTCATTCTACCCTCATGCCCACCGACTGCAATAGCCTTAAGGCTGCGCGCCTTGTCGGAGTCTGAATAAAATCTACTAATGATTTATATCTGATATTCACTGCTTTACAAGATGTTTTGTCCAAGGAGGAAGTTTCCCCTCTGGTCCATAACAGATTATGAATAAATACAATAGCCTTGCAGAATTCATAGTGCCAGTGCTAGCTAGACCACCTCAGGGCAGGAAGTAATCCTCCCATCAATACAAGCAATGTTTTGACAGAGCTAATATAAATTTACATGCTTGCTGGTGTAAGGTTAAAGGATCAACAACCCTTTTGGAAAACCATGGTCTCAGGACACAATAATAGAACTACCACCCCAGAGTCATTTTTAACGAAGGACCAATGGTATTCACATCTCTCCGAGTTATATTCTCTGGCTGTTCCGTCAATTGATCACTTGTTTCCAGATGCAATCATGTTGTATCTCATGATCTAATCCCCTTTTCATTAAAAAAAGGTGGTGGCAGCTTTAAACAAGTAGGTGTTTGGAGAGTCCACAGGCCTTGTTGCAATCCCAGCCGACCTCAACAAACCGGACACCATCTTGTGGGCCATTACTTCATACGAATCAGTAATGCAATTCTAATGGAAGCCTCATCCCTGCATTAAGGCAGGGAGCCTAGATGGTGCCCATCTATAACAAAGACAAGAGGCAAGAGCCTGCTAATTCCTGCCCAATTAGCTTGCTTGACAATATTCAAAAAGGATGTTCAAGTGTTCTGCTGTCAAGGATTGAGAGCTGGGTGGAGGAGAACAAGATTCTATCCAGCTGCCAAGCCAGCTTTCAGAAGAAAATTACAGCTGATCAAGCATTCAGATTCTGCCTCCTGTTGACTAAGTTTGCGGTACTGAATAAGCAACCGCTAAATGTGGCATAACTACTTTATGCTTTCAACAATGCTCTGTGCCATTTGTTGTGGGCTCCTCAATGTGACCTTGATGTTCCATTTGGAATTTTATCTCTACTAATTAGTCTGCATGAAGGGAATTTTGCATTGATTCGTTGGGGCACTGCTGGTGAAACCATTAGACCATTTCCAGTGCTAAGGGAGATCCAACACATTTGCTCCTTCGTTCACCTTTTCTCATGATTTGAGGTGGATGGCCCAATGAGCTGGGAGCACTGTGGTGCCCTTAGAATTATCCTGACCTCCAGTCAAGCTAACTCTGTAGGTCGTGGTGGACTCAGAAATACTGAAAAGAACAGGTAGCATGCATGCTCTGCTTGCTATTTGTGGCCACCAGGGCCTCGAAACTAATTCACAAATCACTGACATGCCAAAATTATATTTTTGAATTTGACTCACAAAGGGTAGCAAAGGTAAGCAGTGAAGGCTTACATTTAGTGTGATGCTGGTTTAGGAAAATAGCCACATACAACCCATGAATAACAGGCAATAAACCGAATTCCGTATCAGTGGTATTATAATCATATTTACTTACATTAGATAATGATTTAATAACTCAATAAAATTGTGATAGTTCTCAACTGAACTAATTCAACTCAAAGCAAAGACTCTCTTTACCATATAACAACTCTGGGGGTTATTCCAACTTTGGAGGAGGTGGTAATCCGTCCCAAATGTGACGGATTTACCACCAGCCGTATTACGAGTTCCATAGGATATAATGGACTCGTAATACGGCTGGTGGTATATCCGTCACTTTACCGTCACTTTTGAGACGGATTACCACTTCCTCCAAAGTTGGAATAACCCCCTCTGTCCTTTAGTGTGCCAGATTTAGCAACGCATATGGGAACATCATCTGAATGTTCATAATACTCATGCAGCATAGGCAAAGCAGTTCAGAATGCTTTGCAAATAACAGGCAGCAACTGCATAGATACTTTGTCCTTGTTGGCACAAACAATTCATGATGCTTGGGCACCCACCAATGACTATGCCAATATTAAACATCTTTATTCTTCTGCATGCAACTGCAAACTCAACATTCTAAACCAAGCTTTCAATGCACTTGGCTCTAACAACTATGTCACTCTTCTAAGGAGTCCTTTCGAAGCCAAATGGGTTCCATCATAAAACTCGCAAGACACTACATGCGGCAGTCAATTTCAAACAAGCTTTAGAATCCTTTGGCTTGTCCCAACTCATTACATAACCTATACATATTGAGGGGGTCCTAATCTTGACTTGTTTTTGTCATCCTTTCCAGGTATATGAGTCACAAACACATTAGTGGCTGGAGTTGAGGCAAAGTGGTGAGATGGGGGTGGCACAAAACAAAAAAGACACACCAAAAAAAACTATAAAAATGTACTTATCGCATCACCGCCAGTTCACTGCTCTTCTGGGTCCCTTGCTGAAGGCACAGACTCCTCAGCCTGCCCTGCGGCCAATACTAATGCTGCTCTCATGCTGCTGGCAGCTTGGGAGCAGCGTCAGGATTGGCCTGAGCACTCTAGATTTGCGCTCCCAGGCAGACTGGGAGCCCAGGCCTGCTCTCTCCATCCCAGCAACACAGTACCAGTTTGGAGACAGCTCAGTGCACATGTGTGTTTGGCCGAGACAGCCAACCAAACACACATGTGCACTGAGGGGAGTGCACCTACCTTTCCCCCTGGTGTCTGTCATCCCCATGGCTCCACCCACACACTATAAAAAGATAATAAACAGAGTTTATTTTTGCTTTATTTTTCAAGTTTGCAGCTGCTCCTGCTGGTGGGGGGTGAGCCGCTGCTGCACAAACATTAATTTCTAGATTGACCGGGCCATTATCTTATCCAATTTACTATACTGTCTGCTAATGACCCACAGCAGTCACATGATTAAGCTACCCTCACCCGTACATTGTGGGGATTTTGTAAAACTTAATGCAGCCACAAAAATACCTACAACAGTAGTCTAAGGTTTTGGGGAGAGTATATAACCCCACTGCCATCCTAGGAACAGGGTTCTCAAGTACTTAGTTCCAGTGACAAAAATTTTCAAATGGAGTCCCTGATCCTCAAAATCTGTGATTCTCTGGATCCCTCCGATAATTTGAGTTAAAAACCCGACAAGCTTAGTGTCAGTGGAGAAAATGTTATTCTGCTGCAGTCAAATCAGTGTATAACCTCCAAAGCATGAGCTATAAAGCAGCCAGTGGACAAGCTACAGCAGAACGTCTTATCAAACAAATCACATTTTCACATCAGACACTTGTGTTATTTCCTCTTTCATGAAACTTAACCATCTTGGCAATACCAGACTGCAATCACAAGAATTTTGCAATCTGTTAGCTTCATAATTCATCAGGCAAGTTGAATCTACTTTTGATAGCACTACGTGTAACAAACACACATGTTTTATCCTGAGAAAGGTTCTGACTTGGTGGTTCGGAAAGGTCTATTATGGAAGGATTTACAGCAGAGTGAATCTTTTGAGACTTTTACCAAAGCCAAGTCCTGGCCTATGGAGGTCGTATGTAAACTGGCAGCAGGTCTAAGTAGCCCTGTGACTAAACAGTTTCATTTCCAGTCTAGCCATGAACATTGTACCAGAATACTGGGAAATAATGTTTCCTCTTTTGAAAAAAAGAAAATTGTAATCCAGAAGACCCTTATAGCTACTGTCCAATCAGATTACTGCCATGCTTACTAAACTTCTGGAAAAGACTGTGGTGGCTCAGCTTGGAAGTTTATGGGAGTGTCCAATTTTTTGACCAATGGCAGTAAGGATTTCTTCCTGGTTGTAGGACTAAACCCACTTTTCTCCTGGCAATGGAAGAAATCTGTCAGTATTAGAATGAAGGACATTCTGCAGCATTGATCTCTCTCTCTGCCACATTTGATATAGTGAATGATGTCCCCTTAGCTTACTGCATTGCTATAACTGGGATCCAGGGTATAATCTTAGCTTGGTTTAACATACAGTATTTCTATTTAACATGGATTAACTGTTGTCACTACTTACCTTCCTGTCGCCTATTTGCTTCATCATCTATGTCTGTCCCAGATCTTAGATCATTAAGGGGGTCATTACAAACCTGGCGGACGGTGTTAAAGCGGCGGTAAGACCACCAACAGGCTGGCGGTCTTTTTTAAAAAATTAT
Source organism: Pleurodeles waltl (assembly GCF_031143425.1). Taxonomy (NCBI): domain Eukaryota; kingdom Metazoa; phylum Chordata; class Amphibia; order Caudata; family Salamandridae; genus Pleurodeles; species Pleurodeles waltl. Next base: position 1,572,656,114 of record NC_090445.1, on the reverse strand, counting down.
GACCATGGCGGTTACCGCCATGGTCATCCGCCGCTTCTCCGTACCGCCCGCCAGGGCGGAGACGACCGCTGGGCTGGAGACTTGGGTCCCCAGCCCGGCGGCCGTCACAATACCGCCGCCGGTATTTTGATCCGGCTTACCGCCGTGGATTTCCAGCGGTAGGAACCGCCATGAAATCCATGGCGGTAAGCACTATCAGTGCCAGGGAATTGCTTCCCTGGCACTGATAAGGGTCTCCCCCACACCCCACCCCCACAAGACTCCCTCTCCTACACCCCCCACCACCCCTGCCACCCCCCAAGGGTGGCAGGACCCCCGCCCACCCCGACCCCGGACATTACCTGACACATACACACCCGACACGCACGCAGGCACCACCAACACACATACATGCACACACCGACATACATGCCAACATCCACACACACAGTCAGACACGCACACACACATTCAAACATACACGTGCACATCCATACAGACATACCTACAGACATACACGCACTCATTCCCAAAACACGTACCACCCCGCAAGCATACACGCACTCACATACCCCCTCTACATACACCCACGCACACCCCCATGCACGCACACAACACACAACACCTCCCCACCCCTCTCCCCTAACGGACGATCGACTTACCTGTTCCGTCGATCCTCCGGGAGGGGACGGGAGCCATGGGGCAGCTCCGCTGACACCACACCGCCAACAGAACACCGCCACGCAGAATCACAGGACGTGATTCGCTGGGCGGTGTTCTGTTGGCGTGGCGGTGGAGGTGGAGCAACCTCCACTTCCCCTCCGCCCGTCACAATGGCTGTTGGCGGCTCTCCGTCGGAAAAACGACGTAGAGCTCCCAACAGTCATAATACGCCGAGCGGAAAACCGCCACCACTGGCGGTCTTCAGCACGGCGGTCCCTCGGCGGTCTTGTGAAAAGACAGCCGAGGTTGTAATGACCCCCTAAGTCTTTTCGCTTTAAAGCACCGTCTTACACTGAAGATGCTCCAGTCATCTTCAGGTTAAGTCCATTTGGCCTTGAAAATCTGCAGTCAGGCTGAAAGACATTCTGGTTGCTGTGCAACTGTTGATGAATTACAACTCCTTAAAACGGAATGCTGGCAAAATATAACATCCACTTCTGGGCAAAAATTGTGAAAGTGGTATCAGTAAATTTGTCTCTTTACAGACCTACAATTTCCCTACCAATGCTCAAGATAGAATGGAAATAGTAAATCTGACCCCACTAAATCCCAACACTTTCCCTACTGTTCAATAGCCTGGATTGCAAATAGTAAATCTGTTCCCTCCAGTGTGAAAAACCTTCAACAACTGTGTTGAGCCTGGAGTGTGAATAATATATTTGACCAGTCCAAAGTCTAACACTTTTCCTTCTGTTCTACAGGTTGCAGTGAGAATATTAATCTGACCCCTCCAAAGTCCAACACTTTCCCTACTGTTACTCAAATTGGATAGGGAATAGTCAATCTGACCTCTCCAAACTCCACCACTTCAACTACTGTCACTCAGATTGGACGAGGTATATTCACTCAAGAGTCTCCAAAGTTCAACATGTTTTCTACTGCTGCTCAATTTGGAGTGGTAATAGTAATTCTGACCCCTCCAAATTCCAACACTCACTGCTTTTGCTCAGGTTGTGAAATTTGATTTCCTTTGATGTATGTGATTTTTTAATACTTTTTGTTTGAATGTATTTATGGTATATTTTCATTGGCATTTTTTGATGTTTATCAGATTATAATTAGAGCTTTATATGGAAGTTTTTAAGGATATTAGGAAATGTGATGAGGAAAAACAGACCTGGTCATGGATAAAAGTATTTCTTTCATGTTTCTGCATGTCACTTAATAGCACTGGGAAGTAGGGCATGACGTCTATGTGTGGAAAAAGGCAAACTGCCAAAACGCATTCAGCCATATCTACATAAATCACGCTTTAAAATCGAATCATTATGGAGTGCCGGCAATTCTTCTTTGAAGAGGTTTGTGATATATATAAATATATATGTATGTATATATATATATATATATATATAGAGAGAGAGAGAGAGAGAGAGAGAGATTTTCTGTAAAATGGAAATTAATAATAGTACCTTTTGATTTAACTATCAACTTCTTAGTTAACATTTTATTTATTTCATATTAATTTTAGTATATTTTTTCTGATTTATATTTATTTTAGAATTACATATTTTGATTTTATTTTTAATTGAATACATTTGTTTTCATATTTTTTTTATTGTATATATTTTGTAATTGTTTTAGGTAACTGTAACTCGTGCCCTCGCCATGCGCTGCTAATTACCCCACAGATTACGGCACTCACGACAACTTTGATAACATCACTCATAATGTCATTGTAATATTTGCAGTTAAACATTTTGACAAAAAAACTGTGCAAGGTGAGGGCGTGGGTTACAGTTATCTTAGGGCACGAGCTATAGTTACTTGAGATAACTATAACAGTTGAATTTTTATGGTTTTGTATGTTTACAATGGGAGCCCAACTATAACGTCCCTGTAACCCTTGGTTTTTTGAATTTCTATGATTTTGTACGTTTAAAATGTGAGCCTAAGTATAACATCTCTGTAACCTTTGGTTTTTTTAAAGTGAATTGCTATACTTTTTTTTAATTCTATGTCCTAACTATAATGCCCCTAACTAAAACGTCCTTATGTGTGTGTGTGTGTATACTAACTAATATGTCGTTATGTGTGTGTGTGTGTATGTGTATATAAATAAATATATATATATATATATATATATATATCCATGTAATATCGATAATTTTTCCACCTGTATTTTTATAGTCAATATTTTTGTATTTTACATAGTGTGTAGAGGCAATATTTCTGTTCTTGCTATTTTATCTACGCTATTTGTGTATCACAATATTTTTGTACTGCGTTCTTTTTGACCTTGGTATTGCTTCATAAAATAATTCAAGAAAAGCTCTTTTCCACTTCAGCATATATATCTTCATAGTAGAGGAGTCCATTGCAGCCTGTAGGATGTCTCTAGAGTCTTGTCAGATTTCCAGCACTTATAATTCTAAGAACCTGATTCTGACTGGTGTGCTTCTACTTCATTGGATACAGCACACCCTATTTACAGAAACCAGTGCAGCGTCCCGGTAACGTGAGGTGTCCTTATAGGACATCAGATATCCTATATAGCACATTGGGTTCAGGCTGCTTCGTTCCCTCGGTGCTGGGACCATAGAAACCACAAAATGTCTTCCCTATAATACGCCATCCTCCCCTGCTGACCCTGCATTTTTTCAGCAAAGGCCATGTCCTGCAAACTGCCTTACATCTAGGAGTCTTCTGCACTTTGCACTACTGCCAAGGAGGGCCCAACAGAAAGCCTACATTTATATGCATCTGCCCATGATGATTCACTGTCCACTGCGATGAGGTTCTCCCGAAAATTTCAGAGTCAATAACTTTCTAAGTCGTTCCTCAGTCGCTAAGACTGTGACTATGAAGTTCCCGATGACTACTCCTAGAGGGTCATGGCTCCAGCACACCCTTTGCTCTCAAACATAGACTGTTCCGTCCTTGTTCAGTCTCCGAACTCTCCTGGAAGTGTCCTCCTTGCTTCTATATTCTCTCACACATTCCAAACACCTGTCGGTGCCCTCACTATAAACCATCATTCATTTCAGCTTCCCAAAAATAACTCTGGTAGCAGAGAGTAATGAGCTGCAGGTGAATAAATGAAAGGGAATTATTTATTATTTGCAGCTTAGAAGATGCAGGATATCTTCCAAAAATTGGTAGATACCCCATTCACCTTATTCCCAACGTACACTCGTAGAAAGTGTGCTCTTGTGTACACACTCTGAATAGTGTGGATGGGAAATCTGACAGTTTTTGAAGGATGCCCTGCAATCGCCAAACTGTAACTAATCCTCAAAACGTCTTATGTTTCTAGAATCAGCAGAGATGTTTAAAAATGTTATCAAAGCTCGAGCTCACCTAGAAGAGTCCCTTCCAGTGCTTAGTTTGTGCTTGCTGTTTCCGGTGCTGAGCACCGGCACTTATTTTTGAGGGCCGGGGCCTATTCTTCTGCCTCAAGCATTTTCTGCGAGCAAAAGACGCATATGGGAAAGACGGATGGATGGAAAAACGAAAAAGCATCACAATGAGAGAAAGTAGAAAGCTGCAAGAGTGAGCTGAAGGGGCAGGGAGTGGCTTTATATGGATTGAAGAGGCCCGAGATGGCTTCAGGATTACGCTGCATCAGTATGTCGTCTTCCCACATTTAATTGCAGCAACCGCGTGTTTAAGAGGAGGGCTTTGGGCACCGGCACGTTTTTATTTACAAATGAAGCACTGGTCCCTTCACAAAGCATGCTGTAGGAAATCTAATGTGCTCATAGCTGTCCCTTCCAATGAGGTGCACGGGCAACCAAGTTCTATTGTATTAAATGTGTGTGTGAATTAAAACTGTTGGATTCCCAGCCTGATGAAGGGAAGTAATTCAAGCCCTTAAGTCTGTAAAACATTCCAGTAAAAGCACGCTTGGGTACTAAACGTGCGTGCTTCCGCTGGGCCTAGAGCAGGTCTTGTCCAGGATTATTCATGTATTGATTCTGCTTGATGGGTCAAAGACTGAGGTGGTTCGTTCTCGGGCAAGTACATATTTGAATAAACATACTGACCAAAATCTTCCATCCAGCTATTTTGGCCAAGAGATGAACTAGAACCTAGAGGGGACGTCTGTCATGCAGTGGGTACCATACCAGTTCAGATGTCCTCACTGTGTTATGCCTAGTAGAAAGTGTTCCTGGCATGTGGGCATCTCATATGCTTATTTACTTATTAGTATTTTTGTATAGCACTTACAAGACCCAAGAGCATCGTAGCACTTTAAATAGTTATGAGCAGTGACAATACAAATACATCAATTAAAGGAAATAAAACTAAATCATTAAAATCACTAGGTCGCTGAAAATATATCACACAACTACCATAATTGTTCCATGGCATGTAAATTCAGTGATGATGCAGAAAGAGCAAATAGAATCGACAGTAAAAACATCCGTGACATCACACTTAAGAGACAAGCTATGCAGAGAAAGGTGGGAAGTACAGAATTTGGGCACTGTGTTCCAGATCTTTGAAAAACATCTGGGAATGGATTGGTTTATGGTGCAGAGTCGTCGGGAGCCACCAGACATCCTTAATTTCTTAGTGAGACAGTCGGTTTGAATGGATGGGTTTGTGTACAATTCATGGCATCGTATAAGTGGATCTGCTTTTGCTAAGAAGGCAGTCCACCGCATGAAAGACTGGAGTAATGTGCTCAAAAATGTCCATCGCCTGAGATTGGATGGGCAGCAGCATAAAGGGAGGCTTTGAGGGGCACAAAATGCATTTTTGAAATACCAGATAGGTTTGTATTTCCATAGTCCAGTCTGGATAGTACAAGCTTTTTTTACGTTATTTAGATCTTTTAGATCTTGATCTGTTAAGAAAAGTTTGATGCCTTTGATTAGTAAAAGATGACGTTTAACATCTTGGCGACGGGGTTGTTGTTATTGTGTATACTGAGGGGGTTGTAAAGGATGAAGCCAAGTGATTTGTCATTTTCAGCTACAGTCATTGAGCATCATGGGATATTGGAGTAGTCTAGCTATTTTGGATAAGGAGTATGCCGTGAGGTCACTCATGCTGTGCACATAAGATCGAAGCGAATTCATTAGTCTGACTGTCAGAATAGTTAGTGAGCAACATATAAACAGAATTGAATGAATCTGTATGATTCCCTGTCCTACAGCAAAGTGTTAAAAGAAATGTAACATATTCTAGGGTTGTAGGAGAAACAACATTAATAAACAAAGAAGTGTATAATTACCCTTGGATCATTAATTCCTGTAATTCTCTCCTCAGGCCTGTCCAACACCAGGAAGGCAGCCAGGTTGGCAGTGTAAGAGGCCACAATGATCATAGCAAATCCAGCCCATACCATTCCAAGGATTCGTGCTGAGAAACTGCGAGGAGCACCTTGAATGCGGGAAACACAACAAATGTGCATTTGAGAACCTCAGGAACTGCAAGAACATCATTGTAGTAAATATTGTCACAGAGAAGGTTCCTACGCTGATAAGGATGTGTCTAAAGAGTCAACCCAAGAATGTGATCAGTGCAACCAGCTTGCAGACAAAACAAGACTAGCAGTGCATGGGGAGGCCCTTTGGAAACAATGGAAGCGTCACTTTAACTCCTGTCTTGGGCAGGCGTTAAAAATGAAGGGGAAATGGAGAAGTGAAATCAAATACATTTCACCGCGCCATTTTTCGGGGCCTCCTAATGGGGGAATGCCTCCTTGCATACATCACACCTAGTGTAGGCATAATGTGGCGCAAGGGGTTACAAATTGACGCAATGCTCACATTGCTCCACTTTGTAAATCTAGCGTGGGGAAAAGGCCTCCTTAATGCGACCGAAGCGTTAAAAAATGACGTTAGGGCGGCACAAGGAGGCGATAGGGGCTTGTAAATATGCCCCTCAGTACTGCTTTCGAGCAGTCGAGATACAGCTTAGCTGGATGTGTATAAATCTGAAAGATATTTAGAATGCAACTCCCAGGCCTTTCGTTCAGAGACTCTCTGCCATTACTAATTCATGGGAACCTCCCACCATTTTGTGGGATACACACATCACACACACACACACACACACACATTTGCACAATTATACACACACACTTGCTCTCTAGTTGTCTTTCTCTCTTTCTTTCTCCCTCTCACTGCTCTCCATGTGCTGATCTCCTTCTGGGCAGATGCTGTCCAGCCACCTAATACCTGCCAAATCTGAAACAATGATGAAAGGTTAATGTTAGCAACAAGTGAGGCACATGGATTAAGACTACAGGATGTCTGTGGTAGGTACCATTTAATCGCTCTTTCATCTGGTTTACTCTTTTCCAGTATGTTAAAGATGATTACTTAGCAGAAAACATTAGAATGGGGAAACAGCAATAACCGGTGATATGTCTCATGTAAGCAAGCTGTGGCAACAACTTTCATTGCAACATAATATCCTCCTAACAGATCGCTATCAATAATCCCAAGAGACGCTCCAGAAAACCCCATATCTTCTCTTTGTCACCTAAGTCATTCATGACATTTTGACCTCCTTAGTTTCCAAACATATTGCTTTTCATCCCTGGTTACAATATGATTCTTATTCCACCAGCCTTTGACTTCAACGTGCACACTTTATTCAACATAAACCATACTTCTCAAGGCTTTTTAATTGTAGATAATGATTTCCTGCAACATCAAAAGCAGATTTTATACACTCACTCAGCACTCGATTGACTCTCATGCAATCTAATCAAGGGTCATTCAATGCTACCTTTTGGTGCACCACTGCTTTCATTTTAAGAAAATCTTTATCAGACACCATTTGGAGAGCCATAGGGCAAGCAAAGACGAGTGGGTCTCAACCGAAGAGTTGAGGCTGTTAGACCCTGATGTGCCAGGATCCATCCAACTATGGATATGCAAACTGGACCCAGTACAACCCCTGCAGCACTTGACTCTCAGTGGTAGTGAAGGTGAGCAGTGACAGGCTTCTCAGGAAGGTAGTGTTGGGGTGCTCAGGTTTAGCTCTCAACAGACACACATCAGAATAATAAGTGATTATCTAACCCAGTGCTTGACTTTCAAAAAGAAAACTAAATACTACAAATAGGAAAAAGTACACAATCCAATTTAGTGTACTGGTGCCAGTTGAGGCCTCTTCTCACTGTTGATCATGTTCTCCCACCACTTATTGTCCAGGCAGTCCCTCACTGGGGCTAGCGTAATTAGACTTGTGCAGATTACCTTTGTAGTCTTGTCTTAGCGCACATTCTTTGTAAGCCAGTTTTTTGGCTCTCGCAATACAAGTATCTTTCAGTGTGTGAACAGGCTGAAGCTTCTCAGTGGGTCCTTGGGTTACACTCATAGACACCAAGCATACACCATGCAGCTTAAGTACACAAAAGTACACAACATGCACTTCGAATGTAAGCACTGTGGGCCATATGTACGAACACATTTTCCCATAGACACAGAATGGGCAAAACTGCTTGCTACATCTGGTCCTATGATCTTTGTTAGCACAGTGCAGCAGAACCTTACCCAAGTGGGCCAGTGACACAGATGAAAAGGTTTTGCCACTAATATGGATTAACAAAACATGCTGTGCTACCTTCACAACTCTATGTACCCATGACAGAGGCAATAGTAGTCCACTGTCTGTACAATGTAGGCCCGCTTGGTGTGTCCATCCAGGTCACAGGACAGCTCTAGAACTTCACTCATGTAAGAGGATATGCCCAGGCCTCTGCACTCACATTAGATTAGTGTGAAGCTACAACCAAAATCAAAAACCAGGATACCAAATACATGCAGTTTGGCACTTAGGATAGGGGATCATGATTGTACTTAATGAAGGGGAAATTCCAGTCCCAACAGGTCTGCATCAAATGATTTGTGAATTGAACTCTAATATTTGACAATAATCTGGCAGAAATTCAATAGCACTATGTGCAGTCAAATTCTTCATTGAGTCATGCATTACTCATTTAGAAAAATAATTAACTAAGGCCTCAATTAATCTTTAGGTGCAGGTATATTTTCAAATGGCCAAATAAATCTATTGCCAACTGTGCCTCCAGCCTCATCGGGATAACAGTGGGGTGAGTGGAGGTTTCCTCATCTTCCAGTGGTTACCAGGGGCTTTGCATTCAACACTGGAATTCGTACAATCCTCAGTGTATTCATTTATTTATTTTTTTAGACTTGGAAGCACAATGGCGACCCTAATTATGGCAAGTTAGCTTCTTTGTAGTGGCTTTGCCAAATGGCAACACAGTGCAAGTACTATCAGTTTATTTCTAACCCCCGAGGCAAGAAGTTTATCTGATCTTAATGAACTTGGTCCAGAGATAACCGATCACAAAATTCCAGGATGTCTATAAATCCGCAATCATTCTTCAAACAACAGTTCTCCACATTGCCTGAAGCCATGCTGGCAAAAGCACTATGGCCTCAATATAAGCTATCCCTACTATGAAATTCTGTCCTCCAGGAGCACATCGTTTTCATTCGGAACAGGCATTCTTAAAATGACTTTGTTGCCCGATACCCTATATATGCACAGCCTCAAAGCTGAACACATACAATTTAGAAATTGGGAGGATTAGGCGAGTAGACGCTTTGCCACTATCCGCATATTCAATTAATGCACAAGGGGTTTGTGGTCAATGAGAAGGATTCACTGAAGCGTGTTAATATTTCCTTTTCGAGAACTGAGCATTATGTATGTGCTTTTTATGCCTAAGAAGTGAAAGTCACACTGTGGCCCTGACCAACAACCAACTGCAAAACAATAGAAGCCAAAAAAATCACTCTCACATGCATGTTCAATACACAGTCTTTTCTACTAACAATACGCTGAAATTTTGGTGCTCCTTATCAAAAACATGTTGCTGCCAAAAATCCCACTCAAATCTAAACTCGGTTTTAAGAAGGAGATGTGGCCTGGTGGCTAGACTAGTGGCTACTCCCAGTGGCTTGTAGGACTGGGTCAAACAATAGGCCCGCCTGGACCTCATTAGCGAATCAGATAGCTTGAGGCCCACATTTGAAGTCAACCCAGTTTTGAACTTATAAATATACGCTGTATGGATATTTTGAAAGGCGTGGGAGACTATGCATTTGTGACTGCTACATGCAATGCTTGTGGTAACATCAGGGAATCAAGAGTAAAACTGGCACACTGGGCCATGAAACCGGTCCACAAACTCCTAAAAACAGGCTCACACACAGATCTGTCAGACCAGCCCATCGGGCACTGTCTGATTGCCCTGTGGGCCAGTCCGACCTTGCCTGCTGACTTCGGATCATGGGGAACCAGGTTGGAATCCTGACCTCCGTTTATCAACCTGTAATCCTGGGCAAATCACGTAATCTCCTGATGCCTAATACCAGTATAATGTGGGCTGGCTCTGGTATGGGACAGGCAGGTGTAGAATCGCTATTTTGTTTTTGATGATGTAAAAACTAGGGCACACTCAGGAGAGCCTCGGACTGCTGACACGGGCAGTGTTGCTGAAGGCAGAGCAGTACCAGAGAAAAAGGTGAGAGTCAAGATATCAACACCTTGCATGGTACATCAATAAGCTTCTTTTGAGAAGACAGAAAATATATATATATATATAAAAAAAAAAATAGATATATATATATGAGATATGGGCCTTTGTAGTTTTTGACAAAATTGACCCCCCCCCCCCCCCCATTAAATGTCATATTGTGGCTAATGAGGAAATCTTTGAAACTGACATTATTATCTCTGACAAATCTGGTCTTCACGGATCTCTCTGAAGAGCCTGTCAGTGAAAAGTGAGGACCCATGAGTAAAAGGGGCAGGGATAAAGTGTTGAAATGCCCAGGGTGCAAATGTCCAGGCTCTTCAGAACTTGCAGAATCCATTTATAATATGAGAGGGAAAGCTTAGGTAAACTCTTTCTTTTGAGCAGGTGGGACAAGAGACATCTATTTCATTTTTATTCTGCACACTTGAATCGTTATGGACATTGCCACACAGTAGTTTAAAGTCACATGAGGTTGAAAGAGAGACACGTAAAATCACAGACAAAAACGACAGTATAAGTGCAAAATATGAACTAAAAACAAACACTTTTTTGAGGAGGGTGACTAAAAAGAAACGAACATCAGCTACCACTGTGGAGAGTAGTGAGAACCAAGGCTCCCTGTACAGGGATTCATGTCATAGGTTCAGGTGCAGAGGGGACTTCTAGAGCAGGGGTTCCCAACCTTTTGATTCCTGAGGACCCTCACTGAATCAGTACTGGAAGTTGGGAACCCCCAAGCAATTTGTACAATTTAAATTTCAAACATTAAAACAGTAATTCACGAAAAATACGCAAACAAGTGCACAGCAAACACTCGAATTACTAAAGATATAATGATTTAATATTGAAAAGTATCAAAAAAATGGAAACATTTTAATGGGAAGGTTGATGCTGCATGTCGGCGACCAACTTTTCAATGTTTGGTTTTATTTAGGAATGACCAAACCATGTAGCACCAACGTCTACATTACTAGCAGAATTATTGTCTCACTCTCAAAGCACAGCATGCAAGATACCCAATGCACTTTATTCTCTGAGAAGGGGAAATGTTTATCCCGAATGGAGAAGTGGCAAAATTATGACATACAGGATGATTCAAAGATGTGAGTCTATGAAAGATCCTATGCTGGAGAAACCATACTATATGGAAAAAGGTACAAGTAAAAAAAAACGACATTCTCACATTAACTGCTTTAATGCTAAGGTCCTATTTCATGTTATTACCACAGTATTTCCTATAGTATGAAATCAGGGGTTAGTGCATCTCACACAGTTTACAAACATTTTAGAGGAAAACAACTGGAGCCATACTCACATGGCTTATTTCATGTGATTTATTTCATCCAAGGGAGTAGCCTGAAAAATAAAATACACCCCCACACACTTCGAGCTCTATGACATTAAATGAAAGAGCACAAGTTAACGAACTCAAATTTTTCTATGAATGCCAGTGAGAATTGTACACCCAAGGACAACTTGCAAAGAATTGTTCATATTAATGCATTTCATAGCATGGTTTTAAAGGAATCTGGTCAAAACCTGTAAGTACCTGTATTCACTTCTTTCTTTCATTCTTTCTATCTTTTTTTCCTTATGGTCTTTTTTCTTACCTGCATTCTATTGTTATTTCTTTTCTCCATTCTCCTTCTATTCCTCTTTCCATTTTTCTTTCCACCTCTCCATCCTACTTTCATACCATCTTTCATTGTTTCTACCTTTCTGTCCTTTTTAGATTTGTTTCATTTTCTTCCGACCCTTCGTTTTTAATTATTTCATTCTTTTCTTGTTCCTTCCTTTCTTCTTATGATCCTCTTGTACTTCCTTCTCCCCTTCAGTCCATCCTTTGTTTTATATTTCTCCGATTTGTTGTTTCTATTCTTTTCTTCCATCACCCTTCCCCATTTCCCATTTCTTCCTTCCGTTATTTCAATCTATCTTCCTGTACTCGGTATCTCTTTCCCTCGTTCCAGTTTTCATTTGAAGTATTTGTTCCTTGCATCTTTTCGTCTTGCTGTCATTCTTTCCATGCTTCATTTTATTTCTTTCCTTCTATCTTTGTTCCTTCATTTCTTTTGATTTCTTTCCTTCTTTCCATTTTTCTTTTGTGCTGTTTTCCATCCTCCTTCCTTTTTTACTTTTCATCTTTCTCTCCTGATTTACATTCTACTCTCCTTCCTTTTTTCGCGCTCACTCACTCCATTTGCCTCTCACTTATTTTCTCTTCATCGTTTACTTAATTTCTTTTTCTGTCTGTCACCTTTTGGCTTCTTTGGCACTCTTTGGCCCAATCCCACAACTTTGTCATGGTAATTATTATTGCTGCACTGCAATCCACAGATCAAAGTTAGGAAGGGCCATTAAACAATTTGTTTCTCTCCAGCGTCACCCCGTTTAAGCAGATCAAGGGGGTGCCTCATTATGCCCTTGATATAATCAGTGCACCGATTTAACCCCATGTGTTCTTGATTTCTGTCTGCGTTTAAGACTGTTGATGGCTTGCACACATTAAATATTGCATTGTATAACACTTTACATCAACGAGGAAGGGAGAGTGAAACAGACCCGCACAAAGTTGTGCTTCACTTAATTCATACCTTCTCGCTGGACGGTGTGTGTATCTATGTAAGTGGTGTTTTTATAACGCATCTAGCCAAATGGCAGTGGAGCTGTGCACAAGCCAAAGGCAAGCGCATACTCAATGAGCGATAGAAGATGGGGCTCGATTCTAGGTAATAAATAACATTTCACATTTGGGACGTCTGTACATATGCTGTTGTCATTAAGCACGCATCGACTCCAAAATGCTATTTATTTCCATTGTCAAAGGATCAACGGCTCCTCACCCACGAAAGGTAATACTCTATTTACAGGCTCTAATGCTCAGTGTATCTACAAATATTATATGCTAAGTAATGATTTATGCTGAGGCGTTTACACATATATTTTTTTACACCCCAGCAACAACGTGCTTACCTTCGCCTATTCCAGAGTTCAGCAGTACACCCCAGGAGAACCACATCGCCGAAGACAGCGTCAAAGCATCTTCTTCCTCTTCCTCGCTATTTACTTTGAATCGCCCAAATGGACTGAAAAAATAGAAGTCATAAATTATAATTAGGACTTTATGATAAAAAAAGCTGGAATTTAATTAAGTAAAATGTTTTAATTGAACTAGTGCATACTTGGTATGTTATTTGGACTTAGGGGCAGACATTTAAGATTAAAGGCTATCTGAACAGATGCTGTGTTGCACACACACCCCCATCACCAGGACTAGGAAGTGTGTAGTAATGAATAAATTGCTATCTCTTTGGCTCCACAAAACAAGTCAGTTGTGAAACCGCACGTGCAGCTTCGATGGCAGCCCAAGAACGTTTTCGTTTTTATCCCACTTCCCCTTCTTGTCATAAACACTGGGTGCAAAGTGACTTTCCAGAATGTTCCTGTTCATCCTGTCTCGGGCAGTGGAAGGATCTAAAATTTGAATCCTGGTCACATGAGTAAATAGGGCTGTGATTCCAAACTCTTCCACGTCTTTACCTGATGCAGACAATTGAGGTCCCAGAAAACCTGCAGACACACTTCAAAATGGGCAGCAAAGTAGACCTTTGGCGATCACCTGTAGATGCCAGTCACTGCTTGACAGAATGATGACACTCACCTTCGTTGTTCCAGAAGCATCTAAAATCTAACAGAATTGGATCTGAGTGTACGAAATAACATAAAAAACACAAGCGTGTTTCCCTATACTGGGAAGAGGGTGGATTGTTTACAACTTCAGTGAAGATTCCTTCCGTGCACAATTGAAATTATATGTAAATAACATTTTCTTCTGCATAGTAGAATCCTCACTGATAGTCACAAATGTAGAATTGATTTTCAAGTATATCCCTCTTCACAAATTCCAGTATTTTCCAGTAAACTTCAAAGACTGAGACTAGACTGAACGATCTAAAATCTTAACCAAAGAGATTCCTTAAAGCTGCCTGACCATCAATTGAATCAGCTTTATTGTCTTCATCTAAACACTGTTTAGTGAACAAACAAACTAATTTCCATGTAGCAGGCTTACAGATTTCAGAAAGAAGAATGTTTCTCAAACAAGCAGCTGCCGACGTGACCCCTCTTGTACAATGTGCTTTTGGTTTACTAGTCCAAGACTTGTTAGCCTGTTGCTAACAAAATGATATGCAGGACACTATCCATCTAGCAATGGATTGTTTAGTGGATGCCATCTCGGTAACGAAGGTCTATAAATGATATATAAATGTGTAGACTTGCATATGTTTTTGGCTCACTCTAAATAACATTTCATCACTCTCCAAATTTCTAGTGAGTGTTTGGTTGTTATGGTTGGGGCCTAAGGAGTGCTGAAAAAAAATATCATTGAGGGATAGACTGATTGATAAGAAAATCAGAGACAAGATTGGGTAGAAAATTTGGGTGAGTCATTAAAACTATCCAGTTGTGCCGAAAAACAGAATACAATTAAATAGCAGCCCACTAACCCTTCAAACAGAAGTGGTTCAAACTATAAAAGCTACCTTCCAAAAAAGGTGCTGCAATGATATCTTAGGGATAGGCTCAAAAGTTTGAGCCATTAATGTAGATAGCACCAAGTTAAGTTACCATGGAGGAGAAGGCTACTGTCATTTTGCAGGGTAGTTTCTTCAGTCCTTCAAAAAAGATGTTCATCACTGGGATTGCAAAAAATGATCTTTGCCTGGTATTTTCCTTTAAGCTGTGATGGCAACTAATTGTATTTTTGTTGAAGAATACAGCAGCTTCGATTTTGCAAGATGCAAAAGATAGGGCATAATGGCCTAGTTTTGGCATTTGTTGGGATCGTGGTCATTCTGTAGGCAATCACTTCCACTTAAAACATCAGGATGTTGTTGGGCAAGGTCATTTGGCTTCTTTGAGAATGTTCATACATTCCTGAGCCAGACCTAAGTGTCCATGTTACAGGAGCTAAGAAGCCATGCAGCCAAATTCAACAATTGTATGTTGTAATGATCTGTCTTCCCCAGCATCTTCAATAGCGGATTCATCTGCATGGCAATTTTGTGAGTGGTCTTAGTCCTAATGACAGATGAAGAAGTTCCAGGAACCACCACTACCTCAATTATACTGGGACAATAAGTAGCATTTTCACATTGCAATGCTTCATTCTCATCAGCCCTGATGGAATTAGTGGCAAAGGTTGAAAAGCATTCTGAAGTTTGTTTTCAATTCTTCAAAAGGACATCGCTCATTGACTCTGGCTACCAAACTCTTGAAGCAATATCTCAGCATTTTGCACTATGCCTTTGCAAGGAAGTCGGTTCTTCACATTTTCTACAACAAATAGTACATTTTATTGTAGCATCAGATAACACTTCCAACAAGGATGAAAACCAGGAGATAACTGCCTCTAAGTTCAAAGCAAACATTCAGATTAGGAACACTCTTCAGCAAGTGTTCTGCATAAGAACACTACATAAGACGCAAAACTTCTTCTTATACAAACTATCAACAGAAACTTAGTAAAAGTCTAAATGCATAAATCAATTTAAATATTATCCCTACTGATTCAGACAAAGACAGGACACTCACATCTCATGTCCCAAACACCAACGCACACACATAAATAAAATCAGACATATATACTTCTCTCTTTAAATATTCCCTTAAGATCCTTGAAGGATGACTTTTACTTGATGACTGTCTCGTAAGACTCATCAATGATGCACTCGAAGTGTCCTCTGTAGATGATCTTTCCAGGTCATCGGGGTCCCTATGTTTGGACAACCGAGGCAAACTCACATTATCCATTTCTCATAAACTGAGGAAACAACTGACAATTTCTCCATTTCCCAATGTTTCCCATAATCCTATTCCACAGCACTCTTCTCAACATGCACAACCCTCTTTGATGGTGAAAAACAAAAGGCTTCCTTTTTATGGTCTCCAGGTAAATTTACTCCTATCACGTACCCCGCTGTCACCATTAATCTCCTACCACTCACAATTCACTTCAACTTCTTCTGTGCTAATTCCCTTTTCCAGCAAACCTCATGTGTATCAATAGAGAGTTCATCCTTGCCCATCTATTATCCGCTCATTTTAAAACCAGGATGTCATCCTCTTGACAATACAAAAGGTGATGCTTCAATGTTAACATTGGGTGTGGTGCGAATTGCCCAGAGAAGTTTTTAAATTCACACACCCAAAGAAGATTATTTACTAGAAAAGGTTGCTTGTGTCACGCCGCTGATGTCCCACTCAGCATGACTCCTAGTGGCTGTCTCGGGCAAGCGGGACATGCAGGAGTGTAGGTACAAGTCAGGGTTGGGGAAAGTCGGTGGGCTGCCGTGCTCCCTAATTCGCAGCCAGCCTGCTGGTATAATGCCCTGTTCAGCCATTCTTCTCCCTGGGGGGGCTGTGCATTGGTGGGGCTATCCCTGTTTCCTTGTTCCAGGGGAATTCTGGGTCCCAGAATTCTCTCTGCAGAAACATATCATGCCAAATCCAAGACTGCCACATTGCTTTCTCTACTTACCTGAAGGCTCTCAATTAAACATGGTGGTACTCTTTTTCTTGATATAATTTCCTGTTATAAGGGTGTTAGTCCTTTTATACTTCTGCTGCAATGCTTCCTTGTGCTATAAGTGTGTTTCCTCGCTCCCAATTCCCTTCTAGGAGTTTTTTTCTCAGTTAAGGAGTGCTTGCTACCCTCTGGCGTCTTCCAGTTCTCTCGCTCCTCCTGGTCTTCCCTCTGGCTTTTTTCGTCCATTTGAGGGCATCTTCCTGAAGGCACTATCTGCTAGACACTACCTAGTGTCTGTGGCATCAAGGCTACTAGAAGGGGTCACTCCTACCACTGGCAGACATTGACAGTTAAAACGTGGGCCCTCTTGTCATTGGAACGCTCCAGACCGGCGTCACTATCCTGATAGTTTGCAACACCATGTACCTGGGTCTGACTCTGAAAATAAGGAACAAGAACAAGCTATCGGCAGGTCAGATGGATCAAGCCCTGGCTCTATATCAGACTATTCAGCAACAGATGCTGAACATGCAACAACTGTGAGATGATA
This sequence comes from Pleurodeles waltl, assembly GCF_031143425.1. Lineage (NCBI taxonomy): Eukaryota > Metazoa > Chordata > Amphibia > Caudata > Salamandridae > Pleurodeles > Pleurodeles waltl. The sequence goes on along the minus strand of NC_090445.1, from coordinate 1,572,638,861 downwards.
ATCTGGCTCTTTGGCAAGCCCTGGTGGCTAGGGCATCTGATGCTCCAACTGTCTCTTCAGTAACACCACATTTCTCAGGAAATCCAAATAAATTGAAGGAGCACTTGCATTCCTTTACAGTCTTCTTTGCTTCCTCTCAGCTCAATTTTTGCCAGACAGAACCAAGGTCAGTTACCTGATAAGTGCCTTGTAGGGTTCAGCCCTGGCTTGGGCAACACCCTAGTAGTCACAGAAGATCATTGTCTGCCGAATTACTGCACCTTTCTTTCAACCTTCAAACAAATGTTTAAAAGACCAGACCTTGAGTTCTCTGCTGAAGATGCTCTGTGCTATATACAACGAGGAAGCAAGACATTTTGACCTACATTACTCATTTTTGCAAGTTGGTGACAGAAGCTACATGTGTTGAACAAACCTTAGTTACTATGTTCCATAGGGGCCTTAAAGTGGAGATTAATGACAAATTGGTCCATTCTGTCCAAGCCGACAACCTCTCCATGCTGACGGATCAGGCCTTGCATATTGAGCACTGACTGTGGGATTGTAAGTCTGAAAAGGTAGAGCCCGCTCCTCTTTGGCTTTTGGTAGTACCAGACCATCAGTACATAAGGTGGAAGCTTCCTCCAAAGAGCCCACCATCCCTTCTAGTGAAGAACTGATACAAACTGGTCTGGCCCATGGACTTCCTACAAAGTCCGAAGAGAACACCAACATAAGCACAGGCTATGTATGTACTGCAGATAACCAGAGCATCTGGTTTGAGCCTGTCCAGTGCATCCCCAGAAGATTTCCAGAAACACCAGGTCCCATCCCATGTGGAGGAGTAAAGGATGGGAAGACCTCAAACCCCTTTTGTTGGAATGTCTGGGAAATACAAAGCCTCGCTTTTTCTCCTGCCTTTGTCTGTGAATATCCTGAATGGAGGAAGGGAAAGAATTTTGGCACTCTTAGACAGTGGTGCCAGTGGAGTGTATTTGGATGAAGACTGGGCCCAAGAGCAAAAAGTTCTCCGTATCACTAAAGAGATATCTGAACAAGTGCACAATACTGATGGCACACTCCTGGTTTCTGACCCTGTCAAAGAAATGGCAAGACTCTTGACAGTGACTTTTGGAAACCATCACAAAACTATTTCCTTTGATCTCATTGCCTCTCCTAATCACATAGTTATTCTAGGGGTTCCTTGGATGACACAACACAATCCGTACATGAACTGGGAAACCTGAACTATTTCCTTATCCTCCCATGCTGTCACAAATGTTGTTATTCCACTGAGGATTCCTGGGCCCCTAAAGAGCTTGACAAACCTCGGGGAACTGACTCAAGTACCAATTGTTTTTGATTAACAAAAGGAACTGTTTTTGACACCCGATCTGAAATTTGATTGTGCCATTACCTTTGAACTTGGAGCCATCATTCCTCATGGAAGGATTTACTCCCCCTCTCCGAGAAGGATACTCTAAAGTTATGCCTGGAGGAGAACTTGGTGCTTCCATGATCTTTGTTCCTGAAAGGCTGAACAAATGAAGACCTTGCATTGATTATAGAAGACTAAATATAATCACAGTAAAGGATCAGTATCCATTGCCTCTAATCAGGGATATTTTAGAATTAGTCAGAAATTCTAAGGTCTTCACTAAATTGAACGTATGCAGTGCGTACCACCTTTCATGCAACAAGGAGGGAGGTGAGGTAAATACAGCCTTTAGAACGCCATTCAGGCTTTTTGAATAGCTTCATGCCATTTAATTTAAGTGATGTTCCAGCAGTCTTCAAATGTTAAAGGGCCCATACATTTGCTGACATGTTTAATCAATTTGTGATCGTCCATCTCAATGAAGCCTAGTGTTCTCCAGAGTCCCCCTTCTGCACCATCAGCATGTCAGCCAGGTATTACTTATACTACATAATAATCAGTTGTTTTGAAAGCTGAAGAAGTGCAAATTTGACCAAACTAAAGTAGAGTGCTTGCAGTATCAGATTAACAGATTTCTGCCATTTTGGATTAGTCAACTTCATCTAATGTTAAAGAAACCCGATATTTCTACAGGCAGTTTGTTGGAAACTTTGCCCAGTTAACTAGTGGAATTACCTGAATCTGAAAGAAAGGCATGATCCATGTTTCTAAGGGGATGGGATGATCAGGCTGAGGAAGCCTTCTAGGTTTAAAGAAGGTCTTTACTCAAGCACCAAACTTGCGTCATCCAGATGCCACTAAAAAGTTCATTGTGAAAACCAGGGCCTCAGACTGGACCATTGGAGCTGTGCTTCTACAATGCCAGGAAGATGATGGTCTTGAACACCTTACTTTTTATCTGTCCCATATCCTATCTGTAAGAAACTGATTTACTGGTTGAAGGGGTGAAACCCTACTCAATCAGCAACCGCAAAACCTGTCACAGTGAAGCCACAAGTGAACCCTCAATTAACTTGAGCTCAACCTTGTGTGGTTTAGCAAAGAGCACTCAGGCTTAAATCAGACGCAACGTGTAAGTATTTCTGCAACACTTTAAAAAGTAATAAAATGAAAATACCACACAGGAACAGTCCCACTTCAAATTAGAAATATAGAGTGTTTATTAATAAATAAAAGAAAGCCCAAATGACAAATTAAATCAGTAAAACCATAGATATCCATTTATAAACATTTCAGTGAAATCAGAGCCCAAACATCACAAGGCGGCAAGGGTGGACATCTGGTTGTGCCAGACCAGGACAAAGTCACAAGTTCAGGCCAACCACTATGGAGCGTGGGCCAGCTAGAGGGACTCATTTAGGTCTTCTGAACACACTACCTTAATCCTGGTTGCAAAGAGATGTGCAGCCTCATGCTGAGGATGTATTGCACAACAGAGGAAAGCGAGGTCTGGTATAGATAATGGTCATGCAGCTGCATTTCCAGGAAGCTGTGTAGGGTGATGCAATGTATTTCCGTGGAGATGCATTCTGCAGTTGTTGTTCCAGCGATCTGCTTTAAGCAATGTGGAGTTCTTCCGTGAAGATGTGTCCTGCAGCAGCAGTGCCAGTGGGCTGCTGTAGGAGATGCAGAGTCCTTGCATCGGAGAAGTCCAAGCAGCAAAGGTAATGCATTGATTCTTCTCGGGGTTGTGCTACGCAGCAAAGGAGATACATTGGTTCTGCTGGTCCACAAATAGCTGACGGAGCACCTTTTAGGAGTCCAGTACTGGGGTGGCACCACTTGGCAGGGTAGGACCCACAGCTGCAGAGTACGGGTGCTTGTTAAAAGGGACTAGCCCTTGGAGTCACTCTGGTGCTCCAGGGTACAGGTCGCAGGTGCAGTCCTTCGCATCCAGGCAAGAGGGCAGCAAGGTAGCTGGTCAGCACAGAAGGGCAGCAGTCGAGCAGGTGGCAGTCTTTTCAGCAGCACAGCAGCCCTTCTTCCTGGCAGAGTCTCCCACAGGTCCAGAAGTGGACTAAAGAGTTGGGGTATGAGATCTGACATTTATACCTGGTGCCCACTTTGAAGTAGAAGAAACTTCTTGAGGTTTTACCCCCCCCCCGAAGTGTCACAGGATCATAGAACTTAAGCACAAGGACACGCATGCTGTAAGGTAATTCTATGCAGTATTCCAAGTTTAACAGCATTCCAATGCTCTTTTAATTTGTATAATGTCCACAAACACTCACATATTCATCAAAAAGAGAAGGGCACTATTATGCACACTGTTCTGGCACATTTGCACTGCCACACTGGTAAAAATAAATACTAAAGGGCACATGTAGTAATTACCCACAGTTTGCTGGGATATTACTTTTTCTGTACGGCACTATACACTAGAGTCTAAAATGTTATTAGGCAAGCATTAAATATATGCTTTGTTATTTACAGCCTTGAAAAAGCCCACAGCTTGCAGACCACTTAAGGGGTGAACATGTGTTCACTGTTTTTGATTCAGTACTAAGGCGAATCACAGCTGTACTTGATTTGTTATCAAGGAGGATTATGAAAAAACACAACTCTGTAATATTTGGTTTATCATGGATAATTCACAGGATTATGTAGTAGGAAAGTGTCCTTGTTCTGGTATGGTTACCCCTACTTTGTGCCTGTTGTCAGCATGTTTTTGACTGTGTTCACTAGGATCCTGCTAACCATGACCCCAGTGACTGTGCTCTCTCCCTTTAAATCTGGTTGCTTGGACCACAAACACCCCACATTTGGCATGCTGGTGCCCCATTATAAGTCCCTAGTATATGGTATCCAGGTACCCATGGCATTGGAGCACCAGGGGTCCTTCATGGGCTGCAGCGTGTCTTATGCCACCCATGAGAAGCCCATGCAAAGTGTATCTGCACCCTTTTCCCTACAGGTCTCTGCACCAGGTCACTGTAAGTCAGCCCTATGGTAGGCCCTTCTAGCCCAGAAGGAAGGGTGCAGGTATCTATGTGTGAGGGCACCCATGCATTAGCAGAGGAGCTCCCATGAACTCCGGCTCCATTTTCATGGACTTCGTAAGTGCAGGGATGACATTTTACGCGTGTACTGGACATAGGTGACTACTTATGTCCAGCTACATAATGGTAACTCCACACCTGGGCATGTTTTGTATCAAGCATATCGGAATCATACCCCAATACTGTTGCCAATATTGGAAGTATGATTCCATGCACTTTGGGGGCTCCTTAGAGGACCCTCAGCATTGCTCATACCAGCTTTCTGGGGTTTTCCGGGCAACCCAAGCTGCTGCCACCCCTCAGACGGGTTTCTGCCCTCCTGCTGCTTGAGCAGCTCAAGCCCAGGAAGGCAGAACAAAGGGTTTCCTTTAGGAGAGGGAGGCAACACCCTCTCCCTTGGAAGTAGTTGTTTCATGGCTTAGAGGGGTAGCCTTCCCAAACCACTGGTATGCTTCGAAGGGCACATCTGGTGCCCCCCTTGCATAAACTCGTCTGCAACAGTTCAGGGACCTCCAGTCCCTGATCTGGCACGAAACTGGACAATGGAATGGGGAGTGACCACCCCCTGCCCATCACCACTCCAGAGGTGGTGCCCAGAGCTCCTCCAGAGGGCTCCCTAATTCTGTCATCTTGAATCCAAGGTGGGGAGAGATCTCGGGGATCATCTGAGTGGCCAGGTCAGGCAGGTGATGTCAGAGCCCACTCCTGATAGGTGGTCACCTGGCTAGGTGACCAATCCCCCTTCCAGGGTTATTTCGGGTCTCCCTCTTGGGTGGGTCCTTAGATTCAACATGCAAGACTCCAGCAGGAGTCCTCTGCAATGTTTACTTTGACTTCTGGCCCCTGGAACTGCAACTGGAATCCACAGGAACCTACGATCTGCAGCAACATCAACGACTTTGCCCTGCAACATTGTTTCTCCGGCTCCTTCCAGCAACTGCAACATTTCCCCGGCTGTGCATCCTCTGAAGGCAGCAAGTCTTCAGCCTGCACAAGAAGCAAGAAGGAAACTCCCTTGGAGTGAAGGAGTCACTTCCCTGCATCCACAGGCATCAACTGCAATGATGACTGGCTGCATAGATCTCCTCTCATCCTGAGC